>NC_134953.1:37822453-38134043 GCF_965638725.1 Aptenodytes patagonicus
GTATGAAGTGGGAGAATAAAATGGACAGTCCCAGGGCACTCTTTACAGATGACCTCTGTGATTAAATAAATCACTGGAGGTGATAATATAGTCCTGACTTACTTAAAAGTTGATGGAAGTTCTGCTTGGGATAACTTCCTCTGAAGAGTATGCAAGAACACTTGTAAAATGATCGTATTAAGGAAGTCTGTTGAAATTGTCACAGCTCGAGGAGTGACGTACCTGTTTCCCGTGCAAGTGAAGACCTTCGACCCAGTATATTCTGGCAAAGATGTAATTGCTCAAGCACGAACTGGAACAGGGAAAACATTCTCTTTTGCTATTCCTTTAATTGAAAAGCTTCAGGGAGACTCACAGGAAAGAAGAAGAGGCCGTTCACCAAAGGTAACCATGCTTAGTTAGAATGCTGATTTTGCTTTGTCTTATGTCAGAATGATTCAGAGTTTTAGCCCACTGGAAAAGTTGTTCAAGTTTGTGCAGGGATAAGCTAACCCTCATTAAAGATTCTTTGAAAGTTGTGTTTGTTGGGCTTTGCATCCTGTGCTGCCTCATACCCTCTGATCAAGAGTAAAGAGCAAAATAGCTCTATCCACTTGTCAATTCCTTTTTCTGCTTACAGGGAGACTGAAACTACACATGTTCAACATGTTCCTATTTAATTTTGTTCAGTCACCTTACCTGTTCAGGTCCATTGGTTACTGGATGCTTGTTTTTCTCCCAAATTAGTAACGCATTAGTGACTTTCTGATTGATAAAAGCTGTCTACTTAAATGTGTCTAAACATGAAAATAGTGGGAGGTTTTAAAAATAGACTTAGTTTTCACTAGGACCACCACCACCAGATATTGAAGCTTCTGCTCCAGAGAACGCAGATTCGTTATGAGCTGTCTGCATTCTGCTAGGGAATACCACTTACATTTTTTTACCAAATTCTTATGATGTCCTCCAAAACTAGATAGGCCAAAGCTTACCATGTCCCCATTAATAGTGGAATTTTTTTTTGTCAGTTTATTTCATCTTGTCACCCATCTCATAGATTACCTGAAACTCATTCCAAAACTAGTACTAGCTGTTTTATTTGCATCTGCCCATCATGCTGGCTGGCTGACTGAGAATGCTGACTCTAGATTTGGCACAGTCTTGCGGAGAAGGGAAAGCTTACTCTGAGGGACTCACAAGTCTTAAAATAAAAAAGATTTCAGGCCTCAGTCTACCATAGTACACTACTACTTTCTTTTTTTGTAACGTGTTTCAATGTTGAAAGAAGTAACAGGATAAGGATTTTAAGGTTCCTTTTGTCAAGCCACTGATGCCAGGTTTGAGACCAGTACTGCAATCACACATTGAACTAAATTAGTTAAAACTCCTAGCTAGTAGCTTGTCCATCACCTGCTGTGAAGCCTGTATATTGGAAGAGAGGATGGTTCCTTGGTTGCTTCTGTGGGGGTATCAGCACAGGCTCCAGAACCATGCTGAACACCAGCTTTGCAGACTGAACGTATGTTTCCCTGAGTCACAGGGAAGCTGAGAGACAGTTGATAGCTCTTTCTTACACCTTCTCGCAGGAGTGTGAAGCATTACCGAGCATGTGTAAAAACCTTTTATTACCCAAATCCTTCAGTCTTGTACTCAAACAGCGTATGTGCATGTAGAAGAAAACTTGTAGCTGATCTGTTCAAGAGTGAAAGTTAAATAAGATTTAAGTACCTCCTGTGTATCCGATTTAAAAAGAAGTTAGCCTGTCCTGTGCTGAAGGAGATTAGTTATGTTACAAGAGACTTAAGCAGTGTGTTTCTCTAATCTTTACTTAAATAACTATTTAAACCAGATTTTTTTTTTTAAATTATGTAAACGGTCAGACCTAAACTAATGATTAAAAGTCTAGTGGTTTCTTGGCAGAAGCCATGCTAAGAGAACATCTGTTTGTCTTTCTTCTGTCTAGGTACTAGTTCTTTGTCCGACGAGAGAGCTGGCAAACCAGGTTGCCAAAGATTTCAAGGACATCACAAGAAAGCTAACAGTAGCTTGTTTTTATGGAGGAACTCCATATAATGGACAAAGTAAGTGACACTTATCACTAATAATTGAAATGTCGATTGACTGACATGTTTGAGAAATGCAGTTGGGTCCTTCCAAACACACACTTTTAACTCAAGAACTGGAGAGTATTCATGGGGAATTCAGTAGCTCAGAATATATCTTCTCATGGTGCGAAATAACTGTAGGTCTCGGTTATATTCTTGGTGTTCCTTGTCTACTCATGTACTTTAAAGTGAAAGAGATTATACTGCATCTATACAGAGTATTTGGGTTTAGGTTCTTGTAAACATTTCTATTTTCTTTAAAAAATGTTTAGTCTTAGAGCTGTGAGTGGGTGTGGGATTTTTTGTGTGATATGGGATATCTAGAGGGTTTGTAAAGTGTAGAAGAACTTCTTTATTGTGACAGCATAATTTACTGCCTTGATGGTTGTAAACAAGGCAAATGAGAGCAGGAATGAGATTAGGCTCTTTCGTCATAATATATCTTGAGACATTAGGGATGAATTTTTTTTTTCCTGCACAACTTCAGGAAGGAGGTGATTTCAGTAATTGGGATAGTCAAATATATAAAGGGGGTTTTTAAGTTTCCAATTAAGGTAGACAATTTGGGAAGAGCTAAGTATTTCCAAAGCGTGTTAAAAGAAGCTCTTGGTTTGCCACTTTATTTAAATCACGGGGAGAGAGAAGGGAGATGGGAAATCTTTTTTCCTTCAGGAAGAGCAGTAGAACTTACATCTTACCAGTTTCCAGCCCCCCCCCCCCCCCCCCCCCCCCCCCCCAAGTTTTCTCCTCCTGGTCATCATTTGTTCTCACTTACATTTGTAAGGAGAGTACTTATAAATGGTTTAAGAAGCTGTGTCATTATTACTTAGCTACCATGTGTTTCTAATGTAGAGAACGCTCCCTAGTTCACTGCTAACTCCTCTTCTGCTCTTTCCTGTTCATCAGTTGATCTCATGAGAAGCGGCATTGACATTTTGGTTGGGACACCTGGTCGAATCAAAGACCATCTTCAGAATGGCAAGCTGGACCTTACCAAGGTGAAACATGTTGTACTTGATGAAGTTGACCAGATGCTGGACATGGGATTTGCTGAGCAAGTGGAAGACATTTTACGAGTTGCATACAAGAAGGGTAATCTCAATATTTAAACAAATAGTAGGAAACATCAGTAATAATTTAGTCTGCTAAAATTCAGGTATATTTTTCTGAAAGTTGCAAGGTAGCTTTGTTTAGAAATGACTGAATAGTATATATTGTAGGAAATGTACTGTGAACGCAGTACATGAGGAAGTGTTGTGAAAGTGGGAATCATTCACAGAACCTTTGCAAAGCTTAAAATCTGGTACCTAGGGATCTGTAAATAACTTTTTGACACCTATCTATAAGTTGTACTTGGGCTTCTTCCAGTTAAAAAGAATTAGAAGCTTTTTACCCTTTTCACCACTTGAAAATAGACTGGATTTTTGGTCATAGTAACTTTTTTCTTAGTCTTGAAAATATTTAGACTTTAGTCTAGAGTATTTTTTTCTCCAGATGTTGGTAATGCATAAATTTAAAAAGCAGAATTGCCTTCTTTATTTTATATACTGATATTTGACCTCATATTTTTAATAACCCGTATAATCAACTTGTATACATCTGTAAGATGGAACATATGAAGTTTGTGAAACGTTGTGTTTTAAGATTCTGAAGACAATCCCCAGACGCTACTGTTTTCTGCAACTTGCCCACATTGGGTGTATGATGTGGCTAAGAAATACATGAAGTCTAGATACGAACAGATTGACCTTATTGGAAAAAGAACTCAAAAAGCTGCTACAACAGTAGAAGTGAGTAATCTATCTAATGTGGAATGTTTTGGGGCCTTTTCCCTTTTCCTTTATGCTACAAATGGTCATCCCATCCTAGGGTACATTATCAGAATGATGTTGAAAGTTGTTTTGAGAATTATTTTTTGAAGCATAAGGCACATTACAGCTAGTCAAACTGTTTCTAGCTTTAGGATCTGTCTCTTCTCACAGCATCCGGTAACCATATAGACATCTTGGGTAGAGTGAGGATTCAGTTATCAGTTTTTTGGTTTTCAGAGAAAAGCAGTATCTGAATTTTTCCAAGTTGGAAGCAAAAGGCACGCATTAACATCAGCCTGGCTCTTTTAGATCACCATGGACATCACAGTCAAATTCTGCTATTCTGCATACAGGAGACTTTTTCAAACTTCCTGTGGTATCTCACCTCACTAGGCCTTTGCTTGCTATGCAGTAAATACCATAGCAAGGAATACAATACATATATGCTAGAAGCCTGAATTATCTTTATTTGGTAAAATAAGATATTGTTTCTGCTTAAGTACTGCTTAGCAGTTACTTTGACAGAGCAGTTGGACAGTTATGATACATCATAATTGTATCAGTGGGATTGAAAGAATGTTAATCTTGTGCTTGAAAAAAGCTTTTAACACGCTATATTTATTTGTTTCACTTTATGTTACACAAAGCTTTAGTTGATAGAACTGTGACAAAATCTTGCACTCCTAACTGTCCTCCAGAGAAATGGTATAACATCTCCTGTTTTCTTTCCTTGCTTTAAAAAAGTGATTTGTAGACTGTCATCTTTTTTTCCTCTTACCGTAATTATTTTGCTTAATGTTAGACTAATTGTGGTGGACATAAGAGCCTTATGGATTTTGCATATGCCAGGAACGTGAGTTAGCATATTTTGCCCATCAGGAAACTGTATAACTCTTTAGTATTTCTGGATTTTACAGTTTCAAAAAGAATCTTTGTGTTTTTATCTAAGCTAAACACTGGAATTCTTTTCCATAGCATTTGGCAATAGAGTGTCACTGGTCTCAGAGAGCTGCGGTTATTGGAGATGTCATTCAGGTCTACAGTGGCAGCCACGGGAGGACCATCGTCTTTTGTGAGACCAAAAAGGAGGCAAATGAACTGGCTCTGAATGCTTCAATCAAACAGGTATTTTATCATCTGATTAAGTAACAAAACCTGTCAGAGATGTATCAACCCTATGTTGATACCAGACCTATGCTGAATAAGTTTTAAAGAGAGACTTTCGAAGTGGATAAGGCAGGCTTTTGCAGGTGGTCAGATAGTTTCAAAACTGCCAAAGAGAACCTTTAAAAAAACCCAACAAACTGGTTGAAAGTTTACAGCATTATAGTCTTCAGGACTAGGCTGCACTAACAGATACTGGGCTACAAAGGATTTTTTTTCTTAAAAGAAGAGTTCTCATTGACATTAAATGAAGCAGCTGTGAATTAATTTTTCTGTCGAGAGGACTGTTGGATTAAAAAAATGGTGGTAGACTTAGAGAACTACTAGGATAACAGGTCATGGTACTGGAATAGCAGTTACTGAGCTGTGATGCTGACAGTAATTAGTGTTGTTGGGGGGAGCAGTTAGGGTTTAGGGCTGTAATACAACAGAGGCTATATTTGTATTTTCATTAAGAAGTTTATTAGCTGTTATGAAGAGTTTAAAGATGTATACACAGAAAGAATTCAATTAGCCATCTCTTGTGAATGACGTCTAGTGTATTCCTGGGATTTGTGGTATGGCACTCTCTAGCACTGGTGGAAAATAACTCGTTGATGTAGTGGTGCAATGTTTATGATGTGTAGCAACACTGGCACTGCATGCTCAGTTTTGGTGGTGGTATCACAGCAACTACTTTTTCTGTATGTGTTTTCATTGAGGAGATGGGTTAAGTTATGTCTAGAAAGCAGTATAGCATTATGTTCCTAGGGAAAGGAGAAGCTTTTTCATCTGCCACAACTGTGTTCAGGAGTGTTTCTCCCACACTCCTAGATGACCTCAGTAACAGCTAAACCTGAGCGTGGAGCCTTATCCTACGTTACTGGTGGTGTTAGTGATATCAAATCTTGCATAGGCAATGCAGAACTCTGATCTTGGCAGGTAAGAGAAGGAAATAACTTGGATGTTTCTGTTTTAGCATATTAATACTCGCTAACAGAATATATGCCTATTCCATTTACCAGCTGACATTAATCCAAAACTGTCTGAAAAGAGAGGTCTGTGCTGACCCTAGCATTGTGTTAGTATTTTTTTCAAATCATGCTCTGTTTACATGTGGAAAACATGCTAGCCATCTACAGGCAAGCTGTGAAACGTGGAGGAAAAAACAATGTTTGTATGTTTGGTCTTCATACTTGTTATTGCTGTGATACAGAAGGACTTTCAGAATGTTCGGATTAGAACAAAATTATCTTTGAAGCTGTAGATATTTTTTTTTAGAACCACTTATATTTTAATCCTGTAATTGGTAGTGGGGGAAATTAATATATTAAGAGGGATTAAGAAGCAACACTATTTTGGGAAAGATGTCTAAATGAATACTGAGAAGGCCTGAGAAAATTGTTGACTATTTTGAAACAGCTAAGCCTTGCATAGATGGTGTGAATGGCAAGTTAGGGCACAGCCGTTTTCATAGGTCACAGTAATTAGAGGTGGAGATGAGACACGTTGCGATAATGTTTTCCTGCCTTTGCTAAAGGTCTTTGATGTATATGAATAAGAAGTACTGAGTAAATACTGTAAGACACCTAAAATATAAACTCTGGTAATTCAGTTCTTCTGTATCTTGCCATACAGTATCTATCAAATACCAAGATATTGTACCTAAAACTGACCATAAAGTGGAGTACTGTCTTGGATTTTGGTACAGTCCTATAATAATACTGTTTTTCAGGATTGCCAGTCGTTGCATGGTGACATTCCTCAGAAGCAAAGAGAGATCACACTGAAAGGTTTTAGAAATGGTACATTTAAAGTTCTGGTTGCAACCAACGTAGCTGCCCGTGGTTTAGATATCCCTGAAGTTGACCTGGTTGTACAAAGTTCACCACCAAAGGTAGGAGATGGTTATGTTGGGTGTCTTGTAATAATTTGTAGTCTCGTTTTCAAGTAGTATATGCTATCAGGTGATGGTGTTTACCACACAGAGTTTATCAGCATTGCATTTAAGGGTAAGAAATGTCCATATATATAGAAGTAGTTTCTTAGAGGATTTTTTCAGAGAGCGTCAGTCCCTAGTATGTTTAAAGATGGTCTCCTTAAAATGCCTTCTTTTAAAGCTGTTCAAAGCCTCTCCCTTCAAGGCCATGTATGGTGATTGCAAGTCTGGAAGCAGTGGGAATTAAAGAAAGGCTGTTTGTCTTGCAAGAACGATTTACTAAGTAGGGGCATATATGAGGAGGGGACCCCAACAGTGAGAATATTGTCTGAAGTTAAGAGGGTTTCAAAGAAACAAGATCATTTTTCAGTGAATTTGCTATTAGTATCTCACTAACCATGCTCACATTGATGTGCAGGAGGGTGAGTGGGATTGTTACATATACACACTCAAAATGTTTTCTCATATTCCCTGTGGTGATGCCAAAACAAGACTTAGTTGATCCATGCTCATGGTTCTGGCTTTTGAACCGTGATTTTTAGAGGGTTATGGAAAAGCTTATTCGTTTGACTTTAGTGAAACAATGTTTTTTAATTTAATTCTCTGATGCAGTTACTGTGTATTGTTCAGGCTTAACTGTAATAGCTTGTACTAAGTTACGTGACTGCAATGAATTGATTAAATTACCATAAATTAGATATGTCATAAGGCTATTTATTTTGAAGGATGTGGAGTCCTATATTCATCGTTCTGGACGCACAGGTCGAGCTGGACGGACTGGGATCTGTATCTGTTTTTATCAGCGAAAGGAAGAACATCAGTTAAGATACGTGGAACAAAAAGCGGTAAAGTATAGTTTTCTTCTAATCACGAGCACTCAAATGTAATGTGTTAGAGTAGCATGTAGAATCTTCATGTTTTGTTCAATAGTTCAATTACAGGATATAGCTTATATATCTGGTGCTTTAGCACCCAGCTGAGGTTCAGTTACCTTGCAGAGTTTGGGTGCACTGTCAGTTACTGTGGAGCAGGGAGTGTGCTGCAGATACACCATGCTTTTTCAGCAATTGACAGTAAGATTGTACCTGTGGAAATGAGAAAAAGCTAGCAGGCTTTCAGTTTAGTGTTCACCCTGGCGTATCGTCTGATTGGTGATTTGCGTATGTGTAGCTTTACTGAGAGCCGTTACTTCCATTTTTGCACTTTATGCACTGTTCCATATGGTGGTTTTCTCACCAATTAAGTATTCAGTTGGGATGGGATGGTTTAGTCTCAGAACGTAAAAAAACTTACATTTAGAAAGGCTGTGTAAGTTGTACTTAAATCCAAGTAAATCAGACTAAAATTAATAATTTAGAATTTGTAGGACTTTTTTTTTTCCCCTGGAATCCGCCAAAATGTTCTCTATTTATTTCAGTTTAAGGTCACTGGATCATTTAAACTGACCTGGTACATAAAAGGCTTTTAACTGTTACCCATTTCCCTGTAAGCTTAACCTTGTAATTTTCACTAGCAGAAGTTGGGAGTGAAAAGAAAAAGAAAAATGATAGATTTAAATGCTTGTTTCATTGGAGTCCAATACTGTTTCTTTAGAACTGAATTATTTATGGTCTGCAACTTTCATCTGTATTTTGCTTTTTAAATTTCAGGGCATTACATTCAAGCGTGTTGGTGTTCCTACTGCGACAGATATCATAAAGGCTTCCAGCAAAGATGCCATCAGGTGTGTTTGGTGACTCAAGCCCTGTTGTATCTTCCTGTCTTCCTAGTTCAGAAGGGCTGTTTGGATTGCTCTTTGCTGTCTCTCTGAACTGATCACTATTAAAGTCTTGGGCTGCTGTTTTTCTTCTATTCCAGAGCCTAGTAAATACTAGTGTATAATTTTTTTTTTTCTTTAATTACTCAGGTGTCTGGATTCTGTTCCTCAAACTGCTATCGAATATTTCAAAGAATCTGCTCAGTTCCTAATACAAGAAAAGGGACCAGTTAATGCTCTGGCTGCAGCTCTAGCCCATATTTCAGGCGCTACTTCCATTGAACAGCGCTCCCTGCTGAACTCAGATGCGGTAAGGGTGTATGGCTTAACGTTTGTCTTGAATCTGAAAAAAACCCAACAGACCTCTGTGTTGTTTAAATAGAGAATTATTTGTCTCCTTATGATTTTGTTTGTGGGAACTGTACTTAAGCCACTAGGAACTACTGATTTGGTTAAAAGCAAGAATATAGTGGCTATAAATATACTTGCTCCCCCATAACAGTATCCACTTGAAAACCAAGTTTTCTAAACTGTAAGTTAGCAGGTTTCTCATGTCTGATAGATGTGCTGAAGCTTATTCCTCTGACTGAATGGAGCATGTCCCATTTCTTACTCTTTAGGGATTTGTTACAATGATACTACGCTGCTCTGAAGAAATAAACAATATGAGCTATGCTTGGCGAAGACTGCGAGAACTGTTGGGTGATGATGTTGATAGGAAGGTGAACAGAATGTGTTTCCTCAAGGGAAAAATGGTAAGCTTTTTTTGTATCTTTGCTCCTGAGCTCTTCTGGCTGTAGCCTTTTCTCAGCAGTTGTCAGGGGAGATATTTGGTCTTTTTCCCTGTTCCAGGCTCTGTTGATAAGCACGTGACTGGTAGAAGGATGGGCCTCAATCTGTTTTATTAGGGCTTAAGCATCTCAGGGGCTTAGGGCTCTACTCCACTGACATGCTAAGGAGGTAATATAATGCAGTATATAGCATGGCTATAGGGATAGCAGAACAGGTAAAAGGTACGAACGGTACTAACTGTGCCTTAGTGACAAAACATAGAACAGGATTTCTTAGGACAGTCAGTTCTGATAGTGCATGTTCGTCATATTTCTGGTACCTGAAACTGAAAGATCAGAAAGTTACTTTTTGGGTTGCATACTTAACAATGTTGCAACAACTGTAGCAAAGCTCACTGAGAGACAGTTATTTTAAACAAAGTGATTCCTCTCACTCTTCTTGTCTCAGAATTTGT
Organism: Aptenodytes patagonicus; assembly: GCF_965638725.1. Taxonomy (NCBI): domain Eukaryota; kingdom Metazoa; phylum Chordata; class Aves; order Sphenisciformes; family Spheniscidae; genus Aptenodytes; species Aptenodytes patagonicus. Next base: position 37,832,433 of record NC_134953.1, read on the forward strand.
ATGCATTTTCACAAACATGAAAATATGTGATCAAATAGTATGTCCAGGATTATTTGTGGTGACACAGAGGACAAGGAATGCTTATGTCCTGCTTTTGCGAGTTGTTAGGCATTATTGCTGATTTGCTTCATCTTTGTATTTTTCTGGGTATATTTCTTGTTTCTCAACATACCCTGATCAATAAAACAGAACAGAGAGGTGCTTTGATCTTGATGACTTAATTTGCATGCTGTCAACACATGCCATTCTCTTATCCCTTCTTCTGCTGGTATATTTCCGGTGCTTTCACACACCTACATTTCCATGCATACTTCATATCCATGTTGAAGTTTCCATCACAGACACCATATACCACGTGTTACAGAGAATGATTCAGTTTGTGTTTCCCTGTTTTTGTGTGGTTTAAGGTGGTGTGGGATGGGGAGAACAGCAGACAAACTAAAAAGACCCCAAAACTGAAGACGACTTGAGAGGACAGTTCAGAGGCAGCCGTTGAATGAGGTTTTATGTAGAGATTTGGAAAAGAAGCATTAAGATTGGTATGAGTGCAGGTGGAACAGGTGCCTTTTGGAAGTACCAAAAGGAGAGACATGTAAAAATGGCAGGTGTTGATGGCACCTAGTTTAGCAGATCATCAAAATCACAGCACATCTATATGCTAATACTGAGGATACCCAGACTTGGTACACTAGAAAGCCTAAAACAAGGGACAACCTACACTTGAGTAACAGTTTAAAGATTTTTTTTTTTTTTAAATTTTTTAATAAAAACAATTCTTGTCTTAGGTGCTGTGTGTATTCCCTTCTACATTCTATCTTTGTGTAAAAGTTAACCTTCATGTCTTGCTGTATGAATTTCACACGTAGTTCACAAGGTTTCTTGGCCAGACACTTCTGATTTTAAATTTGACTTGAGGACACTTCTTTATGTCAGTGAACTATTTTTGCTATTTCCATCTCTGAAATTTTTTTCTTAATGCGTCCTTCACGCATGATATTTGATACTGCGCTAATTGGTAAGATTTGTTTTATTGTCCTTGTTTTATTGTCTCTCTATTCACAGCATTGTTCTGTATTTGATGTGCAAAACACTATGGATGGTTTTTCCTACATCAGATTAGTAATTCTCAATATCCAGATTGTTCATTCAGACAAAGAATAGTATTTTAACATGCAAATTAGGTATTGTACTTAATCATTCAAGTAGTTTAACTTCAGATTTTTTGTCTGAACCTAAATATTCAGTTTACTGGATGTATACATTTCTTAGTATAGATTAAAACTTCTGATTTGAAAGAATTTACAAAATGAGTAATGCAGAAGCCAATAGACCACAGTTTAGAGAGTTATAAGCTTATTGTTAAAGAGCAAGAAAATGTGAATTGTAAGTACTGGCTATGCAGAGGAAAGAAAATTGTGTGTATCTAAGGAAAACATTAAGGAAGTGCAAATACTGGTGTTTTGAGAAATATTGATTCTCTCAACGTTCAAAGATTTTGAAGTATCTGAAGTCTCTATTAAAACACTTTGAAATGTAAAACTTTGTTCTAGTACATAGATTTGTAGGCTCTTTTTTTTTTTTTTTTTTAGTTGCAGTCAATTAAAAGGCTAGACTTGTATCCATTAAAATTATTCTCTCTTTTTAGGGTGTGTGCTTTGATGTTCCTGCAGCAGACCAAAAGGAAATAGAGGTAGGTTCATTGAAATTTCTGGTTACAGCAAACTGTAAATAAAACTGGCTGGACTGGGTTAGGCAGAAAACATTATGTAGCCTGTATCCTGCCTTTTCTGGTGGCAAAAGGGATGGCTTCGAAGGAACTGAAGAACAGAACAAGCATACAGTGTTCCTTTCCGAAAGTATTCCCCTGTCTCCAAAGGTCTGTAGCTTGAGACTTTTGCACTGAGAATGGTGGTGTGAACAATCCACCCCTTGTTACTGCTGCTGGATTAATCTTTGTAGGCAACGAGTCTTGTTATACTATAAAATCCTTTTTTTTCCATTCCCCCTCCTTGCTTCTTTTTATCCAGAATTCCCTCCACAGAAAAGTGAATTCCAGGTTTTTGCTTGGTAGAATTAGTATTCCCATGCCAAATTTCCCTAGACTTCCAATCTTTCCTTCAGGTATTCCTCCCTTAGTGCACCTCCATACCCTCATGCCCTGGCATTAATTCACTCCTAAAACAATGTTTGGTTCTGGATTAGAGGGGAATTGAGGGGAGGGTGTGGATTTGTGATCAGTAATAATTATAGTGCTATTCTTAATAAATGAAAGGTGGGGAAAGAGTTTACTGATGCTGCTGCTCTGTAAAGCTCTAAGGTGGGTTTCAGTTCTGTTCTGTAGTATCTGAGGTGTACTCAGACAGCTGTAGCTCTTAAGCTTAAAATTTTGAAACCAGTATTGACCACTTTAGGGGATTCAAGTTTCTAACTATATTAGCTCACAATTTTTCCTTTTCAATTGAGCAAATTTAGTAATTATGAAATACCCTGTGTATGCATTCCTAGAATTTAACTTAATATGTCTGACTTTATTTCAATAGGCAAGATGGGAAGATTCAAAACAATGGCGTTTGTGCGTGGCGACTGAATTACCTGAGTTAGTAGAATCACAACGAGGAGGAGGAGGTGGAGGAAATGGCCGAAGCTTCTCGAGCTCCAGGAATGGGCGGCGTGGTAGCTCTGGTAGAAACAGATTCAGAAGCAGAGGCCAGAAACGAAGTTTTGACAGAGCATTTGATCGTTAACTTCAATGATCCAGAAGTGGAAAAAAATGGGACTGCAGTATTTTATATTACATTAAAATAGGCTGTTCCTGTGTGTTTGTACCACTTGGAAAAAACTGTCATTCAGATTTTTTTTTTCTCAGTACTACTTTGGTCATCAACAAGATCCTGTTCACTTTAAAAAACACAAGAAAAATAAAACTTATTGTTTCCTTTCTTTCTTGTATTGCCATTTCAACTGTAAGACCTAAATCTTTATTCCAGAATATGGCTGTCGCATTCAAAACTGTAGCCTGGCTCACTGTATAATATATAGATCTTAACTGCTGGTCAAACCTGTACATTTTCCAAAAAAATAAAATATTATTTTACAAGTTCATATCCTACGTTAGAAGGTTTTAAAAGTGTGTGTGTTGGGCAAAGGTAAGTAGCGTAGTTTGAGTATATACGCTTGGAGTATATTTTTTATGATATAGGAAGCATTTACATGCATTATTAGTATGGTAAGTATTGTTTTGCCGGTATAGGTAAGTGGGGTGCAGCAACCTGGTTACTGGAGTTTGAAGCCTGGCGGCAGGAGCCCCGTGAGGGGAGGAGGCGGCGGCGCGGGGTAAGCCGGCGGAAGGGACCGGCCGGGCAGCGCCGGCGGAAGGGGCGGGCCGAGCCGGGCCGGCGGAAGGGGCGGGCCGAGCCGGGCCGGCGGCGCAGCGGCTGTATGGGCGGCGTGTGGGGCCGCGCGGCGCGGCTCGGCTTACCCGCGGCCCGGGCGGCGACGGCGGCTCCGGTCAGCGATCGGCGGCGGCTGGGCTGGCTGTCCGGCGCCGGGAAGGGCCCGCTGCTGCTGCTGGCGGCGGCGCTGCCCCGCGGCCCGGTCCGCCCGCCGGCCGCCCTCAGCGCCGCGCCTCACTTCCTGCGTGCCGGGGCGGGGCGCGTGTCCTGGGGCTGCCGCTGCGAGACGGGCAGCAGCGCCGCCGCGTACCTGTCCGGGGAGCAGCCGGCAGTCATGCCCGCCGCCGGCCCCGCCGCCAGCCCCGCCGAGCCGCAGGCTCCGGCGGGCGACGAGTCCCTCCGCCGAGGCCGCCGGAGGAAGGTCAAGGTGGGAGCGGGAGCGGACTGCCGCGCGCCACGTGCCGCTGCGGGGGCGGCCATTTTGTACGGCCCGGCCCCGCCGCGGGCTTGGGGGGGTCGGGGGGGGCCCGGGCCCGGGCCCGGAGGCTCAGGCATTAAAGCCGAATAACAGCGCGTTGTTGGAGGGGGCGGGCGAGGGAGGCGGTTCCTCTGCGTAACGCCTGCTTTTCCTCGGCAGGAGGAGACCCTGGAGAAGAAGCTGAAGCGGCGGGAGAAGCTGAAGCGGCGCGGTAAGGCCGAGGGCGAGCAGGCCCAGCCCGAGGAGAGCGGTCTGGGCGAAGGTGACCTTGAGCCCCCCCTGCCCAAGAAGACCAAAAAAGTCAAGGAGAAGAGCAGTGGTCTGGCTGGAGAGAGCGATGGCTCCAAGCATATGGTGAAGCCTTCCTCCACTGTAAGCAACGATGTGACATCCCCGGCAGCCCAGAGTGCATCTGACAATGCAGCTGCTGGAGAGCAGGACAGCAATGTGGAGGTAGTAATACTCTGCCAGCAGAGCCCTTGTCTTGCCTAATTAAAGTCCTACTGGTAATGAGTGTGGGGTGTGAGGGCTGTGGGAGCATTAGGCTGCTGTCGTAGGCAGTGTTTGCTGCTGTTCCCCCTAGATTTATAGCACCTGGTCCTGGGCATCAGGGAGCACCTGGCACCATGCCCATTTCCTCCTAATCTGCGGGCGGGTAAGGGAATGTCGTGGTTTAACCCTAGCCAGCAACTAAGCACCACACAGCCGCTCGCTCACTCTACCCTCAGTGGGACGGGGGAGAGAATCGGAAGAGTAAAAGCGAGAAAACTTGTGGGTTGAGATAAAGACAGTTTAATAGGCAAAGCAAAACAAGGAATTCATTTGCTATTTCCCATCGGCAGGCAGGTGTTCAGCCATCTCCAGGAAAGCAGGGCTCCATCATGTGTAATGGTTACTTGGGAAGACAAAACGCCGTCACTCTGAACATCCTCCCCTTCCCTTTTCTTCCCCCAGCTTTATATGCTGAGCATGACATCATACGGTGTGGAATATCCCTTTGGTCCTTTGGGGTCAGCTGTCCCGGCTGTGTCCCCTCCCAACTTCTTGTGCACCCCCAGCCTACTCGCTGGTGGGGTGGGATGAGAAGCAGAAAAGGCCTTGATGCTGTGTCAGTGCTGCTCAGCAATAACGAAAACATCCCTGTGTTATCAACACTGTTTCCAGCACAAATCCAAAACAAAGCCCCATACTAGCTACCATGAAGAAAATTAACTCTCCCAGCCAAAACCAGCACAGTGAAGCACAGCAGTACGTGCACCAACACATGGCAGCTGTCTCTCCTTGTGCTTTCCTCCTCGTTGTAAATGCCAGGCCATTTGGAGCAGCTTATCCTGCAGTGGAGGAGGCTAGCTAGCAGGAAGCAGTTTCCGTGCGCTAGCTCATCTTTGTGTGGCAACTTTGTTTTGCGTCCTGCAGCACAAGGCTTTCTCCCTGCTGCACAGGCAGTCAGCATCCCAGAAATGTGCATTGCTTTGTGCTCTGACAGCACTTTCTCCCATGGCGGACCCTTTGAAGAAGTATTTGGCAAGGTGTCCTGTAAGGAAAGGTCACGGTTATCCTCATTAATTCCCGCTTCTGGAGTTCTTCCTGTTCAGATTTCACCCTTAGCCTCGCATGCGCGTGTGAGAGGGCCCCGCAGCTTGCCTTCCCCTGTATAGAGCCTTCTGTGGGTAGTTTTCTTTTTTGTGTTTAAGATGGGAATGTGGATCAAGAGAGTGCTTTTTGTACATTGGGTGTAATGATGTGATCTCTCAGATCTTTGAAGTAGAAGCTAAATAGTGAGTTTTAAGTAAGCTGTTTGCGTGGTGTACTGAGTAGGTGTGATTTAGACGGAAATTCCTGCTTCACACAGTGAATTGTGACACCAAATATGTTTTGCTGTGAAAAACGGTTTTCTAATTATTTCAGTGGACTCCAGTTAAGATTTTTAACAAGTAGTTTCCCTTTCCTGACTTGCCAAGCATATGTGCATAATGTGGTAAGATCACACAGAAGGGGCAGTTGTTCCCTTTTGTTTGCCATGGGTCTTAAAAGGTGGTGCAGGTATATCTGAACTAGGGATGAGATAGCAGTAGTCGTGGTTTTGAACAAGTTGTTGCAGGTAATGAGCAGTAAGACCTTTGGCAGGAAGTCTTTACTTAAGACTGATGTAAAAACAGGATTCACTTGTAGGAATTATGTTATGCTAACTGGTGCAGCCTGTGTCAGTGTGTCTTGTCCTCTAATACAGGGTGGCTGGATTCAAGTTTCCCACTTTATGCTGTGATGATGTTTTTGTTTGTGAAGTACCTGTATCAGAAGGATTTTCTTTCTCTTTAAACAGAAAGGAGGTAGCTGGTAAAACTACAGTGATAAAGTAAATGTACAACTTTTCTTGTGTGCCTATCTAGGGTAAGTTATTTGCTCATCTCTTAGGGGTAATAAGTTGGGGTTTTTTTCTTTTATCCTGTTAGGAGCTGACAGAAGAAGCAAAAGAAGGTGCCTTCTCCAATTTTCCTCTCTCCCAAAACACTATCAACCTTCTCAAAGGTTAGTTAATGTGGCAAAAGAAATTTCTGTAAATGTTTGTCCAGAATTGCACTCTGCTACCCATGCAAGCAGAGAGAAGCCAAGGGTAAATTGTCCTAAATCATCTTACATTTATTGTGGAGTAAGAACACACACATGAGCGGTCACTGTAGATTCAAAGAATCTGCTGTTGTTAGTAGGAACAGAGTTTCTGTTTTGTTCCATTTCAAGTTCTGTCATTTTAAGGGGAGTTTATTCTTCCATGGTGTGGTTATTCCTACATATACATTCTAGAGACGGTGGTTTTCTTCTCATCAGTATCATTTTACTTACTGTGTATCTTTAGTTTAATTCCGGTATCTGCTGTCTACAATATCGGTTCTTAAATACATGTAATGGTGTTTCATATATGAGGACTATTTGGCTCCTGTGAACAGATTGTCTCTGATTATTCTCATACTTCCAGGTATTTTCACATCTCCTCTAGATTAGTTTTATTGTGGATGTAACCACTGTAGATTTCTTGTTGTTCTCTCTGTTGGGAAACTGTGCAATTCTTGTTTCCCAGACAGTTATGCTAGTTGCTTTACATTGTCCTTGGATTGTTTCACTTCCACTGTGCAAAATCTCGAGAGAGTTTTAGAATATCATAAAATAAACACCGTCACCTCCTCCCCTGCCCTCAAAACCAAGCTACCACAAAATCTTGGGCTGTATCAGAAAAAACATTTTTTTTATCTTCTTTCCCTTCGGTTGTCTTATGCCAAACATCATAAAGAAGGCTTTATTTCATTGTGAATACTCAGCTGTGTGTTTAAGGGGGAATACTTTTTGATCTAGAGTAGGAGAGAAAATATACAGATGTGTATTTCTTCTAACTTGCACCTTCTGTTGTATACAGGATTTTACATGTCCTACACATTCGGGCTAGTTATATATGAGGGCTTCTAATTGTTTGTTCAGCTGATTCAGTAGAATCAGCACCTTTTAGTGAACCTCTTTGGATTATTTTACAGCTCGAGGTGTAAAATACCTGTTCCCTGTGCAAGTGAAGACTTTTCAGCCCATATATGATGGCAAAGACCTAATTGCTCAAGCTCGAACAGGAACCGGGAAAACCTTTTCTTTCGCTCTTCCGCTGACTGAAAAACTTCAGAGTGTCTCGCAAGATGGGAGAAGAGGCCGTTCACCAAAAGTAACTTACCACCTAAGGGTTAACACCAAAACCTTAGAATATGGCAGTTTTCAAAAGTGATTTTGTAATTGCTTTGGGGACTTTTTTTGGTCTTCTTTCTCCTTTATTGGTGTTTGTAATACTGAATGCTTTGCTCAGATCAGGAGCTACAATGTGACAGAGGTTTTGCAGCATCACAGCGATAACACATTTCACTTTTACGGTTCCTTGTGACCTTATCTGGGAGACTGCTATCCTCAGGAAGTTAGTGTGCAGCTTTGGGGTTGAATCCCCTGCCTCTTCTCAGGTAGTGGTTGAGTCAGCTGGACTTGTCTCCATTCACTGAAGTTGTTTCTCACTATAAATTCCACAGCGATAACTGAAGGCTTTTGGTTTTTTATTTTTGCCTCATGTCTGAAGACTCAACTTAATGGGTGCAAGTGGTGTTTACATTTCTACTTAATCATGAGATGGAATTGGTAACGAGATACTTGTGATCAGATATCATATTCCCACACAAATGAAGTGTATATGTTTATCATTAGACTGAAAACTGTTACAGTGTGCAGATTTGTTGCTTACTTCATCCTTCTATTTTATTAACTTTAAAAGTGATGTAAGTTTTAAAAGCTTATTGTCTGAAAGATTTCTAGAGAAGAATTCAGCCCTTTGTTTTATCATTTCATTCTTAAAACAAAATGGAGGGGGGAAGGATAGATACTGGAGGAAGGCAGGTAGGTGGAGAAGGAGGATATATGGCTAGAGTGCATCATGCTATGTATCTTTTAAGATCTTACCACTCCAAATTGTTTAGTGACTGTTCCTATCCTTTAATGCTGAACTGCACCTTCATTGTCCTTGGTAATGTTACTGCAGTGTCTATTTTATCTGGCATTAACTTAAGAAAAAAAAAATTGTTGTTGTACATCTCTGTTATCTTGTAATGCTTTGCCTTGTTTCCTCTTACTGGCTATGAGGCTGTGATGTGCAGGCTCCAGGTGGCAGGAAATATTCCTGGGTTGGTGGGGAGCTGTGGGCACCTCTGCAACAAGTGTAGAATAAGAATGGGAGTACAAGCTGTTTGACATGAAGTAAACCCTTTTCTCCTAGCACCCTCTCCCAAGCACAGCTGCATTTTTGTCTCTCTTCACTCCCTCCAGGTGCTGGTTCTTGTTCCAACCAGGGAACTGGCCACTCAGGTAGCCAAAGACTTCAAGAATCTCACCAGGAAACTGTCAGTGGCTTGTTTTTATGGAGGAACTCCATATAAAGCACAGCGTAAGTAAATGCTAAGGAATTATGACTGGATTGGAGTTGACTTTCTCCAAATGCATTCCATGAATAAAACTGTCTTTTTTTTCCCCCCTCAGAGTTTCACTTCAGTCGGGAACCATGACATTGCTTTCTAAGGAAGCATACAGCCTGGGTTGAATTATTTTAGTTCCAATAAATCTTTATTTAAAAGAGTGGTTGTAGGTCTGCAAAGTGACTAGTCCTTTTAGTTTCTTCTTTATTGCGTGTTTGTGTGGTTTTTGTGTGGACATATACCGGGACTAGACGACTGTCCAAGGAAAAGAGAGAACTGTGTATGTGCGTGTGGCTCTGTTTCTCTCCAGAGGTAGCTGTGAAAAAGAATTCAGCTGAAAAACTAAAGTGTTTTTCTGTGATAAAGCTCTGGAATTTTCTAATGCCAGCTCATTGCTGCTTGGAAATTGGCGTATCTTACTGTAACTTTGCTTGTGGTTTAGCTGTATTCCTGACAGAGCAACTTGGACTGCTATTAAGCTTACTTGTTTGCTACTCAGACTGGACGTAGTGCTTTATTCAGATTAAAGTGAAGGGCAGTAGTTTTTTGGTTCTAAAATTAGAAGTGTTGCTGTGTACTGGTAGCTTTTTACCTTGTTGTCTCTTGGCATTCTGACACTGTCCTTGTTTTTCTGTCTTTTCTTCCAGTTGATCTCCTTAAAAGTGGCATTGATATTCTAGTGGGAACTCCTGGACGGATCAAAGACCACATTCAGAATAGCAAGCTGGAACTTTCCAGCGTGAAGCATGTTGTTTTGGATGAAGTTGATCACATGTTAGACATGGGCTTTGCTGAACAAGTGGAAGAAATCTTAGGATTTGCTTATAAAAAAGGTAAATTCTGACATCAGGAGAGGAATAGAGGACAGTGCAGAAAACACAATTATGCTACTTTGAAAACTGCTGGTGCACCCTCAACTTGAATCCTTTATGTGACGCTAGTATTGGACCTCAAGAGGAAGGGGTAAGGTAGAGTTGGAAAAGGTTCAAAGCAAGGTGACAGATGGCTGAAGGGCTGGAATGGCATCTCTGGGAGGGGGAAAAAAAAAAAGGCAAAAAAGCAACAAACCCAACCCAACTCCGTAAGCCCTAGTGTTCTTCATCCTGAGAGAGGTGACTGAGCATAGGGTTAGGGTTATAATGTGTCTGTACACTTGTGATCACACAAAGTTGACAACTAGGGAATATTTGCTCTTTTCTGATGTAATGGGCATTCAGCGAAACCACCAGGGAGCAAGTACAGAGCAGAAGGAGGTTATTTTAATACTGTGAAATTCCTTGCCACATTGTACTAATGCCAAAAGTTTTGAAAAGTGACTTGAATTACTGGAAGTAGAAATACCAAGGATTACTAGAAGCAAGGGTATCACTTCTGGCTCTGGAAGCCACAAAAAGCTGGTTGCTGGCAGTGTTTCTTCACATCTTTGTTAACTGCACTTGACTACTGTTGGAGAGAGTCATATGAGCTTTATGGATCTTAGGTTTGACCCAGCACAGCCACTGTCATTTTTACTTGACTGTTACATTCTCCCCATTTCTGCAGAGTTGGTCTTTGTCCTGACAGCCAAAAGTACAGATAATCTCCTAAAAAAGGAAATCTGTATAGGTTTTGGAAGACTTGTCATAACTATTCAATCTTAAAAGTTTTCTTCAAACTAGAAAATAAATTGCAGGGAATAATAGCGTTCTTTTGCAATGTGTGTTTCTTTCTGTCTGATCCTGTGGAGCTATGAAGGCAGGTTAAGCTTTTTCAAGATACTGTTTGGTAAACTGTTCTTACCTGGGGTAATCTATCTTGTTATATAATTCTTCCCCCTGGTCTGCAGAGTGTCCTTTTTAGCCTGCCTTTTTCCTTTGCACATAGCCATACTGTGCACAACTAGTTAGTATTGGAATAGCAGACAAGGAGGGATTGAGACGAGTACTTTCAGGTATGTGGGAGGACTTCAGGCACAGTCTAAACCATTTTTAGCAGATGATCTAGAAACACGTCTTGCATTTCTTCTCAGGCAGGATGAAGGATTCAGTTTGGTCCAGTTAAAATTACTGTAATTTTGCCTCTGATGTCTAAAGGGTATTAAAAATGTTTTCATTGCTTCTAAGTTTTCTTCTTGTAGCTGACTTACTGCACATATAAACCTCTCAATTTGAGAGCGACTCTGTTGCTTTTTTTATCAGTTCTCAAGTTTCAGAGTCTGTTGTGATGACTGAAATCAGTGGCCTTTCCTTCCAGATTCTGAGAACAACCCCCAGACACTGCTGTTTTCTGCAACTTGTCCACGATGGGTATATGATGTAGCAAAAAAATACATGAAAGATGAGTATGAACAGATTGACCTGATTGGAAAGAAAACTCAAAGGACTGCCACGACTGTGGAAGTGAGTGATTCTGCTGCAGAGCAGTGCAGGTCCTGAGAGTGTGTGGTCTGGATGAGATGGGTTCTGTATTGACTTTACAAATGGGGGTGTGGAATGACCTTTCACATGATTGACACACAAATTTTTTAAGCAAAGCTTTCATATGGGGGCAGTAGTTTGCAAGCTTAAAAAAAATATCTTTCTGTGTTCATTTTGTCTGTCCTGTGCGTGGCTTAGATTTAACATGGATGCTTATCATGTTTGTTTCCTAAACAGCACTTGGCTATACAGTGTCGTTCATCTCAGAGAGCAGGAGTTCTTGGGGATATCATTCAAGTCTACAGTGGCAGCCATGGGCGGACCATTGTCTTTTGTGAGACCAAAAAGGAAGCAAATGAACTGGCTATGAATGCTTCTCTCAAACAGGTATTGGGGGTCTGAACAGAGAGCCGCAGTTACGGATATTCAGGGGTTGAATGCCCTGAAATAAATATGAGGTTGCAACTGTGTGGATGAAGTTGTTTCTGTGGGTGGTTTTAAGACTTATGAAAGCTGTTTCTGAAAGTAGAGGTTTGCAATTAAAATACTCTCTTGACTGCGATTATGAATTTATTCCTTTGGCTTTAAAATCATGCAGGACTGGATCAATGGAAAATACGCAGCTTATGCTGAATAACCAGGAGATAGTAATAATGGTAATAAACAGGAGCTAGTATAGTGCACATATTCCATCTCATGTTAGTGTGCTCTTTGGATTCCCATCTCTTAATGGCTTTTATTCTTTGGACAGTCAGTATTCAGGAAAATCCAACTAATGTGGTAGAACACAATGTCCTGTTGTCCTTGGAAAGTCATTTAATAGTTTGTTCAGACCTCAGGTGATACATTGAGCAGGTTTTCTATGCTTGCTTGAATTAGCACCTGTTTTTTTGAGAGTGGGGAAAGGTGCTGGATTTTTTTCAGAGAAAATCCTGTTTGATACTAAATTCTAATTTATGGTGAAGGAGCAGTGGTGGGAATACATGGTTTGCCCAGTATTTGATAAATATCATATACCATCCACATTAAAATCTTGCAGCAACAATTTTTGTCTGTTAGTCCTACTGCTTTCAAGTAAATCCAATGACTTTGTTCTTGTGTCAGTATGTGACGCTTTTTTCTCTTATGCTAGTAAGTTCTGCTTTAGAATGTTACTCACTTGAATTCTGAGCTTGTGACTGTCCTCTTTCTCCTTCTCAAACACTTGGTCTGTTGCTTGTCCCATTAAAAGTGGAGGTCATTCAGATCACCTGTAGGGTTTGGGAGTGCCCTGAAAACCTCACTTCAGCTTCTGTGTGTTTTGGGATGGGTTCCCAGGGAAGGGAGCAAAGTGTCCTGCTAGATCTTGACAAGCACTGCTTAAGTAAAGTTGTTTCCATTTGTTCCAGTGGAAGTGAAAGCTGAAGTGGGCCCTTGTTGGCATGGCAGACTGCAAATTGTACGCTCTGCTGTTGGTATGCTACAAATAATAACATTATGGTAAAACTACTGCTTATGAGCATTATTGTTGCAGAGAAGGATCAAACTACAAAGTAGGATGCTTTATATTCCTTTGGTATCAGCAGTGTAATTATTTTCTGTTGCTCTGCACAATGTTTTGGGTTTTGTAATTAAATGTCTTTAGATACTGCAGCCTAGACTCCCCTGTTAAATGACATCTTAATGGTTTGTTTCACTGACAGGATGCCCAGTCATTGCATGGTGACATTCCACAGAAACAGAGAGAAGTTACATTAAAAGGCTTTAGAAATGGTGTGTTTGAAGTTCTGATTGCAACAAATGTAGCTGCCCGTGGTTTGGATATTCCTGAGGTTGACCTTGTTATACAGTGTTCACCACCAAAAGTAAGTCGTTAGGGGAAACTAAAATTGTAATTTATTTGTTTGTGGCAGAACAGTGGGTTATTCCTTTGTTTCACCAGAAGTATGTTCTGATTCACAAATGAAGTGGATTTTTTGAAAATGCAGGCCTAGAATTTCCTAGTTAAGCTTTTATATTTTGAGCTTTGATTAAAGTAGAAGTGATGGTTTTCAGTTACTCTGGAAAGTCGTAAGATAGGTTTTGACATTGTTTCAGCATTTCTGAATCCCTTCTGAACATTGAGTGTCATAACAACTCTAAAATACTCCTGCTGCCTTTTCTTCTTTTGAAACTCCAGTGGAGCTTTTTATTTTAAGAAAACTTATGTCAACAGTGTTTGTTAAACCTGAGGCAGCATACCTTGGGCAGGGTAGCATACGCAAACCCGAGTGGTTTGTGTGTAGTTACAAGTTTGGGTATAGAGACACTGCTTAGGCTTCTGAATTAGAATTTAGCTTACATTTTCTCTCTTACAATGTATAAATGTCAACAGTTTAAATGAGATAACGTTTTCTCATGTTAATCTGAATTTCTGAAGGATGTTGATTCCTACATCCATCGTTCTGGACGTACGGGTCGAGCTGGCCGGACCGGGATCTGCATTTGTTTATTTCAGAGAAGAGAAGAAGATCTTCTGAAACAAGTTGAGCACAAAGCGGTGAGTTGTACCTCAGACCTCTGCTTAATGAAATTATTCAGCTCCTAAAAAGACTCTGCCACTGTTAGACTTTGTAACCATGGGCTGTTTATCAGTCCAGTATGGGACTCATGTCCCATAGACTAGGAGGCCTAAAATGTTGATATTTGGTAAGTGTTTCTAAATGCTTTTGTATCAGCCTGCTCTAATGTCTCATGAGTTTTCCCATGTTGGCAGTACTCTGTTGATGTCCGCAGGCAGACTGTGACAGGAATGCATGAAGGAGACCATGCCTCCCATTACAATCTGCATGTAAATTGGTGTAAAGTAGCTCCAGATTAACAAAGGCGGGAACTTAAAAGCTTTATTCTAGCTTTAGAAATAACTTAAATTAAGTAAAGGCTGTGTTGATGTTCTAAACAGTAACTAGAGGTCTCAGTAAAATTACTTAGGTAGGGTTGAGTTGTAGAGTGCTGAAAATACCTTTAACTGTAATTTGTTTTCTTGATTTCAGGGGATTACATTTAAGCGTGTAGGTGTTCCCTCTGCTACAGATGTAATTAAAGCTTCAAGTAATGATGCCAAAAAGTAAGTTTATTTGCCTGTTCTTAGATGATGTCTAGAGATGTTACCAACAACAATGCTGTTAATGCAAAGCTTTAAGAGATCAGACCTGTATGTGAGCATGTCTTTGCCTATGTTGTAAAAATGAGCTGCTCTGCATGTAGACACTGACTTGTTTTCATAAGATGATATCAATAAACCTCATTGTGCTTGAACGTAGACCTTTTCATAGCACATAATGTTCTCTAAGTTCTTGCAAAAATTAACCTTTGTTTATATAATCAGAAATCAATAGCAGAACAGGGAATTACTGTCATGAGGGGAGACTGATTTTGTCCGCTCAGGTGATACAGTAGCAGTGTCTAAAGAGCAATACTTAGTATAATGAGGAGTTACTCTGCAGTAGTGAGGGTGTTGTAGTCCTGTGCTATGTTTCTTTGTATCGTTTTATTCTCAAGGGTTGTGGTTTTTATTCCATGCAGCTCTGTTTACATTTGCTCCCCCACTGGTGGAAATTGCATTGACAGAGATTATTATAATTAGCGAGGATTTGACCAGTGTAAAGGAGATCATGGGCATGGTGTTGGGTTCACCGCGTACTGAAAAATGGTAGGAGGTGCTGGTGTACCAAAAATAGCATTAGAAAAATAGTTGTTCTCAGTTTCCCAGCTTGTTTTCACTGCCTCTCCCAGAAGTAACCAATTTAATCAGCTTGCACTGAGGGCAAGAAGTGCCTTGCTCCAGCCCAGCAGTGGCATTGTGGTGGTTTGCTTCTCTTCCTTGTGAAGTAAAAGCAAGGGATTCTTGGGTTTGCGGGTAACACTTTCTTGTGGATTCTTGGGTACAGCCTTAAGAATGCTGATATTTTAGAGCCTTCCCTTGATGTTTCTATCAATGCTGTCAAACGTGCCACGTTGTACATCCTCAGTTTTGAACATGTTTCAGGAGGCTTGGCTTAATGAACAGAGAAGGTGGGTATTCAGCATCCTGAAGGTGTTGAGTTAAATGAGTGGTAGTGAAGCATGAGCATGATAGCCAAGGCTTTTAGAGATAATTCATTAATCTTGAAAGCTCTCTGAAGTCTATGTCTTAAACATGACTGCACTTCACACTGGCCTTTGCTGATCTCTTAAACTTTTGTTGTCACCATGTAGGTTGTTGGAGGCCATTCCTCCTTCTGCAGTAGACTACTTCAGGAAATCTGCTCAAGAGCTCATAGACGAAAAAGGGGCGGTTGCTGCCCTGGCTGCAGCTCTAGCCCATATTTCTGGGGCATCTTACATACAGCAGCGCTCCTTACTCAACTCAACTGCGGTAAATAACATTATACCTGTGTTACAAGAATGGATAAATGAATTGCTTGTGTCCAGTCCAAGTGTGGCATCTTCTTCTCAGGCTCTTTCAGTAGGGTTTCTGAATAGCTGTTATCTCCAGCTTCTGGTTTGTTGCTCATTCCTTAACTGAAATCAGCTCTTACTGGCACTCTGCAGGAAACCAGAGAAATTCGAAATCAGTTAGTAAATTTTCTTGTAATGAGAGTTAAAAGAATTTCTCCAGAGATCTAAGTGACAGAAGACTTTGATGCTTTAAAAGAGTTTAACTAATAACATTTTACAAGCTAATAGATTGGTTCGTGCTATTGTAGTTTTCCCTTCCCAGGAAGCTTTTACATTTCTGTAATATTTCAAGTAAATCTAGCATGTGATTACCTGATTTCAAAGAGATCTTGACAGAAGAAAAGTACAGCCCTTCCTTTTTCTGATGCATTTAGGGAGAACTTGTCCCAGTTCGTTGCTTTGCAACACAGTTTTGGAAATAGCATGTGACTGGACTGTGCTTCTTGTATCAGTTTGGGGTTTTTTTTACCCTTTTTCTAGCGGCAACTTTCTGTATGTGTTGAATAAATGTGTGTCTGCTTCTGGCTAAAATACAGAAATGCTATTGGCCTTTATATCAACGGGCAATCCTGGGTTAGATGGATGCCTTCAGCTTCTTAGGAGGCTTTTAGTTGCTTCACTTTTGGGAAGCTGATTTCTTAGGATTAAATACTACATTACAATAACAAGTTATTGCATAGTTCATTAGTTAGTGAGTTACAGGCTGTCCAATGAAGTTTAGTCTTGTAAATTATTTTCTCTGTTTCCTGAAGGGCTTTGTGACCATGGTGTTAAAGTGTTCAATAGAAATGCGTACCATGAGCTATGCCTGGCGAGGACTAAAAGAACAGCTTGGTGAGGAAGTAGATGCCAAAGTATCTGCAATGCGTTTCCTCAAGGGGAAGACGGTAAGATGGCCCAACCTTGGGGGAGGAGGGTGTGTGTGTGTGTGTGTGTACACGTATGTCCAGTTTTTGCAGTGATTGATGCAGGAGTTCTGAAGTACCAGTATACAAATATTGATACCTCACTCTATCCCTACTCAATTTCATTTCTCAGAAAATGGTAACCTATCATGAGGCCCCCTGTAACTGCTGTCTATGTATACAGTATAAAAAAACCCCCAAAACAAAACCTCACAGCTAGTTGAGTATTTTAAAAGACACTTATTTGAATGGAGACATTGCTCCTAAATGATAATGCAGGAATTCTCTCCTAAAAAAACAAAAAAGCATCAGAGATATGTATATAGTGGGAGTGGTTGTTGTGACCTTTATTCTTTCATTGTAAACTTGTGCTAACACTATATACCACTGCATTGAAAAGACAGCTGTAGAGCAGGGCAGTGACTGACTGCCTGACCTGATCAGTACAGTATTCACCTGTCAGCCTGGCTTCTGACACTTGTCTCCTGTGCAGGTGTGTTCTCAGAGAGCTTGCGGTGCCAGATGATGCCTGTGTTAACTTTCAAACAGACAGGCTGATTGCAGGCAATGCTGCTATCAGCACAGAGCATTTGAATCTGCATTTCGTTTTGAGCTTTTGTGTTTTAACTGCTTTTTTTCTTCAGCTTATAAAAAGCTTCCCCTAAAAGACCATGGTTTCTACAGTTAGTGTGTATGAGCAGTTGTGGGTGCTGCCTGTCTGGAGTTGTGTGTCTCTGTTCTTGGATATATCTTTGGAAAGCAAATGCCTCTTTTTTTCCCCCCCCCCCCTGTTATTATAGGGTGTGTGCTTTGATATCCCTGTTGGCGAACTGAGTAACATACAGGTATGTTTTTGTAGCCAGAATTGGCTTTGGAACCTGGTGATTTGGAATTTGGTGATTGCCATATATAGGATTGAATATAGGGTGATTTGGGAGGATAAGGTTTGTGTTTTAACAAGGACATTGCATAGACAATACAGTCATTAGAAAGAGCACAGCACAGTCATTAGAAAATACCATCATGCCTCTTTCTCGTTTCAGTTCTCATTATATTACCCGATTTTATTAAATAAAATCCTATGTTCTTTGGCTACTCTGGGTTTTGACCTCTCCGGTGTATTTGAGTTAACGAGTTTTCTGTCGACTTCACTCCCTCTCGTTCTTTTGTGATCGTTTATCCTTTGTCACAGGACTGTGAGTTGCCTCCCAAGAGGGATCTGCCTATCTATTTTGGTGAGGGTGGGGTTTGTCTGGAAATGGCTTTGCATTCGGTGTTGCTTTTAATAACATAAGGTACCTTGGAGACACCTGCAGGCACATAAAGTCTCGTTACATTGGTCTTGTTTCAGGAACAGTGGAGGGACACCAGGCGCTGGCAACTGTCGGTGGCAAAGGAATTGCCTGAGCTGGAAGAGTACCCCCAGGAGGCAGGACGGGGGTTCTCCAGGTTCGGAAACGGGAGGCAAGGTGACGGTGGCTTCAAGAGAAACAACTGGTTTAAGAATGGAAACCAGGGACATGATTTTAATGGGACACTTGATTAACCTCTGGTACAGATATGGGACTGAGCTGATTTTTATCAAAAAGTAAAAGCCTGTTAGACATTCCTCTTTGTCTTTATTCCTTGATAAAGCAGCCTGTCTTTGAGGATGCCTAAAAATCATGTTTGCTGAAATGACTGGTTTTTTTTGAAGATTTTTCTTTTTGCCCAGCAAACCACCTGCTGCCATTTTCCTGCCGTTAAATGCCATACGTGTCTCGAGGGGTGAGCATTTCACCGGAAACACAGCGCTGTGGGAGATCAATGCTCTTCTGAACATGTAGTTACTGCACCCTGCCTGTTCAGCAGCCCTCGCGTAAAAAAATCTGGTTCTAAAAAAAATTTTTCTTCAGAAAAATTTGAGATCAAGCCCCTCAGCACCCTTCCTCGAGAGCGTCCCATGGGTGCTGGGGCTCTGGTGGCCACGGGGGTGCTCCCGCTTGCCAGTCGCTGTATGCTGATTCTGCACGCTTGGCACCATTTGCCCTCAACCCCGTCAGGAAGATTGTGGGGAAAAACGCTCAGAATTTGAAACAGCAAGAGAGGGGAGCGTGGGGATCTGCTGCGGAGCCCGCACAGCGCCGGGGTCCGCTCCCCGCTGTGGTGGCGGGAAGGGGGCGCCGCTGCGGCCGCCATGACGGCGGGGCGGGAGGAGGGGGCGGGGCCGCCCCCGCCGCGCGGCGGTGATTGGGCCCGCGGCGCGTCAGGCGGTGGCGCGCGTGACGCTGGGCGGCCGGCGGAGGGAAGATGGCGGCGGCGGAAGGCGGGTGGGCCGCAGTGTGCGAGAAGTTCCGCACCGCCCGAACGCTCTCGGCCGTGGAGTCGCGCAAGGACCCGGAGACCGAACCCTACCGTTCCAAGTACAGCGCCCGGGCGCTGCTCCAGGAGGTCAAGCAGCTGTTGAGCGCCGCCGAGGAGGGCGGCGAGGCGCGGCTGGTGGCCGTGCGGCGGGCCGTGTTGGAGTACGAGCTGGGCGTCAACCACACCGACACCGAGGAGCTGTCGGCCGGCGAGGAGCACCTGCAGCGCTGCACGCAGCTCCTTGAGCCCCACCGCCTCTCCCCAGACTGCGTCTCCCTCTACATACAGGCCCAGGTGGGCCGGGGCTGTGAAGGCCGAAGGGGGTATCTGCGGTGCAGGGCTGTGAGGGGTTCTGGCAGGCAGGGGTGTATTTGGGTGGCGTGAGGCGGTGGGGTCAGGTGGGGAGCGGGAGTACCGTGTCTGTGGGCCATACTGTGTGGTCTCTGCAATGGGCTGGAAAAGGGGTAACGGGGATTCATGGCACTTTGATGCCCTGATGGGAAAGGCTTGTTTAATAATAAACATCAGGGCTGCTGGCATTTATTTATTGCTTGAAGAAATAATTCACACGTGAGGGTTGTGGAGGGATGCTGTTCTCTTTCAAGCTTGCTGCTGGTGCCTCTGGGCATGCAGAGCATCTAATGGTGTGTTCTCTTAATAGAAACTGTGTGTTGACAAAGCAGCGTACTCTTCAGGATAGACTGAGACAGAACTTGTAAGAACTGAGCAAGAATAAATTAGTAAAAGACCTCAGTGTGTCCAGAACTTATTTG
Organism: Aptenodytes patagonicus; assembly: GCF_965638725.1. NCBI lineage: Eukaryota > Metazoa > Chordata > Aves > Sphenisciformes > Spheniscidae > Aptenodytes > Aptenodytes patagonicus. Next base: position 37,852,166 of record NC_134953.1, read on the forward strand.
TGGTTCCTTAACTGTCATTTGTTGTCAAAGTAAAGTTGGGAGATGTTTTTATTTATGCAGTATCCTGAAAAGGTAAATTGTTCTCAAAAGCTGTCACTTACTTGTTTGCTTTTCAGCCTTGCCTGTTATCTCTTCATCTATTATATTTTATTCCAGATGAGTAAATACAGTTTTATAGGGCTAGAAGTAATAATATTCACCTCTTTATTCTGAAGAAAGTAATACTGTTAACAAAATTAGTTCTTATCATACGAAGATTTGCAAAAAGGCCTTTGCTCAACCGCACCGTCATGGTAGCTGGTGTATAGTTAGATATCTATCTCTAGACTTTAAATTAAATAGAGCAGTTATTTAGATGTCTCTGTCAAAAATGGCTGCTCTAATTAGAAAAGGCTTAGTAGTACTTCCTTGTCAAACATCACAAAACTGTCAAGGAATTGTGTGTTCATGTGGAAAGGCTCTAGTTAAACAGTGACTTGTATTACATTGGTTAAACTGGTAGAGTTGTTTGGAATTCCTGAGGTTACATCTGCTCATTGTCCTTCAGTGTGACGGTTTGGGTACACCACTACAAATCTGTTGCTCATTATAAGGTTGGAGATTGCTTGAGAAGCCAGACAAAATAAGATAACATCTTCCCAGTATGTGTTGCTGGGGAGTTGTTGCTTTTGTGGCTGAGGACCAGGGATTCCACTGTGCTTTTGAACTGGTGTGTTAGAAAGCAGTACTTGTCTCTGTGGGACAAATGTGCTGTCCTTTGCATGGGTTTTCCTGTTTTGGGGCCTTTGGGAAACAGCAGGATAAAGTTTCAGTGTTACTCATGTGAAGTGCTGTGGTCCAACAGAAGATAGGTCTACTGTCATCAGGCATGCAGCTGAGAGCAGTGTTGACATGTTGACAAATGAGCGTGCCCTCAGCTTTCTGTCCCCAGGGCTGTAAATGACTTGAGTATTTAATAAAAAATAATTCTGATATAAAAACAGTAATTTTCAACAGTGGTCATACTTCTCCATTGGCACGTTCTAGGTTGTATAGAGTATCTTGTCATTGCACTGACTTATATTTTGAAAGCAGGAGCATTCCTTTTTCTTGCTGGGCCTGTTTCTGTAGCCCTACTTCTAATTTCTGACCTTCTGCTTAAGGATGTGTATGACAGTTTCTGTCTAATTAAATTTGGTCCCTTCGCTGCTTGGCTGTGGGCAAAGTATTTCTGTTCATAAACATCATGCTATGTGGTGCTTTCTTTTAAAAATAATGAAGTAAATGGAATTGAAAGGGACACAGGGCTGGCACACAACTACACATTCTAACTCTTTTTAAGTTTTTTTGTTTAGCCCTGTTGGATTTTGTAACAACACTGCCTAGGAATTAAATTAGCACATCAGACATGGATTGTTATTAATGCCTTCATCTTTATTAATAAAATTAGAGGTACTTTTTTGTAAAAGGTGAGTTCACAGATGCAGTAACAAGTTGCTATGTACATTAATGTAATTTAAATTTGAAGGCAGTAATCCACAGCTTTTGCATCTTAACAGTTGTTTTCCTCTCTTTTCATTGTTGAAAATATACAAGCACTCATTCCTGGCATATCTTTTTCCTGTTAAATTTTTTTTACAGAGTCATGATGACAAATTTCTAATTCCTTGGCTCTTTTTATATTTGTATATGATATAGAATCATAGAATAGTTTGGGTTGGAAGGGACCTCTAAAGGTCATCTAGTCCAACCCCCCTGCCGTGGGCAGGGACATCCTCAACTAGATCAGGTTGCTCAGAGCCCCGGCCAACCTGACCTTGAATGTTTCCAGGGATGGGGCATCCACCACCTCTCTGGGCAACCTGTGCCAGTGTCTCAACACCCTCAGCGTAAAAAATTTCTTCCTTAGATCTAGTCTCAATCTACCCCCCTTTAGTTTAAAGCCATTCCCCCTTGTTCTGTCGCAACAGGCCCTGCTAAAAAGTTTGCCCCCATCTTTTTTGTAAGCCCCCTTTAAGTACCGATAGGCTGCAAGAAGGTCTCCCTGAAGCCTTCTCTTCTCTAGGCTGAACAACCCCAAGTCTCTCAGCCTTTCTTCATAGGAGAGGTGTTCCATCCCCCTGATGATTTTCGTGGCCCTCTTCTGGACCCGCTCCAACAGGTCCGTGTCTTTCTTATGCTGAGGGCTCCAGAGCTGGACGCAGTACTGCAGGTGGGGTCTCACCAAAGCAGAGTAGAGGGACAGAATCACCTCCCTCAACCTGCTGGCCTTGCTTCTTTTGATGCAGTCCAGGATATGGTTGGCCTTCTGGGCTGCATAGAAGCTGCATGAATCAGATGCAGAACATACTGTGTGGAAACAGCTTGTTATTTGAACACACCAGTCCTAATTTAGCAGAGTAAACACAGAAAACTGCAGTTTGTTAGGTGTCTTTTTTTATTTGCTGCTGTGCGAGAACCTTCCTTTTTGAGCAACTCGCGAAAAAATGGGTGGGCACAATTTTTGCTTTTGGAAATCCATTGTATTGGAACATATATATATGAAAGGGTGAAGACTGATAAATTGTTTGGAGAAAACGTATAATGTAATGGAACATAATGGGAAAATAACTATTTTGTTTTTTCTTTTACCTTTAGAACAATCTAGGTATCCTGTGGTCTGAAAGGGATGAAATTAAAACTGCGCAAACTTACTTGGAATCTGCAGAAGCCTTGTATAATCAATACATGAAAGAGGTACTGTGTTTATTAATATTGTGGCAGGTCTTACTTTGACGTGCCACTTATAGTTTTAGTAATCTTTGAAAAAACATACGGTGGAATTTGAGTTTCTGAGCTTTATACTGGCTGCTATAATACTTTTGAAAAGTGATGTGATTTGTACTGCTAGCATAGGAAGAGGCAAACTAGAGGATCGCTTGCTAATTTCAAAATGGACTTATTCAGGAAAATAATTTTGCTCAAAAATAATGGTCCTTTTTGAAATCTCTTTGAATTGGTAATCCAAAGTTGAAGCCAGGTAGAATTTGGCTTTTAATTAATACTGTTCTTAATCTTATCTTGGAAATGCTGTAAAATGTCAATCCATTGCTTTCAGTAGGGAAAAGGAAACAAAACTGTAATATTTGCATGGTTTGCTCTGAGTGCACAATATTGCATAGAGAAAGTAGTTTAGTTCCATATCCAAGAGGATGATCTTATAAACAGCTAAACCTCTCATGCATATTAAACAACTTTTTGAGTTGTGGATTCTGCTATGTATCAACAAAGACTCCCTTCTGCTATTTTGAAGCTCTTTGCAAAGCTCTTCCTACACTGATTTGCCTCAGGGACAGTTTGTGAGTGAGCTAGAAACATTTGTGGCCTTAGAGGAGCAGTGTCTGTGTATCTCTGTCCCAGGACAGCTATAAAGGTTGGACAGAACTTAGTTTAATGAAATTGCGTTCAGGTTTTACATGGACTTTGTTTATAGCACAGATTATTCTTGTGGAAATTTTAGAATGGGTTAGTCTTGATCGGTTACTTCCTGCTGTTATTACCACCTTTCTAGCCATGCTGGTCTACAGTGATAGGAGAGGTAGTGGATCTGGGGAAAAAAAAACAAACCACTTGTGCTGAAAAGCTTGTCTGTTTATTTTCCGCCCTCTGGATCGGTTGATCTGACTAGAGGTACTACATCTCTCTACAGACCCGTTCTCTAATTAATTCCTGATGTTCAACTTAGATATTTATACCCAGCCAAGCATGATATTGTTGGCTTCCACATCGCCTCTAAAAGATTCTGGTACTCGCTCTAGTCATTATGGAATTGTACCGGTACTACCATATATTTCAACAGATTAAAAAATGCTGCCAAATGCTTCACGTTTTTACTGTGGGCTTTTTCTGAAAGGGTTAATTTTTGTTAGTTATCTGCATTCATTGTTGGGTAATGGCTAGCGAATACTCCTCCTGGGGCTTTGCTGCCTGGCTAGGGCATATATACATGACTGTCAATAAGCCCACATCAGATCACTTGTCACATTTTTTTCCCCAACATTTTTTTACTTGCCACTTATATTTCAGGGCATTATATAGCCAAATGTATGTATGTCTAAAGACTTTTTTTCAAAAGCAACTACACCAAAAGACTGTTTCTGTGGTAACTTTATTGGGCTTGTGTCATATTTCTCTGAAAAGACTGAATTGTATTTGACATAATCTGCAAAGAATTAAAAAAAAAAGAAAAGCAGGAGATGAGGGAGCTTGTCTAGCTGCTTTATGGTTTATAAAGAGGACTTGTGTTCCTTGCAGTGGTGTTTGATCTTTAGGATTTGTACAACTGTGTCAACATTCATCATTCAGAAATTATAAAAATGTGAATATATTTTTCTTAATGTTGTCATTTTTAGGCAATCAGGCAGCCTTCCTGTCTGGAAATAATTGGTAAACTGTTGGTGATTGGGGCATTTTCCTGAACTGGTGGATTTAGTTGTTCACTAACTGGGTCTTGTTAACTTACAAATTAGGTGGGGTTGGTTTCCATCCCTCCCCCCTAAGCAACTAGAGCACAACCAAGGCAATTGCAAGAAAAAAATTATTTTGGTAGAGTTAAAAGATTCTTTTACTTTCTGCTCCTGAATGCTTTGAGTTCACATCTATTTTTAAATTATTTTCAAAAAATAATTAGTTATTGTAACAACATCTTGCTGTTAGGAAAGCTGTTTGATTGTTTAATGCAGTACAGTGAAAATCTGAGGGTGCTAACTCTATGGACAGGAGCTTGGGCTAATGAAGTCCACCTGGAAGAGGAGAGTTGCAGAGCTCTTCCTCGGGATGATTAAAGGCATAAGGCTTGACATCAGAGGATAAATCTGTAGATACAGGAAGTAGACAAGGGTCTAGCTTACTGTGTCATTTCAGTTGCTTTCTTTGCAGGAGTATCAGCTCTGGTCGTGCCAGAATATACTGCAAATCTTGTTGGAAGGTTTGGGAGCCTTTCTAAGGTTGTAAGCCTTTCCATCTCTAAAGAAAACAAGATGGAGGATTATAAATTCACAACTTAAAAACTAATGAGGTATAAACAGAAAACCTTAAAGATTAAAAGGTCATATAAAAATTTATACCTCTCTGGTAGGTTAAACACACTTTTATTTGTCACTGTCTGTTTCAGACCCATTTTTTCATCTTTGAAGATGAATTAAAAAAAAATCCATTAAAAGCAAACAAAGAAATCCTTTCAGGATTTTTTAATGAGAAGAAATATGAACATGAGAGTATGTTTTCTTCCCTTTAAAGTTAATGCATTCTCTACTGTTGCTCCTGTCGCTGCTTGAGTCCCTATTATTTCATGAAAAGTATTTCTCTGGACTGCTGCTTATTTATTGCCTTACTTTCTCTTGGGCTAAGATACTAATGGGTTTAGGAAAGGGCTAGGAAAATTGCATGCTAAACTGGGCTCTGTTGCTAGCAGGCATGTTGAACATCCTTCAGGATGCACTGTGTAATGGTAGAAAGCCACCTTTAAGAAAGACATCTTCATCTGAAGTGTGTTAGAATTGGCATCTGAACTTATTCACAATTACAAAGGAAATTAGATAAGCACAGACTAATAAAACTTTGCCATAAGCAATGTTCAACTGTTGGATTTGCCAGTTATGCTGACTGTAACTTTATTGACAGTTGTTTTATGGAAAGGTTGAACAGAGCACTGCTGAAAGATGTATAGTTGTCACTGTTCTGCATTCATCTCAGAAACTAATGTCACAGAATGCACAAAAATAAGTTTAAAATCAGTTACTTCTATGTGCACAGCAATATCATACTTTCCATTCTTGATCAAGGAAAATAAACTATTTTGTATGTGTCACGAGATCTATCTCTGTATAAGGATTCTGACAGAGCTCATGGTTTAAAAAACAAAAAAGCACTTTGAAGTAGTTCACATCATTAATAACTTGCATGTAGGTCATGCCTTATATCAAGGTTCAGCAGCTTCATCCTCCAAAGACATTCCCTTTGTCTCATTCATATATTTGAGTAAATAGTCTTACCAGCTTGTGAATAAAGGGAGTCATTTCACAGTGGCAAGAGCAGTTTTTACAGCAGGTCTGCTGAGCACTCTGCACATAATGTTCTTTGCAGTACTTCCTCAGGATGTTTTGTTACTGATTAGTGCAGCTGGGCAAACGAGTATTTCACACGTGAAGGCATGCTTAGTATTAAAATGATGCTTTAAAAACCATTATGTTATTGTACAAACTAAAGACACCCAGTTATAGTCCTGTAGAATCCAGGTTGAGTATTTCTGGTGCAGACAGCATGCATTACTTTAAAGTATGTAGGCATACTTTAGCAAGACTTGTAGAAGTCTTCTACAAGCTAAAAACCTTGTAATTCCATGTGGAATTGTGGCTTTCTTCCTCTAAATCTCCTGAGTTTTGTGGAATTGCTCCAAAGATGTGACATTCAGATAGGCGTAGAGCTGTTATGTGAAGTTTTGTTGAATTTGGGATTGAAAAATGGTAAATCATCTGGAGCCAGAAGAGGGAGCACTGTGTTACAAAGTAAGAGAAATGTAATTTACTGAATATATCATGTACTCTTGCAGGATGGAAATCCTCCCCTGGATCCCAGTGAACATTTCATGGCAGAAGAAGAAAAACTCACAGACCAAGAAAGATCCAAAAGGTGGGTGCGTAACAGGATACCTAGATTATTATTGCTTTTTTAATTTATGAGGGTGTATTTAGGGAGGAAAAAAAAAAGAAGAAATCTAAAGAGACTGTTGTTTTTTCCAGATTTGAAAAGGCCTATACACATACTCTATATTATCTGGCACAAGTCTACCAACACCTGGAGATGATTGAGAAGGCTGCTCAGTATTGCCATACTACTCTTAAACGACAGCTTGAGTATTGTGGCTACTACCCGGTAGAATGGGCACTCAATGCTGCTACTTTGTCACAGTACTATCTCTCTAAGGTAATATACCAAATGTTTTTCTGCTGTAATTATATCATAAATATAACTATCAAGTAAGACAATTGTTTAAACAGCTGTTTGAGAAAGGGTACCATATTGAATTAAAAATGTCCTCCTGTAAAAGCACAAGTTGTCTTCTGATGTGAAACATCTGTTAGTTTTTTCTGAAGAGGATATAGTGGCTTCGCTTTCCTGTGGTGTTGTGATGGCAGTGGGAAAAATGAGCAGGGGTGTAGACATCAGAAAAGCTCTATAGTTTATGAAGTCCTGGCAGTGATGTGACATGATGCTTGTAAGTAAAACTTAAGTAATCACTTGATTTTAAATTGTTTCTTATAATCATATTGTTCTTTTACAATACAGAGTTTAAAAACAAAACCATCTTAGGACTGAGGTATTGCATGTTGTATGTTTCCTACAAATTATTGTACTTTGTACTTTAGCATGTGCTTAAGACTTGTTTGAGCCTATGTGAACATTAAAGCAAAGATGTAAGGTGGTAGCTGTTCGCTTCCACACACCTGTGTTGACTCTAAATAATCCACTATGTTAGGAAATGCTTCAGTTTTATTTAGGAATTTCTATATTCCAGACTATTCAGATGCTCTTTTCTGATGCTTAAAAGACTTCTGCCATACCTAAGACAGCTAATGCTAATTTCAATAGTAACTTGTAATTTACATGTCTTTTTGATGCATTGATAGCACTAATCATCAAACAATGCATTGCCAAATATAAGTACAGGAATCTAAATCTGACTCATAATGTTGACTTGTATGTCCAGCTCATTCCGACTAACACCCCGTGATACAATCTTTACCACGAGACATCACTTCCTTTACCGCAAGGAAACGATAGTAGCATAGATCAGAACAGTGAAAATGTTCACAATGTATACATCTAATATTAAAAGCAAGGTTTGCTATTGTGGCTGTGGTAGAGAGAAAATGGTTGGTTAGAAAATACTGTATTCAGTAGCAGACATGGAAAAATTGTCTTTTCTTCCAGTGTCCAGGGGAATATGCACCAGAGCCTCTCAGTTCTATCATTTCCCTTGTGTTCATATATCTATACTATCTGAGGTGAGGGGTTTAGCCAAGCTGAGAGCAGTGCTTGCGCTGCTTACACCAGTGATAAATGCTGCCATTTCTGTTTCTCTCAGCAATGCTTTATGGAGTCCCGACACTGTTTAGCAGCGGCCAGTGTCATCTTTAGCCAAGCTGGGCAGGTGCCATCTGCTGAAGACAGTAAGTTCATGTAAAAGTTTTGAATAAAATATTGTGAATTAAGCATCATTGATACATAATGTTAGGAGTGAAGTCTAGCAGTATGTACAAAACTTATCCCAGTGTTAATTTTGTAAAACTTTTTTAATTAACAACAAAGTGGAATGTTTCTGAAGAGCTGTTACTACCGCTTAAGATTGACTATGAGTAAACCCTGTGACGAAAAACTCAAGTGCTTCTTGCTGGTGTTTCAGAAAGCATACCAGAATAAAAGAGAAATTTAAAACAATATCCGTTTCAATAGTGGCAATGTCTCTGTTCACCCATTTGTCCTTGTACATGTGCTTAAAATGCAGCTTACCTTTGCTTCTCCGTGATCAGAGGGCAATAATTCAATGAACCAAACCAGATGCTTCCTGGGAATAGTTTTAAAAGAGGGAGGGAAACTGCAGTTCTTAAAAACCCCCAAATCCAGAAGTTACTTGTATTGTCTTTTGTTGCTGGATGCTGCAGCCTCATTAAGGGCTATCTTTGGAGTTGTAGCTCCCCTCCTTGTTGTTTCGGGTATTGATGCAAAGGAACAACTTTGTGGTTCAGCGCAAAGACCAATAAAAGAAACTTTTGGAGAACTGACCACCATTTTAAGAACCTGTGGTTATATGATATTATCAGTACTCAACATAAATCCTCTGTTTTAGGCTTAGTCTTTGCTTATCTTTTGCTGTGCTTATATTCTTTGCACAACCTTTTACATTCTGTGTCTTGGGCAACTGAAGGCTTCAAATCAATGGAGCTTTAACTCGTAGAGAGTGAGCAAGTACTCAGGGTAACCCCTGTGTGAGTTCATAACTCTGACTTTGAACAGTGAATATATTGGTTAACTTTTAATGGTTTGAGCTGTTTAGAACACAAGCTCTTTAATCCACTGATGGTGTTATTTCAGGTTAAAATATAATCTGAATAGACACAACTGAGTTTTATTTAATTGAAGTTCAGTGACAGTACATTAATTTAATTGCTTTTAGTATTTCTCTTAGCTCAAAAAATATAGAACTCTATGCAGTTGCCTTTCTAACTATTTAAGTACTTTGAGGATGACATCCAAAAGCTTTTTAGTTTCAGGGAAACAGGGCTGTCAAGACTCAGGTTATGCTAATCTGTTAGGCTGTTTGAAAACAGTATATTACAAAATATTCAGTAGGTCTGAATCAGCATTTATGGGCTTTCATAGCTACCTGGCTGCACAGTTGTCAGTTCATTAATACGATACTTCAGCCAAAAAATTAGGTTATGTTTTTGGTTGGTGTGTAGAAACATACAGTCAGTTATGGTTTCAAATTCAGGTGCAAGACTGGAAGTGGTAGATAAGAGTCCTATTTTTAATGGTACTGTCTTGTGTGATTTCTGGTCAAGTCAACTAACTTCTATCTTGGCTTCCACCTACAGCAAATGGGAGTAGTGATATTTGTGTTTGTTTCAATGGAGTAAATGTTTATCCTATTTTCCCTTCCTTTTCATGGTACAGAGAGCTGGGCTGTGGACTTGAAGATAGTTATGCAGAAAGTTCTAACTTACAGAAAGACTAATACACGGTCAGCATTGGCCACTCTCAAGCACATTCGTTTTATCATGTTAATTGGAATATAAAGGATCACAGAGATATTTAGTACAGGTGCCTTTTCTTAGATTAGCAACAATTCTTATTTCCTTGATAAGAACAACTTGATTGGCTCTCATGAAAGATAATGAATACAGTGGATCTGAGTCTGAAGCTGGCTTTTTATTTGATGAACAGGAATGCTAGCATCCCCTCATTGTTCAGCTAACTCACTGTCTTCTGCCTGGAGACTGGGAAATGAGTTCTCTTTGAAATCCATTTGGTTTCTGAAAACGTTATCTTGAGACATCAGCAGTGCTGCTACTTGTAACAGTGGGGAGACTGTGGGGAGAAAAATACAGAAGTTGTAGAGCTAATAAATCTGATGTTGGTACCAGGTAGATTAACGAAAGACAGTTTCCCCTACTTTTGTTCCCTTTTTTGGTAGCAAGTCTGGGGCCCATTGCAATACAAATGCCCTAATCATCCTCAGAAACAATTACCAGGCAGGCAGCTGAATCTCAGAAAACAAATTGTCCCGATTTCTTTCTCTTGTTACAAAGAGACATGAAAATCTTTTCCAGTAAAACACCTCTAAGATCAAAGGTCTTTTTAAGCATACATTATGATCTGTTTTTTTTGAAGAATCCATGCATGACAAATCCATGTTAATCTATATGGTTTTCTACCGGAATGACAGTTTACAGAATTATTATACAAACTAACATGGAGAACATGTTTCTGTCTAAAAACAAGGAAAAATTAATTAAATACAAGTAATGTATTCTCTGCATGTAACATTTGAGGTTCTTGCTAGAGTGCTTGACTTCTTTTAAGGTTTTTAAGTGTTTATGTCCATTCAATAGATGAAGCGGAGCAAGACCAACAGGACCTTCGACAGAGAAAAGCTGAAATTGCAAGATGCTGGATTAAGTATTGCCTGAATCTCCTGCAAAGTGCTCGGAAATTACTTGAGGTAACCGAAAATCTGTTCTGTAGCTGTCACTGTTTAAAACCAAACAAAGTCTATTTTGACGTTTGCAACAGGAATCAATTCATAGTTGGTACCAAATGATAAATAATTGCCCAATGAACAATACAATAGATGCTTGCAATGTAGCAGGTGTTTCATAGTATGCTTTGACTTTAATGCAGCACTTAGAAATAAGCACGGATAGGAGATCAGCTCTGTAATGTGATCAGCGCACTGCTTGTACAGCAACTTCACTAATTTCTCTCTGCTGCATTTTCTTGTGGCTTGATTTGGCAGATCTCTTATTTAATTGCTAGTAAGAACATCATCTTAATATGCAACCGTTTTGTGTGCTGGTGTTCTCATTCATTCAAGCCTTTGATTCATTCAAGCGTTCATTTCATTCATGTAATCATTCATTCGAATGTTTAAAACTCGGCATTTGCTGAAATGCTTTGCAGAAGCAGGGCCTTTGGGCTTTACATTTATTGTTTTGGCTATATTGTCACACAGGGTAGGGAGACGAAATTGTCTTAGTCATGTTTTTACAGAATTGAGACTGTAATTTACATGCTATTTTGTGACTATAAGGTCTAGTATGCCAACGTGTCTTCTCTTCTGTCTTGTGGCTAACTAGTTTGTATTTCAAAGGTAACTCATAAATAAAATGATTTGGTGTAAGTCACTCTTTGTAAGCCACGTGCATTTTTAATTAGTATGCTTTGTCATTTCAGGATAACATAGGCGAACTGGATCCAGACAGGCAATTGGAACTTAAAGCCCAAAGGAAAAAAGAGGAGGATGAAAAAGAGAAGGGCAGGAAAAAAGCTGTCCTTTTTGGAACGAGTGATATATGTGACTCTGTCTTAGCCATGGAAGAGAAAGTGAGCAGCGTATATCCTTTAGATTTTCAAGAAGCCAGAGAAATCTTTCTAGTTGGTCAGAACTATGTTCAGGAAGCAAAAGAGTTCTTTCAGGTTGATGGTTATGTTACTGATCATATTGAAATTGTTCAGGATCACAGTGCTTTGTTTAAGGTACTTGCTTTCTTTGAAGAAGACTATGAGAGGCGTTGCAAAATGCACAAGCGTAGAATAGACATGCTGGAGCCTATATATGCAGACTTGAATCCACACTACTATCTGTTGATTAGTAGGCAGCTTCAGTTTGAACTAGCTGACACCTATTACGAGATGATGGATTTAAAGGTAGCTATTGGTAACAGGTTAGAGGAGCTAGACTCCCACACAATTAAAAAAATTAATTCTCTGGCTCAGTTAGCAATCAAATACTATGAACTTTTCTTAGATTCTTTGAGGAACCCAGATAAGGTGTTCCCTGAAGAGCTCGAGGAAGATGTTCTTCGCCCTGCAATGGTGGCTAAATTTCATATTGCACGACTATATGGTAAGCTTATTACTTCGGATAGCAAAAAGCAACTGGAAAATATGCAGACATCATTGGAATATTACACATTTCTGGTAGACTATTGTGAGAAGTACCCAGATGCTGTCCGTGCTGTTGAAACTGAACTAGAACTCAGTAAGGAGATGGTGGGTCTTCTTCCAACAAGAATGGAGAGGCTAAGAGCAAAACTGTGTCCATTCATATAAATACTTGCCTTGAAGAAAATGTGCACTATTAAAATGATATCTGTCAAAACCAGTGCTTCCGTACTGATTGATAGAACTAAGGTGTCTACAGTTTGGCAGTCCACCTAGAGCCTGCAGTAGTGTAACTTTGTGAGAAACTCAGAGCTCTCCAGTTCAGTAGCTCACCCACACTAACGGTATAAACTTTAAATGTAAAGTGAATGTCCAGCTAATGCTTTGTATTGTTTGTCCTCTATGTAAATACAAACCTTTTTTCCCTTATGGTTTTTTCCTTCGGCATATCGTTCAGTTTCTAAATGTGGTGCTGTATGAAAATTGTTTCTTTTCCTAGAGAAACAAATTCTCTTAAAATTTTTCTAAGAAACCTGAGGCACGTTCTTCCAACTAGAATCTCTCTTATCTATTCTAACCTTTGTCCCCAGAAAACTTTATTCATATGAAGGGAACTTTATGTTATTTTCAATATATGTTTTCTATGTTGCTCAGTGTTTTCTTTTTTTCCCCTGTTAATCAAAACCTAGTTGATAGAGGCTCAATAAATGGACTAGCTTGCCTAAATGTTTTTTCGGAGTCCTTAGAATTCTGTTTCCTTGTGTCTTACTAAGATATGATATACGTTACAACTTTGGCCAAAATAAATAGTTGTGAAAGTGTTTCCACGAGTGTCTTCAGTAAAAACACGTGAGCAACTGAAGTGTTAGAACGAAGAGCAAGAAAGCAGCAAACTTTCTTGCTTGTGGTGGGAGGAGATACCCTGCTCTTAATACACTGTAGAGAATTCACAGGGTAGAGGCGCTGTGCTCCAGTGCTCCAAACAGTTGCCGAATACAGCTTTAAAGGCCTGGGATGCCATGGATGGCTTCTTACCTTGAGTCAGTCAGGGAGCCCAGGTGCTGCCTTAGCAGGAGCTGCAAGTAGGACCTCTCTGAAGCTGCTGCAGATCCCAGCGCTGCTGAGGCGCTATTCAAAATCTGCTTGTGAGCCACTGATTGCTGACTTCTCTATTAAAGCTGTCCTGATTGCATTAAGGACCTGCTGATCTGGCAACGTTCCTGATCTTACACAACCTGTTACCTTTGCCTTGTTCTAATTTAGCCACCTATTTACTCTTTATGGAAGACCAGGCTGCATTTCTGACCCAAAACATACACAGAGGTTGTCTTTGTATTTCTGGTGTCCACAGAAGGATTATGAACCAGGACCTGTTTTAGATAAAATGTAGGCTGAGCACCTTGTCCAACCATATATTAAGAGATTACAGTCCGAGATGCCAGGGGAATATGGGGAAAGTGAAGTGGCAAGGTGATGGGGTGCTCAGTAGTGTGCCACTCTGTGCACCAGCAGTCTTATTGCTGTCAAGTTCATGGAAGATGTTTACAGCAATAGAGGGCATTGAAGGAGAATAGACAAACAACTATATTATTCCGGAAAACGAGAGGGGGAAAAAATGACATTAGCTTGGAGGGTGTGAGGGGGAAGCATGTGCAAACAAGAAAGCGTGTATATCTTAAACATGTGGTAAAAATCTCTAGCTTGCAGAATTGTCTGCAGAAGTCTTCTAACCACAGACAAATAGGCCAACAAATGGGTCCTGGAAACAAGAGGCTGCAAAACTCAAAACTAGACCAGCTACCTGCATGCATATAGATTAAGGGAGAGAGTGTGTGCACGTGTGTGTGTGCGTTGTTTCTGTTTTACTAAATAATTGTCTAGTCAGCCTTTAGGAGTTTCTTTTTTGCTGTCAGACCTTTTATTCAGTTTTTCCCGTGGCCTGAAGGTAGGACAGCCTATCATTTCTCAGTGAAACTGTTCTCAGCGGGCTGTACTGTGCATTATTTTTGTCTATGATTTCAATTAAAGCTAGTATGCACTTCTACCACAAACTCATAATTTGAAAGCTAATTTTTTTCTACTAACTTTTAGCTTCATATTTGAGTAGAAGGAGGTGATACATGATCCCCCCCCGCCTCCTCCCATATGCTTTATTATTCCACCTATGAGGGCCTATGAGCAAATTTTTTAAAGCAAGGATTGGCTCGTCAAACTTAGTTTACCTGTAATTTAGGGAAGGATAGATTGTGGGCTAAACCAGCACACAATTACTTTCTTCTTTTCAAATAGAATAATCCTGTCATATCCTTCAAATACTGGTCTGAAGTGAGCGTTGAAAGTTACCTGCAGGGTAGGCAAAGCCCACTGAAGCATGGGGCTACGTGTCCCTTTTAACCAGCAGTTGTGGGCAGAGGAACACCCTGAATTCACCGAAATCCTAGTGAGAGCTCAGCAGACAGGCAGGAGCAGGTCCATACTGAAGAAGGCCCGGAAATAAGAGAGATCGGAGGTTTTTCAACACAGCTGTGTGGTTGGGGCTATGGTTTGGAGACCTCTCTCCTCTGAAGATAACCCAGAAGAATGCTTCAGCTTTGCAGCTCTTCTTAAAAACTGTGCAGTACAATGTAAATGCATTTCGTATAAATGCATACAGAGTTACAGAAACCAATGGTGCCAAGTCTTCATCTCTTATAGTGAACGTTCAAGACTACCACCAGCTAAGTATATTTTATTACCGGAGACGATACTGTGCCAGATGCTCAGCACAACACACTACGTTGTGGTTCTTTTAAGGCATGTCTTTTTAAGGAAACCTTTTGAATAATTCCTGTTTGTTCCATGATTTGAGAGAATGAACTTAAATAAAATTGTGTATTTAGTTTAAAAAAAAGGAGGGGGGGAGCTTGTTGGATTAGGCAGCAAAGCTCCCTTCAGGAATGTTGAGTTTTAACTGTAAAGTATGTGTGAGGTCAGGCATTTATTTCAAAGATTAATTAAAGATTAGGTTCCTGTGAACTCCATTTAACCTGCATTTCTATTCCTTTTTGTACGGCAAAAAAAAATCTTACAACTGAAACGTCCTTTCTGTTGTTCTGCTAGTTTTTCTCCTTAGCCAGCAGAAAGTAGTGAGGTTTACAAGAAGCCCATGTTTGTGCAGAATTTGTATCGAGTGTGAGATCTCCTGAACTCGGAGGCTATAACCTCAGCGTAATTCTTCAAATAGTGCAAAATACTCGTGAGAAGTAATTTGGTTTGATTAAAAACACAGTTTTGTTTTAATTGAAATACTCTTAATTCTCATGCTGGCTGGAGATACGGTATGTGTTATAAAACAGGTCGATCAGGAAGGTTGTGCTGTGCTTAAATATTTCAGGAGAGAAAGAAACCAGTGCCTCGTTCTCTGTCTCTCCCTACAAGCCCATCAAAGGAGGCTCTTTCATTTTTTCCCTTGAGGGGACCGGTCCAGAGGAGAGCGGCAGGCGGTGACAGCCGTGTCCTTTGCCGTTCTCCCCTCTTAAGCCAGCTGAAATACCAGGGGAAGTGGGCAGAAGTGAACCCTCACTTCCCCTTCGCAGCCGGAAAGCGGGTCCCCCGTGTTGCAAGGGGAGCAGCCAGTGGCGGTTGCTGCCTCGGTGTGGCAAAAGCAAAAGGTCCCTGGGCTGGGTTTGCTCTATTTGCCTGCCCAAAAGCTCCTCTGCTGGGAGTTTTGGTCTTGCCCAGCACAGGCTCATGTGGTTCTGGCGAGGCGGATGGTTTCCTCCTCTGTCTGCAAAATGGAGATGCCTCAGTGTATCAGTGCAGCGCTCACACTGGGTGTGATTGCTGCTGCACTTCCATGTCCAGAAATATTGCAGGAGCCTGACTGAGGTAGACATCAGACAGCGAGAAACAAGGCTGATCTTGTTAATGCATGGTTTTACACATTTCAGTTTTGTTTGGTGTTTTCCTTTCACTCAGCACTGAGAGCACGAAGATGAGCTTTACTCGTGTGTTTCTTTTAAAAGACTGAGCTAGTCACTGTTACCTAGGTGTTTTCTGTGGAACTTTTCATTACAAAATGCACAGAAATAGTCATGCGAAGGAGGACTTAGACTGGCAGCTCACAAGGCCAGCCCTTCTATAGTCTCGAAGTTACAGAACTGAAGACTGCTATGTTAAAAGCAAGTGCGTAAATTTGTGGTGAGAAGCATTTGTCAACTTTCTTTCCTCTCGAATTGCAACATCTTTGGCCACTTTAGAGCTCGCCACAAATGACTAGGGCAGATTTTAAATTTGGTTTGAAAACTGCTTTTATGTACTTCCCAGGAACGCTGCCCAAAGTGCCTGCTAGTACTTTTTAATTTTGCAGTTTGGCTGGTGGTTTCTAGCTCTTCCTTGTCATGGGTAGGCGTACAAACAGTCCGCGGTTTCCTGACGAGGACTATTTGCCTGGCTGACTTTTTTCCAAAACCATTGTTCGATTGTGTCTTTACAGCTGAAGATCTGGACAACGTGCCAGAGAGAGGCTGTTGGACTATTGGGATAATAAAGATAGTGTATTTTGCAAACACATTACTTGCCTTCAGAACAGAAAATGTCCGTGGTATCATGCATTTGTTTAGAGAGGTGACTGATAACAATGTGGTGCCTTAATGCCAAAGACCTTAATAATTCAGGTGTTTTTAGCAATGTTTTAAATGTTTAGTACTTGAGTTTTTGGTATTTGTTATGCACAAAATACTTAAAGTCTTTTTACATGCTCATAGTCGCTCTAAAAGAGACTTACCTAGTTGGCATCAGACAAGGATGCAAGGATTTCACTATTTGAGGTTTTTAATGCAATTTTCTGCTGAAACAAAGAGGATGAGTGATTGAGTGAAAGATGGCGATGGGCATGTGATGGAGTGAGCTGGTGTTAGTCACTGAATGCCGTAAGTGGAGTACACGCACTTGCGTCAGAGAGCTATTCCAAGATCCACAGGTGAAATGCATGGGGCAAAAAAAAAAAAAGGAATTAACAAGATGATTTCCTGTATGCTAACTGTCTTGGAGGGGACCAAGAGCAAGTGGTTCCCAGGCGGGGTCTCAAACCGCTTGGAGTGTTGGCCATGAAATACCTCCTGCTCTCCTGGAGCCCATCTCGGGGTAGCCAGTGGGTTCAGCAAACACCAGAGAAGTTTCACAGCAGCCCATGAGAGGATGCAATCAGGTGGGCCCAGAGCCTCCTTCTACCAGAAAGCCAGGACTTTTTAAATAACAGAGGTAGTGACACCCTAGAAGCAATGTCTAGTACAGACAAGGAGATGAAAATGGTGATGCTGGATCCAATTGCCAGCACGTGGGATGCAGGCTGCAGGAGAGGAGGGGGCCTCCTGCCAGCAAAGTTTACTCTGAACACCAAATATTTCCTGATGGTTTGTGCGTGGACACCTAGCCCTGATGAGTGTCACACACTGCTATCCATCCTGCCTGCCCACATCTGGAACTTTTGGCAAATAACTCTCAAATCCTTTTTCTTTTAACTTCTCCATGTGCTCTGCCTTAGTGTTTTCTTATGGCACCGAGCTGCTGGTGTTACACAGGGCTCGTGGAAAGGCATACTTTGCTCTCTGCACCATAAAGGCACAAGGTATTGCAAGTGCAAGGGTCTTGTGAGTCTCACCTCCCTGGTTGGCCTGTCCAGGCCTCCCCACTGCACTCTGCTGGAAACGTTAGATGAGACAAATCCTGCCCCAGGCTTCGGCTTTCCCTGCTGGCTGACCTCTGTCTGGGTCCTGCACTAGAAAAGATGAAAAAATAGAGCTATTATAGAGCTATTTCCTGTCTCTTTGAAGCAGGAAAAGGCAAAAAATGCTTTTTTTCCTAATTAATGCAAATTGTGTTTTCTAAAGGGACGTGCTCATCTTGAAATCTTGAAAATTGCTTCCACTGTGGGCCTGGTGCTGCTCTGGGGTGAGGTTTTAAAGAAGGACGGATGGCCACTGAAATTGCCTCCCTCATCAGAAACCGGAGCTTGGCTGCTGTGTCATGTTTTAATGAGTTGTTGTTTTTAAACTATAGTCCTGAATTTGCCAGCCAAAACTTCCTGCTGCATCAGGCTTCAGCACTTGGAAGCAGAAAGCATCACACCTCCCAGCACAAAGGAAAGCTGCTTTTCTCCTCCTGAAGGACAGGCCAGTTGCTTGGTTAACGGTTTTGGTAGAGGCAAGATCGCTGATGGGAAAAGGCCGTTGGCAGCTTCCTGTCAGTCGGTGGCTGTGTTCGATCTCGACACAGCTGTGGCTTTCCAGCAAAGATTTCTCCCCATGCGCTTGTTGACCTTCATCATGGGAAAAAGGAGGAGTTGCTCTTCTGTGTGATCTAGATAGCAGTGATTGTCAGATTTCTATGTGATGCACATGAGTGTTAATGCTTTCTTGCAAGATCTGAATCTTATCTTCATGGGCCAGGTCCTGATACTGCCCTCGGAGGCAAGAGGCAGCGGCATGAGAGACCGAGGGATGCCACGTACTGCCCTGCTGTGTGTGCCATGACGCTCCTGGTACATGGGCGAACACAGGGGCCAGGTGCTGAGCTCAGATGCGACCCCGGTTAAGAATTCATCTTTGCTCAGGGCTGGATTTAGAATTCCCCCAGGTTGACCCAAACCTTCCTCCCTGGGTTGCCAGCTCTTTGCTATTTTGAGGCAGGGCATGTTTTTGCTTTTCAGTCCCCAAAGGTTGGTTGGTCAAACATGAGCTGGTGACAGAAAGCATCCTTAAATCTAGCTGGGCTGCCTGCCTGGGAGGAGCTTGCTGCTGGGTGGGTTGGGGTGATTTTGGGGTGTTTAACAGGGCAGCTCATGGGTTATCTCTGAGACAGATCAACGTGCTCAGGGCCTGTTGTATGTCCAGGTCCAACGGATCTTGTTCTACCTCGGCAGCAAGTGTTGGGGAAGAAACCTGTTCTGCCTTCCCAAAGGACAAGATAGGCAAAAAAATGCTCCTCGTGTTCAACCCAGCTGCCATTCAGACACTCTCCCCTTCCCCTTCGCTCACTGTCTGACCTCTGGTTTTTTTCAACTGTTGCCCTAATTCTCTCTTTATGCCCTATTCCAGCTCTGCTCATAACAGATGTAGCCTTTCCTGTACTGGCTGCTCTCCAGAGCAGTGACTTGTACAAAATACCTATTTCCACTTTCCCAGAGGAGCAAATAAAGAGCTGAGCATCGCAGGCAGGGCCCAGCGCTTTGGGACCCCTGGCTGCTCTAGCTGGCTGCAGGCTTTGCTGCTCCGCTGGGGAGGTGCATTCAAGGGGTGCAGGGGGCAGCCTGAATCCCCCCCCAAAGCCAGGACCGAGTTCCTGCTGGCTGAGGCAGGGGAAAACCTGACCCCTGAGAGCAGAGTGACCCTGCAGCAGTTAAAGTTTATCTGATTTCCGAGCAGTTATGAATGAGAAACTTCTTTATCGGGACCCCCCACTGGATGGATATCACCTCGCCTGCATGCCTCGCTGATAAGCGCTGGGACCGTGGGTGCCCATGCACCCATGGGACCCCATCCGCTGGCTGGCTGCTTGTTGGAAATACGGGTTGCAAAGCAAACCGGGTGAGGAAAAGCAGCAGAGAGAGTGGCCCAACGTAGCTACGTCGGACTGCTCCTCTGGACAGAGCTGCGCTGGCGGCACTTATCTGGGCTAGAGTAGGGCAGGGGTTGGTGTCCACTGAGGAACTGGCCGAAATACCCCCATGGTACTCCTCCGGGTTACTGAAATGGGCCCACTGGGAATTTTTTTTGCCCTACATCCCCTGCCCTCAAAGGCAGGATGGATGTCCTCATACCAAGCACTCCTGTGGTGTGGTCCCCATTTAGTGATGTTACTAAATTACTCGTTACTCCTGAAGCCAATTGGGAGATAAAACAGCCCCAAGAGTTATGACTAAGGAGCAGTTAATCACTTCAGATTTTGAAGTGTTTGTTATAGCTTAGGGGCTACTCCCAGATTTTTCAGGCACATAATGAAGAATCCCGGGTGTTTGGTTGAGGGGCTGGGTGCACAGTGCTGAGGCAGCACCCTCCTTCCACCAGCCCACTGCTCCCCAAATTAATGCCTTAGAAAAATGCAGAATTCTTAATCTGCTTTGCGTATGATTTGAAAATAACGGCAGTGCTTCAGTGCGGTAGTTGTAAGAAATACTTCAGGAGCCAGCTGCGTTCTCAAATACCTGCTCCTCATTTATTTTCTTCTTTTTATAGGCTTATTCTGTTGGGGCATTTAATCTTCCAATCTATACGCACAAGATCTATGCAAGGGGAATATTATCCTATGAACCTTCCTTGCAGTTTACGGGAGGTAAATCTTGAGGTAGCTGACCTAGGTACAGTGACTGTCTTCTCCTCTGTGATTTAAAATATTTTTCTTAAAAAAACCCTCTTTCTCTTAAACTCTGATAGTCATGCAGTGGCACATTTCAAGGTTAGCGTTCCAATATAGTATAGTTTGTATGCTGTTTTCTGTTTAAAAAAAGAAAAAGTGTATTAACTTTCTGCAACTTGTGGCCTCTAGCTGAAGATGAGATTTTTTTTTTTACGTGTGCTGATTATTTGCATTTTATGCACTGAGTGGCTTACAGAAAGTGTAAATAATTGCACAGCATTCCTTGGGCATCCCATGACACTCCACAAAAGGGCGTGCTTTACTCTTAAGACTTACACATCCCAGATTGCTTCAGATCCAGGTCTCCGGAATCACTTACACATTCGTAGGAAGGAGGAAAGCTTTTTGCTTGCAAAGCGCGGTGGGGTGCAGGCACTAGCGGAGCGCAGCAGGACAGGAGACCCGTGGGTTTCTGGCCCCCACTACGCAGGTGTACGTGAGATGGGAGAGTGAAAAATCTGCTTCGGTCTTCCCATGGTTACCAATTGTAAAGCAATCTCATTTCCTGAGGCGCGCCACTAACACACAAGAAAATAACAAAACCGTGTGGCAAAACTGCCAGTGCCTCAAGTTCCCCCGTCGGCTGATGGTACGAGACAGATAACTCGGCTCTGCGAGATCCCCCTCCAGATACGGGAGTTTTGCAGCTCCCACCTACCCCTGGCAGCTCCCACCTACCCCCCATGGCTCCCCCTGCTCCCGCAGGATCCCTGGCCCCCTGTGACCGTGCCTGCTGGTGGGCACTGCTCCAGCTGCATCCCACAGGGCTTCCAGTGCCAGGGTGAAAAAAGCCGCGGGCTGGTGCGAAGGGCAGAAATAGCCGGTGGAGGGGTGCTTTCCCCCGTGTGGGGAGTTGTTTGCTCACACTGGAGGGGTGTGGAAGGGGTCGGCGCATGCCCGTGACCAGCGGAAAATGAGAGGTGTTATTGCAGGAACGGCTTCCGCAGCCTTCAGCACGCGGAGGCTGATCGCCTCCCCACAGGCGTTCGCTTGGGTTCCTATTGATGCTGAGCACCACCTTAAAAAAAAAAAAAAAAAAAAAAAAGAGTTGATGCTAAAAATACAAAGTAGAAAACAGGCTGGTAGGAATAACCGCTGCATGCGAGTCCTTCCATGCCTGCTTGGTTTGTCTCTCCTGTTTTTCCCATGCCAGAAAAAAAAAAACCCATCTGCGATGGTTCATAATAAATTGCATTGATGTCGAATGCGCAGCTCAACCCCTCGGTCCAGTGGTAAATCCCAGCCTGGAAAGGGGAGTTGCTGAAGAGTTTTCCTCCACCACTTTGGGGTTTTGGTGGAGCGCCGTGTCCCGGGGAAAGTCACCGCACAGCCCAGATTCCCACGGGGGACCTCTGTGGACTTTCCACCGCGTAAAAATAGATTTACCACAGACAACTCACACTATCAGCCACAGCATTGTCAAAGGTGCTGGCAGCATGCTAGGCCCACATGTCGGTGCCTCAGTTAATCCAGCAGCTAATG
This sequence comes from Aptenodytes patagonicus, assembly GCF_965638725.1. Taxonomy (NCBI): domain Eukaryota; kingdom Metazoa; phylum Chordata; class Aves; order Sphenisciformes; family Spheniscidae; genus Aptenodytes; species Aptenodytes patagonicus. The sequence continues at coordinate 37,874,225 of NC_134953.1, forward strand.
GTATGACTAAGAAAAACCCCCACCGCTTAGATAACCTTGTTGTATGTAATTTATTCTTAAGTGAACTGGTTTAATCCCAACTAAAAGGCAAGCAAAAGGTATGAGCTAGCTGAAAGGCAGCTTCCATGTATAAGGGCTTTCATGGCTTTCCCAGCTGGGCTCCTCGTGGAGCCACATGCTGTCCAAACCCTTTACCACGCTCCCTGGGATGCTCACACTGCACAGCGATGACCCGGCTGCCCCAGATCAACCGTCGGGGTTGAGCAAATCCACTGTGCCCTTTCAGAAAGGAGCCAACACATTTCTACCAGGACCTACTCTCTAAATCAGTATTTTTTTTCACTTCACTGTGAATGTCTAAGATCCTGCTTCCCAAAAAAGAAAGGCATGAGATTCTTGAGATAATTTACTTTTGTGGAAAAATATTATTTCCCAGTTGGTGAAACTTGCACTGACTGCAAACAGGCAGCTCCTAACCCTTGCAATGGACATGGGCTTGAGGCAGGGAAAATTGCTGCCGGTACCAATGCCAAAACGCAGCTGGCTGAAAATCAGGGGACACAAAAGTGTTGCTTTTTCTCTCCAGATGAAACAGCAAACACCCCGGAGCCCGCTGAGCACCGGGCAGGCACTGGGCAGGGTGCACGCCTGGACCACAAGCTGCCAGCAGCACATACCTTCAGTCGAGTTGGTTGGTCCCAGGTTTGCTTTTCTTCTCGGGCAAAACTGGAGATGAAGGTAGTGGGGATTATTTTTTTTGGAGTGATGAAGGCCTGGAGGGCAGAGCACTGGGCTTCTCTGTAGATGTCTCACTCCTGTCAATCAGGAAGTGGTGACGCAGGTTATGGGTTGGGTTTGAGGTTTTGGAAACCTTTTCTAAAAGTTGATCTCCTCGCCCTGTTCTATTTCTGAAGTGTGAAGCCGTGGTGAAGGCTGGTGGCGAGCAGGGGGATGCCGGCCAATATGCAGCTCCTCATCAGATGTAACGGGAGGATTTTCCTGGCTATTTGTTTAATCCTCTTTGTGGGATACACAGTGCAAGGTAAAACGGGGCGGTTGTTCTCTCGGTAATCCTCTTTCTGGGCTACGCAGTGTAGGCCAAGTAGGCAGCCTCCGAATTTTTCAAACTGACCTTCTTCTAGGGGTAATGAGGTCTACTCAGAAAGCCTGTTTTGCTAACATTTTGTTTTCTGGAGGGGGAATGGTAAGAAAAGGTGCTTTTTGCCAGTGGAACATTTCTGTGTCCTTTTCCCAGCCCCTATGAGAAAAAGACTTCATAAAATAAGTTGCTGTATGTATGTATATTTTCAATCCATATATTTCATTTTTTTTTTTTAATCGTCCCTTTCATAGTGGTCTGGTTATGTACTGTTATTCAGTGATGTAGTTACAGACAAAGTATGTAAGAGTTCCCATGTCATAACTACTATGGTCTGCTTTCTTGGGGGTGCAGGAAACTAGTTTTAAGTATGAGGAAATTAAACGGTTTATTCGGTACAGAGAAATTGCAACACGCAGCACTAAAAGAACTAAAAGGAAATGTTGATTCATGATGAGATGTACCCTGTGGATTTGTTTCTTGTGAGAGAGGAGCGCTTTTCAAGCATGTAGAATATAATTTGTCGCCAAACAAAGGCTGTGATAGTGACAGCCTTTCATTACGTATCTACCATTCAGAGGTTGATCTTTGAGAGATTATGGCCTGCTTTTTGTACGTTGTTTATTTGCAAATTATTCAGCTATTTATTTTGTTGCCACTGTTATTATTAAAAACCTTCTTAATAATATTCTAAGAGAAGAAAATAACTATGAAAAAGGAATACGCTGTAAAAGAAGCAGGAAATGATACCCATGAGATCTTTCTCTTACAGAAGAGTGTAGGAGGTAGCTGAAAGTCATCTAGTACATTATTGAAATATATAAGGCAATGGAGAAGTGTAATTACAGAAAGATATTCCCAAGAAAGCAAGAAAAAATAGATAAAGTGCCAACAGGGGGAGAATGCGCCAGGAGACTTCAGAACAAATTAATAACATGAGACCAAGAGGAAGGATGAAATGCTACTGTTTTTATCTTTACTATGCAATCGTTATTGTCTCCTTTTGGTATTTTTTGAAGACCTGCTTTTCAGTGGCAGCCCCGATCAGGCACCTGGGGGGCACCAGAACTGAAACCATGGGTTTACGTAACCCTGGGCTGTGTCTAGGAGACGCCTGAACTGTCTCTCCTCCAGAAACGCGCTTCAAGAGCCTGCGTAATCCCCAAATCTGCTCCCGTGGCAGGTGGATCTCGGCACACCTTGAGTTTCCGACCTCCCCACCAAAACTCATCCCATTGAACTCGAAGGGGCTGAGCTGAGGCATGCAAAGCCAAGGCAGAGTCAGCTCTGACCCTCGCTGGAGCCAACAGAGAAAGGGAGGGCGCAGGAGCCAGCTCTCTGCTGGGGTGGCTTGTCCCCAGGAGATTTTGAAATACCTTCACCAGCTTCGGGAAGAGCTGCAGGTGGCTGAGCCCGCAGGTCCCCCATGGATGTGCCATGCCCCAAGCTGGGGATGAGCGCTGCTGTGACGTCAGCGTGAGGCAGTGGTTTCCCACGGGGTTTCGATTTCTACTTCCTGTGGACTTCCCAGTGCCGTGTGCGAGATGCACGCAATGTCTCTGATAGCAAGGATGCTACTTAGGATATCAGTAGCCATTTAAAAAAAGTCTTCAGGGTTAATTTAGTTTTTGGCAGTTGAGCAATCAGGGCCACACAAATTACTTCCTTCTGCTCCTTTAAGCTTTACTAGGTGCTCATAAAGTTAATAGGTCCTGGTGAATAATGTTCTGGTCCCGGTGAATAACGCGTGGCTGATTCGATCAGGTGCTCCGATGCAGAAGGCAAGGTACAAGAGAGTGAGATGCCGCCCTGACGCCTGGTCCGCTAACTGCATCAAAGAGAAGGGGCCCTGGTTTTACATGCCCACTGGTGGAGCCAACAGGATCCTTCCTCCCATGGCAGACCCGTCCCTGTAAGTTCATTTGCTGCACATTCATCATTAATGCTAGCACCCAAAAATGTCCAGTTTTCCTGTCTCGACAGTCCTGTCACAGCGTGGCTCACCCATGGGAATGTGAGGCTTCGGTGTGTTCACTTAAGAGATAATAAATTTGGAATAAACTAGCTGCCATTCTGCATTTCAGGATGAAGAGATACCAGGAGCTGGATGACATATTTCCGCTCTCGGATGAGGAGTCCGGCTCCGGGTCTGACGCTGTGGTGGAAGCGGAGCCAGCCTCCGGGTCGGGGCTCAGCGACGGCGATGGCTTCTCCGAGTCAAAGCTGCCTGTCTTCCTAGTGGGCCCGCGAGGCAGCGAGCTGAAGCAAAAGCTAACGGAGGAGGATTTGCTCCTGTAGGGCTGGAGACGTTGGCCTCCTCGTGATGGCAGCGGCCTCCCTCACCTCCCGCGCCCCTTCCCCAGTGCCTGACCTGATGCGACGGCCACAAAGCGGTTTTAAACCAACTCCAAATCAATAAAAACTTTGCCTTAAGATCTTTATTGCTTTCACTCACTAAAAAAAAATCTTTGTTTGGTCTGAACTCGCTCTTTGCTTTTTGTGGGTGGGGCAGCCATCCCAATCAGGGGAAAACAGGTTTTGGGGGCCCTGTCTGACCTGTGCGGATGTCATCGTGCTCCAGGGGTAACAAATTAAAAACCTTTGTGTGGTGGGAGTCGCCTGCACTTTTACAAAACTCAGCTAGTCACGTAAAATCCGCCCGAGCGGCTGCCTCGCAGCGCCGCGCTCCCGTTCCCCTAAAAAGCACAAAAACCTGCCGACCCTCTTGGGACCACGACCATGGCTTCCGGTCAGAGGCAGGCCGCCCCCCCGCGCCGCCGCCTCCCGGCCGCTAGGCGGCGCCCTCCTGCCGAGGCGCGCATGCGCCGCCACCACCCCGACCCCGCCCTCCCGCCGGCCGGCCCTCGGCGGGCACGGGGCGGTCGGCGGCGGCGGCGGGAAGGCGGAGGGGGAGCGGTCACGTGCGGCGGGGGGGGCGTGGTGCGGCGGGGGGGCGTGGCGTGGCGGGCTGTAAGGTCACATGACAGGGGCGCGGGCCGGGGCGGCTGGTGCTGGTGGCGCGCGGGGCGGGAGTCGGCCGCGGAGGGGCACGCACCATGGTGAGTGCGGGAGGGGCGTCCGTTACCCGCGCCGTTAGCCGCCAGCCACCGCTCCGCGCGCGCCCGCCGCCTCAGGCGGCGGCCTGGGTCGGGTCGGGTCAGGCCGGGCCGGGCCGGGCGGTGCCTCCCTCCCTCCCTCTTTCCCTTCCTCCCTCCCCACCTGTGGCTCCGGGCTGTGCGTGAGGAGAGCCGCCCCGCCGGGCGCGGTTTGCCCTCCGGCGCCGCCGGTTGTGCCCCCCTCGATCCCGGCCCGGCCGCGGAGCGCCCGGTGACACCCCACCCCCCCCCCCCGGCGCCGGCCTGGCCGCCCCCTCCCCGACCTGCGTCACGCGGCCGCGCTGCTCCCCGCCGCCCGCCTCGCCCCGAGCTGCGCCCGGGCCTGGCGGCGCCCGCCCCGCGCCGGGTGGGGTCGCCCCGGGGAGGGAGGTGGCGGCCGCCTCCTCGCGGGAGCCGCTGCTGTGCGGAGCGGGCTCTGGGAAGAGCTGGCAAAACAGCAGGGGCCGAGATGGCGAAAACCAAAGGTTTGGGGTGTTTTTAATATAACTTATGGATTAAGGCTTGGGATGTTCCCCTGCTTCTCCTCCATGCGCACATGGCCTCGCCAATACAGGCTTTAGTCATGAAACTCGGCTTCCATTTTTCCTACACAGCTGCTGTCGGGGGGGGCTTTGGGGAAAGTGCATGTGATAGTCCTGGAAGCATCAGTAAATCTTTCAGCAGTCCCGTAAGGCAGCGCTTAAAATGACAGCAGTTGGTAGTAATCCTTCAGGGCTGGTGAAATAGCAGCCACTTAGTGCTTAGCAGGTTTGGCCTAGGCAAAGTGCTTGGTGTGCTGTGATGTATAGATTTAAAAAAATACATATCTTAAAAGAATCAGCTAGGTCAATGCACTTTGGGTTTCTGAAGCGTGTGGATTCCTTAACGTGTGTGTCTATCTCTGTGGACATGCAAAAGCTTTTTTGGGCTCCATGTGAAGCTGAGGCTGGGATTTCTGCACCATTTATATGCTGCTGGGAATCCTACAAGTCCTTTAGTACAGCTATAACACATAAGGACTGAATGCAGATTGATTTCTGTCTTGATGTAGCAAAATCTTCAGCGTCTGTCTTTTTGCATGAAATCAAGAATGTAGCTTAGCGTTTGGCCAGCTTCTGAAAACCTTAGTTCTCTGTCTTCATTTTCTTAAGCTGTAACATAATAAGCCATATGATGGCTTCTTAAAATACTTCTTGTTTTGCATAGTTTCCCCGTAGCGGTATCGTCGATAGCAACTGGAGGAGATACCAGCTGTTGATTTCTTTATTCCATATGTTCTTGTCCTCTCTGGATGAGATCATGGCTAATCTCTTGGGGGTACAGTTGAAATATTCATATGCAGTGTCTTGAGAAGTGATGTGTTACCAATGTTAGTTCTGGCTGACTGCTTTAAATGATGGTACAGCTTCATAATTTGGAAGGTACTGTGAGACCATCTTGTATAATGTTTACTTAAAGGTAATGTGCTTCCTTGTTTGCTTGGGGGGAAGAAAAGTATAAGGCTAATCTGGAGAACGAATGCAGAATTTCTGAGGAAAAAAATATGGGCAGGCCCAAAAGTAATCTGTGTAACAGTTTAAAATAGTCTAAAGATTTGGAATTCTTGTTGAAACTTTCTTCTTTCTCTCTCCCTCTTCCCCAGAAGCCAAAAATCGGGAATGGTTCTAGTGTGCAGTCATTTAAAAAAAAAAAAAGTTTTTTCTTGTTTCAGCAATTAATGTGAATAGGTGCCTGGCAGAGACTTGGAGGACCATTTGGTCTTAGTTTGACCACCTTGTTGGTCATCTGCCTCTGCTTTCGTGTGAGAATGTGAAGTAGATACAACTAGGTTTCAGTTAGTTACACACATCTTTGTGGATTGAATTAGGGCTTCTTGCTATCTGAACAAATAAAGTCAGTTTAGTCCTGTGTGAATCGCTGTTTTATAGCTCAAAATTGCACCGTGTCTTTGCTTGACTTGTAGGGGTAAGCAAAAAGTCACTCAATGTTCCTACTGCTAGGCAGCAGCATTCAGATCAAACTTTCCTCTAGGCTTTTTGTTATTAATGCTACATTTCAAACTTCAGGTCCCCATAATGTCTTGAAATGTGTTCTTACTCAATTTTTGAGATTAGACTGGTGAAGCGAGAATGACTTTCATGTATACCAAATTCATCTAGTTGAAGTGGATGCTCTCGTTTGAGAACATAGTGTAATTTCTCCAAAAAAACCCAAAATCACACTGAATTAGTGAAGTGTAGTCTGCTTTAGTACATCAAAGCAGATTAGTGCCTAATTCTTAAGAGAAAATGTGGGCTTTTGTACTAATCTGGTTGAGTTTCCCATAGAGCCGCTAATGTGTTTTGCAGCTGCTTGGAAGAAATGTTTGTGCAAGGTCAAAGGATGGTCTCTCCTAGTTTCTTGGGTTTGGTGCTGGTCAAAAGTTCGTGCCTTGGGAATGCTGCTGTAAGGTGAGGACAAACATTTCATGCTCATAATGGATTGGTGCCTGGAGCAGTATTATGGGTAAACTTGTAACATCCACTCCATCTGAGGGCGGAGTTGTGTAGCTAACATAGATTGTATGAAGAACCACTGCCTCTTGAACCTACTAGTGCTCTCTTCGTTTGCTAAGAGAACTGTGGGCGTAGGAAGAGGCAGCAAATAGAAGTCCCTATTCCCCTTCGCCAACCTGGGGGATGCTTTAGGCCTTGTATTATATCCCCTGTTGTTGTTTCTTTTCACCCTACTTTGCTCTGTTATTCCTCCTACTTCTGATCATCCTTGTTACTGCTGTTTATGCAGTAAGTTATAGCGGGTATAGAGCAATATGTAGTTTTTGGCATAATATCTGAAATCCTAAACCAGATGGAATAAATTCGTTAAAGATTTTTTTTGAAGTGTGGTTTAAAAATGATTCATTTTTTTTAAAGTGAAATCAGTGATTAGAAGCTTTGCAGTGGCAGAAACCAGAGGTGTGTTTGCAATGGTAATGTTTTAAATATTTGTTAGTATTTTAATGTAGTAGTAATAATGGTAATTATGCTGCGTACTTTTTTTATAAACATTATATTTTGTAAGAGCTGTCGCTGCTTGTTACTGACCTGATTTCAATTATTTGCTAGATGAACAACTGTCTTTTGTCATCGCTATTTTTTGGGTCTCTAATACATAATGGCTTTGTAACTTCATAGGAGCGCAGATGTTTTTCCCCAATGTATAGTGTACAGCTGCAAGTAAATACCACATGTAAAATGGAGTGTCTGCTGTGCAGTAACTTATCTAATTCTTGTTATTCCAGAGTTTTCTTGGAGGCCTTTTCATTCCTGCTTGCGAGATTGATGTTATTCTTAATGATGCTGAAACACGAAAAACAGCAGAAATCAAAACAGAAGATGGTAAAGTAGAAAAGCATTTTCTCTTCTATGATGGAGAATCTGTTTCAGGAAAGGTAAATTTTTTTTTTCAAAGTGACTATTAATTACTGTACTGATTATGGCATGCAGATGCATATAGGAAGTTAAATGAAAAACTGATATAAGCAAGAGCTGCGATTTCAGCTTATGTTGTTATTCAAAGAGGAAACAGTGTTTTCCTATATATGTTCTTTTTAACCACGGTCATTCAGGCAACTGATAAAACTGAATGTTTTGAACAGTAGCTGTTTATTTGTTTTGTCATCTTGTATTTACGAATAAGCTTTTTGTGCAACCATGTACAATCCTGTTGTTGCTTCTGACAAGAAAACTATTCCAAACTGGATCCCCCTGTTTCCCCTTCCCCTTGAACTCCAAAATCCACAACCTGACACGTGTAACAGTAACTTTTGGCTGGTGCAGCCAACTTGCTTTGCATACCCTGAAGCCAAGCCTTACGTTTCATGCCCTGAAGTGGTTTCTGGAATTGCATCAGAGGAGCAACATACTAAGTTCATCTGGCTGCTGAGTCAGCAAGAGTTTTTCTTGTTGGAAAAAAAAAGTGAAGTTGAGATTGCCAGAGGGATTCCTCTGCTTTTAGTATTGCACCTAGGAACTCCTTGCCATCACTCTGGTTTTACTGGAGCCATTCTCATTCTCTGAATATTTCTGTTATGATTTGCTTTTCCTCCAAGAAGCGTGGGCCAGGTATTGGGTTCTGAGATTGACTTTTAAATACCTACTTCGATCTTGACTGACCTATTGTCACTGGGTATCTTCCTGCTCTTAAGATATCTTTCCATGCTAAGATCTTGGTTCTCTAGAAAGATCCTTCTATGGATGTGAAACTCTGACAAGATGGGCCTTAAACTCGGGAAACTGAGGGAACTAGCATTTGTATGTTCACTGGCCTGAGCACTTCTTGCTTGTATCAGCAACGCCTGAGAGGTGCCTGATGAGTTTTGGCTAACACAAACACAGTGGGATGGGGAGGTTTGGAAGTCCAGTAATTTATTGGACAACTTCCCCCTACCTCTCTCCTCCTTCTTTTCACCACAAAGGTAGGTTATTCAAGTGGTTTACTTCCTATTTATATATCAACGATGTACTGGATTTCAAGGTACAGGAATTTCTCTGGTCATCGCTACCTCATAAGGAAACATTAGATATACTTAATATTTACATGTTTCCATAGAAAGTAACCTTATGGAATCTTTTCTTGTGAGGCAAGGTGTGATAGTGAGAATCAAATTCAGAAAATGCAGATCTTGATAGTAGGTTTCATTATCTGTTATTTTTCATTGACTTCTCTAACACCAACATTTAGCTATCTGCTGAGGAAGGGACTTAAGTTCACTTGACTTGAAAGGAATGCATCTCATTGCAGATCTCTTGTGGACTTCCAGATGTGACTGTCAGAACGTGTTTTGAAGCTCTCTGCCTTCAAAGATGGCAAGGGGGTTGCGACTGGCTTATGTGAACTCTACTGAAGCTTTGGCTTAGATTCTTAATTTTGGGACTCGAAAGTTTCAAGCTTACTTATTAAATTCAGTCTCATGGGTGATTGATTAGATTTTTCTTAAATGCTCTAGTGGCACCTGGGTAATGCTTAATTTCATCATCAGCTGTTTGATTTGGTTGTCTTCAAGCTCAGATAGTGCTGTTGAGAAGAGGTCTCAGTTTTCATAGGCATGTAGTAATGTACTTTCCTTTTTACTAAGACCATGTATTAGAGTGAAAGTGTTGACAAGTTTTAACTGGTGTTTTTTTTGCCTTGGTAGGTGACTGTCTCCTTTAAGCAGCGTGGGAAGAGGCTAGAGCACCAAGGAATTAGAATTGAATTTGTAGGACAAATTGGTGAGTTTTGAATCTATAAAAGAGATGTTAGGTGCGTGTGGTTTATGGAACTTTGCACTTGTGACTGCCAGCAGTTTGGCTCAAACATTGCAACCTGATCGGGTTAGTGGATGACAAGCGTCAAAGGAAGATCATATCCTACTCATTTTAACACAAGTGATGTACTAATTTGTGCTAGTCAGAAAATCACTGGGAGGGAAGATATGTATATGTGAGGGAGAACTGGGATGGTGAGTATTGAGTCTGTTTCAGACCGGTTAAGAGTTTGATTAAGAACCACTAGAGATTTCTAAAAACTAAACTTGTGACCATGGTACACGTTTTCTACTTCATATGTTTCAGACTATTCATTTTTAACTTAAACAGTCTTCCCTCTGACTAAAAATGATGAATGACCCTGATGTAAAAAGCAAAATCAAAGCACTTGATTATTTTTTCTGCTTGTGCCTTGTTTTGCCTGTGTTTAAGGTTCCAAGCCAAAATATCAGGTGTACCTACTGTGTCAGACTTCTTAATTCTTGTCTTTAATTCTGACTCTGAAAGAGAAGCAGCATAGAAAAGAAATGATGGGGCAGCCTATAGGAAAACACTTCTAAAATAATTCCTTGGTGGTTGGTTTTCTAAAACATCGTTTTACACTGTTAATGTAAAGTAGTATTGAAGCTTCAGAGGATCTCTGCTTTTTAGCAAGATAATGAGGTATTGATGTTAAAAATGTAATTTTCTTATAACTGTAAGTCTGGTTAGATTTGAACTATAAAGAATCTTGATCACGTCTAACTTCTTACAACTCAAGGTAACTTCTGCACCCTTAGGGTGACGCTAAAATTCCTTCCTTCTGGTAGAGGGCTGTTTGCATTATTGTCCCCCTTGGAAGTAAATCTTCAAGTTTCAACCTCATACAATTGACTTGATTGGAATTTCACAAATTCTCTATTTCTGATCAGTCAGTAGGCTCCAGTACCCTATGTCTGAACTGTTATGTAGCAGGTATGACTGCATTCTGACACCTGCTGCTTTATGCTTTGAGGTTTTGATCAGTGGGGCTGTAAAAGCAAACTTTCAGAATAAAGCAGCAGTGTGATGTGAATGAGGCATTTAGAGGTAGGGAAAAAATAGAGCTCACATATGTCAGCTTCATTTAGTCTGTTGTCCTCTAATAGCTGTACAGGCTGTTCTTCATCTACTCTGCATAAATTTTATTCTCTGAATTACTTTAACTTGATGTAGTGTTTCTTGAATTTTGTGTGTTTCTGGGACTTTCCGTTGTGCTACTGTTCAGATCCTTGGAGTCATGCAGAAGTGGTTTAAGCTACTGCTTTTTGTACTTGTCCATGTTTTCTTGCATCCTTTCAAGTTTTAATATAGTAATACAAAAAGCATCCTAGTAGTGTGATCTGTCTCTGCGCTACTTGGAGACTAGCTCCAGCTGCATGTCAAAGACACATTTTTAAACCAGCTCCTCAGAGTACAACTTTTCTGACTGGCACAAAAAGTATTGGATATGCAACAGTAAATAAACTTTGTATTATATAAATGCTTGTCATAGCAAACAAAGTACACCTTAGATAATTTTTAGTCATATTAGAGAATAAGCAGTTACTAGTTCGTGTCAGTTCCTACCAAATTGGCAATGATAAACTGTGGAGTTGGTGTGTTTAGTTCATTTTTTTCTCTTCTGAAAAGTTTTGGCTGTGTAAAACCAACTACCACTGATGTTCTTAGCTGATATTTTCAGTTGTGAATTGTAGAGAAGCTTGTTTTCATACACTAAAGTGTTTGGATTTTTTTATGGTAATGTTAGTTTTTTCTAACTTTCTAAGTGTTTATCTTGGTGAGAATTGCATGACATAGATCTAGGGATGAATAATGATGACACTGGTCTGGGGATAGGAGGTGCCGTTGCTGTGAAACTGGTGTGTCTATGCATATGTATTAAGAACTTGTTTCTAAATGACTGGCTTAGACCAGTGGTCATAATAAGCCATTTGATTGTAGACTAATAGTAATAATAAACCATTTGATATGTGTTATTAAACTGCGGGAGACCAGTTGGGATCACTGGCCTGTCCTAAATGAGCCAGTCTTGATGTTGCTTAGATTTTGTCCCTCCAGCAATAAATGCTGGAAGCCAAAATCAGGCAATGCTAATTACAGAGAATGCAAGGCAAAAAGTACTTATTAAAGCTAGCTAAACTGTGGTTAAAAAAAGATGCCATGCTAGTGAAGCTTCAAGTATGTGTTGTGTTCATTGCAGTTAGCTCTTTAGGAATGCTTACTGTAGGTTGCTGAAACTGAAGATAACTTTGAAAAACTGGATAAAACATTTGGTCAAGTATGTGTAACGTAAATCAAGTTAATTGCTTCTGTTTTCCTCTCCCACCTGCTCCTGCCAAATTAGAGACAGTTTTGTTTGCTAAAAATAAACACCGAAACATGTTTTCCTTTAACTTCCTCAACTTTAGAACTCTTCAATGACAAAAGCAATACCCATGAATTTGTAAACTTAGTGAAAGAACTGGCCTTACCTGGAGAACTGACCCAAAGCAGAAGCTATGACTTTGAATTCATGCAGGTTGAGAAGCCGTACGAAGCCTACATTGGCGCCAATGTCAGACTGAGGTTTGTAACTGTTAAGCCTTCTCTCCCCTCCTCCCCTGCAGCAAATTAATAATTTAGCAATCTCTGGCCCCCTCCCCCCGCTTCCTCCTTTTGGATTTCAAATCAGACATGTAACAGCCAGTAGCTAGTGTGCCTTGATTGGAGTTGTTGAGATCGTGTTATAATGTAGCCTTTTCTACTTTAATTGGAATTGCTCAGTGTTGTTTGTATAAATGAAATTCTTCCAGTTCAATCAAGAGAAGACAGTCCATGTCTCTCCTTTTAAAACAAACAAAAAAACCCCCAAACCAAACCCCACAACCAGTCAAACCCCCCCCCACATTTCTACCTATAAGTGTTTTGTCTTGTATTTTGCTGTCTTATTCTTTTCTGCTTAGTCTTAAGAGAATGTACTCTTGTCTTTCAAAGAGTACCTCTACTTTAGAACATAAGGGTTTTACTTATGCAATTCTGAATAATTATGGCTAACTTGATGGCTTTCTTCCTAGGTATTTTCTAAAAGTGACAATAGTGAGACGGCTGTCAGACTTGGTGAAAGAATATGATCTGATTGTTCACCAGCTTGCTACATACCCAGATGTAAACAACTCTATTAAAATGGAAGTAGGCATTGAAGACTGTCTTCATATAGAGTTTGAATACAATAAGTCAAAGTAAGTGTCGCTTAGAACAAAACACATTCAAGTAAGTATCATGGGATAAAAAGGTAGAGTATGTAATATTTGATAAATATCATCTGGAGACTTAAAAGGTAAAGCAACATTTTTCAATGATTGTTGTGTTGAGCCGTTTGGTTACTAATTACACAGTGGCCTTTTTTGAGGCATACTTGTCTGGTCTGCCTTCGGTACTAATAGGAAGGTCACTAGCAAATATTTAAGACTCGATTTCTGCATTTATACTTTTTCAGTATAACTATAGTACTTCCTTTACTAATACTGCAATAATGAAAAGGTGCTAATTGCACTGGTCTGGCTGAGATGCTTAGCTCAGTGGGGAAGCAAGCTCTAAGTAATTAACAGGCAGATAAGGTAACTACCTGCATAACTTGTATTCAAGAAGGTGTAAAAGTTGTGTTTTTATTCTTTAATGAAAACCCCCATTCTGTTCTTTTAAAGGTATCACTTAAAGGATGTGATTGTTGGAAAGATTTATTTCCTCTTAGTGAGAATAAAAATTCAGCACATGGAGTTGCAGCTGATCAAAAAGGAGATTACCGGAATTGGTAAGAGAAACAAAGTTCAAAAGAAATGGCAACTTGTATGCCAGTTGAGCCTTATACAAACCTGGAGAGTGAAGTCAATAGTTGCAGCTTTGGCTAAACCGATGCTCCATGTGCTTTTTTCTCACTGGTGTTTGACTAGCATTTACATTTTGTGCTTTGGTAGTCATACTTAGTAGTCAACATTGTCAGTCTGTAGTGTTGTTCTGGGATTGTGACTGTTGGGCTAGCTTCACAAACGTGAACCATTGTAAATGGAACTTGGGCGTAAATATGCAGCAGCTTAATCAGCCTTGATAGACAATGAACAGGAGAAGGTGTAAAATGCATTCTGAAGACCCCCTTGCCTCTGCAGAGATTAGTTGGTAAAGTGGGCTTGGTAAAGATTAGCATGAATCTCTCATGTTTTAGAAATGTGTCATTTTCAGTCTGCCTAACACTGCTATGATGGAAATATCAAGAGGCTTTGAAGCAGAAACAGCTTGATTATTGCAGATCAGGCTTGTACGCCCTGGAACTAGGAAGGCAGAAAGAGGCTGTGTCTCATGACTTCATTCCCCAGTGGCTGGGGCTCTAGTGAGCTGCTTGTGTGGAGAATGAGAAAGCCTCCATAGCAATAGAGGAATGGTGGAAAGCTTTACTTTATTGTTGGCTTTTTGAGGCTAAATCAGGTACTCCTGTTTCTTCATCCTAGGCTCTGGAGAAAGATGGCTCTTGTGCTGGGTGATAACCCTTCAGGTTTCTAGTCTGATCATGGCCTAGCAGTATCAGTTGCTAGCACTGCCCACCAAACAGAACTGTTTCACAAGTCCTACCCTGCATGCTTGTTCCTTATTTAAAGCCTGCATACCCAGGGCTCCTTTGAAGCACTGGCTACTGCCACTTCTGCGTCAGCATGGGGAGGAGAAAGTAAGAAATAGATGCTCTGCCTGGGAGAGGGTTTTGCTTGCTTTAGCTCTGTGTAACTTATATGCAAGACAAAGGCAAAATATGCAGCGTTGTGTAACTTAAATGCTGCAGAGTAGAAATTGCTGTGATAAAGCTTTGTAAATGTTTAAAACTGAAGCGTGTGTTCTCACAGTGAAAACTTGTTTCACCAGGACCCAGTACCACAACAGAGACTGAAACCATTGCAAAGTATGAAATAATGGATGGTGCGCCAGTTAAAGGTAAATAACTGTGTTTGTTTTAAAGGGTAAGCATTTTGAGTTAAAACTATTTAAAAAAAATCTGGAGGAGAAGAGATGACTTGTATAAATTTTTCTTGGAGAAACCACACTTCTCCTTAGGTTGCTGAAATTATAGTGGATTTTCCTATTCAAAGCAGACACTTTTATTGACTTAGGGCATTTCACTGGGGATCCTAGTAATTCTTACCCTTATTTACCATTGGAAATTCTATGACTGATCCCTTTATCACTTCGGTTCAAACCTGACTCTGCGGTGTAGACCAGCTCTAGAGAGTTCAAGATACTGATCCTTTTGTCTTGCCTGGCTACCATGCTTCCACTGAGAAAGTGTTCCCACATGGAGCACAGAGGCAAGTGTGAAATCAAGTGTTATGTTTGTGATGTTTTTTGGTGGTTTGTTTTTTTCTTTAACCAAGGAAGGGGCACAGACAGTGCTTGGGAAACTGCCTTTATTTTGCATGTCTTCTGAAACTGCATTAATGACATCCATTTTTAAGGAACTAATTGAAACTTTCTTTTTTAAGGTGAATCAATTCCTATAAGACTGTTCTTAGCAGGCTATGACCCAACTCCAACAATGAGGGATGTGAACAAAAAATTTTCAGTGAGATACTTCTTAAATCTAGTGCTTGTGGATGAAGAAGACAGACGATACTTCAAACAGCAGGTACGGTCTATAGGAATCTTGTTGCTGAATTGTCTGGGCTGTTGTACGTGCTGCTTTGAATGTTCAGCACATTAGAAGCCAGCTGTGCTTCAGGTATGGCATAAGTGTTTCTGCTGGTGAGTGTATTGGAAGCTGTATAGAAAATGTTAGCTTGCAAAAAGGAGCCAAGGGGGATGATGGATACTCTTTCAGCAAGGGTGGGATGCTCAGTGCATAGAACAACCTTGCATTGTGAATATCCAGACAAAACACTTTGTGGGTAAAATGAGCTACAGGTGCATTTGTTTGCTTTCTTAAACTACTGCAGATAGATTTCCCATTCCAGCATTAGTCCAGGTTCAAAATTGCAAAATTGTAATAAGGGCTAAGACATTTGACTGAAAATGTAACAAAAGTTGAGGTCGTGCTGAGGAAACGGATAGTGAAAAGGGTAACTGGAATGAAGCTATGTGGATTAGGTCAGAATCTTCCTTTTAAAGAATAGACAAGGCAGTGTAATTAAACATGGAAAACAAAAGGTAACTGGAGCATACAGTGGCTGTGATGGACTTTGGGTTTTGAGAATAGGAGGAAGAAAAACTTCTTGAACCCTTTAATACTATTGAAGTTGGGAGTAGGATTGTTAAGGAAGAGGTGGCTGCTCAAGATTGATAAAGGTAAATGTTCAGGAAGTAACTAAATATGTAAACTTAATTGTGTTGTCTTTCTATTACTTTCCATATGTACTGCACTGTTCTGTAAGTAGTGGGGATACAGAGTTGTTTTTGTGGTGCGTGTTTTTTTTTTAAAGTCTTTGCCTATCAGGATCTTAAGATATTTGATTCTGCTGGCTTAATGGTAAATGGTGGGTTTAAGTGTTTGCTTCCTCAAATAGGAAATAATTCTATGGAGAAAAGCTCCTGAGAAGCTGAGGAAACAACGAACAAACTTTCACCAGCGATTTGAATCTCCAGAATCACAAGCATCTGCCGAGCAACCTGAAATGTGAACTGCTATAAGGTGAAAAACTTAGCGATGCTTCAGCAGGTTAAAGATGGCAGCAGCCTGTGGGAAAAGAAGGCCAAAATTCCCATTACAACTGTCTTCCTTCATCTTGCAGTGCTGCATTTACCATACTACTAAAGCATTCTTCAGTTAAACATTCAAGTATGTATATACATTTAAAATAAAGTGCTTTCTCAAACACTGGAACTTTCTTAAGCTACTATTTCATACTGCACATTTACTTTTATTTGATAATGTTATATGCACTTGGATATGCATAAGCTTAAATGTAGTTATTTCCATGCATGGTAGGCTGGTATATTTGATTTTTGCTGATCACCTATACAGTGTAGACTAAAGCATTTCCCTTCTCTCATGTTGTTTATTGCATGTTTCTTTCCAATGCTGCTTATTTGCATTTGTTTCATTTTGAAACTACAGTAAGACACAATTGACTAAATCACACTAAAAATCGAGGTTTACAATGAATTTGTCCTAAGACTTCTAATTACTATGTTAGACAGGGTTTAACGGAAACTGCATGTTTATGCACTGTGACTATGATAACTGCGGAGCCTTCAGACACCTTATGAAGGTTTCCAAGAAGCTTTGAAGCTGTCAGTAGCAAAGAATGTTAGGAAGCATCTTTGCCCTCCCTCCCCCAATTCTCTCTCTACCATACTTCTCTAAGCCTTTCATGTGAGTCACTCCTGACTTTTTGGGGGTTTGTTGCTCAGTAACTAGTGACTGTAGAGGCGTTGTCATGATTTCACCTTCATGTGGTGAGTGGGTAAAGTATTTGAACGTAATTATCTCTATTGATGAAATAAATGCTGGTAACATTGATTATTTTGCAAATACATGAAACCATGTGGTTCCTCCTGGCTTTATGCTTCCACTGTCTTCACAGTCTGTCTCCTCACTGTCCTGACAGGAGAGGCAAAATGTCCTCAAAGGACATCCTCTTCCTAGTCCATCGGGGCCTGTTATGAGGGCAAACAAGCTTTTTGTGGTCTTCTGGAAAGGTATTTTGAAGCCAGGCAAGCCTTAAAACTGTTAGAAGCTTGTCTGGCACAGCAGATCGTTTGTCTTAATCATGTCGTATGCATTTAGTGTTTGAAGAAACAGCTTAAAGGAGTTAGCCTTCATCTATTCACAACTGAGCATGTAGTCTGTTATCAGACGTGTGGCTTGGGCATAAAACGAAGCCTGCTGTGTGGAAGGCTACTTGCGCTTGTAGTTCACTTGGCCTTTAAACCAAGACTTCTCAACTCCGGTGCAAGTGTCATTGGTAACCTTACTTTATGAGTAAGTAAATAATCGAATTACATTTCTGTAAGAACTGTTTTATTACTGTGGCACTTTGATAAAGCAGACAAAGACTCTGTGTACTTTATGCTAGGATACTTCTAACGTGGATATCTTTGAATGAGAGCAAATTTAACTCCCTCATGTAAGTGCCTGTTCAGAAATTTAAAGAATAAAGTAAAAAGCCAAATATTTTCATGGTCACTTGCATGTTGTAATCTGGAAATGATTCCAAGAGATTTTGAAAACTTGACTGTATTTAACCAGCCTCAGATTGTGCAACCATGTATAATAAACGGGAAACATACTGAGCTGCTATTTGAATTATTAAAACAGCTGTATTCTCATTAACATCTGCGTCGTCTTTGTTGATTGGCTCTGCCCTTTGCAGCCGCAGCGCGTGTTGCTTCAGGCTCCCCTTTTACGAGCGCTCCAGGCGGCAGAGGGGCGGAGGTGCCCGGCCGCGGCGGGGCCTCTGCCGCCCTTTCTGCCTTGTCGCACCGTGGCCGGTTCTGCTGGCAGGCCGCCGGCATAAGGGCGGTGCTGCGCATGCGCGGCGGAGGGCGGTCGGTCGCCGCGCGATGACGCGCGAGCCCCGCGCCGCCGCTGCCCTTCGCTGCCGATGAGGCGGTGCGCGTGGCCGCTGCTGCGGCTCCCGTCGCGCGCGGGGCTCGTCCTCCGCCATGGGGGGGCCGCTGTCGCCCGGCTGCGCCCCGCCGCCGCCTCATCTTCCTCTTCCTCCTCAGTTGGCGGGGACGGCAGCTCCCGGGCCCCCGACACGTCTCTCTTCGTTCCCGTGCCGCTGAAGCCCGTGGGCGACGCGGCCGGGGAAGACGTGGGCGCCGAGCTCACGCGGCCCCTCGACAAGGGTGAGTGCGGGCGTCCGTGAGGCGGTGGCGGCCGTTAGGCAGGGACCGTGAGGCGGCGGGGGCCTTGCCCGCGCTCTTCCCGCCAGGACCGGAGGCGTGCTGCCCCTCTGCGCCTGCCTGCAGGGCTGGGTCCCTCGGGCCGCGGCAGCTAGGTCGCCGTGAGGGCTGAGAGGAGTTGGCGGGCCCCGCCGGGCGGCCTTCTGAGCCCTGTGGGCGGCCTTTGTCTGGCCTCCCCTGCGGGGTCCGCCGCTCCTTTCGGGTTGTTTCCTGGGTTTTTATCTCTTGAGAGCAGGGAGTCTTTCCTTGCGGCTTGTCTGACCGGTGTAGCTGCTCGTGCCCGCGAAGGTGAAAGTGGGATAAAAGCTGTCAGGTGAGGTAATACGACCGATAGTGAGGTTTTTACCAAGGCCCACTAGGCGTGCCTTGTGTGGAGGAAAAATCTGTTGGCCTAGTTCCTCCACTCCCTGTTTCGACGCAGTCAGGATAAAGGTGCTTGGCACGGGGGGCAGGTCCCACAGCTAAACTGAAATCTTGTGGCATTCTGAAACTGTAACTGTATCTGAACTTAGAAGTCATAGTTTTCTCAAATATTGGTGTTATAGACAGATCATTGTCTGTGTGTGAATGTGCCTAGATCAAAATCAGGCAAAGCATTCAGTATTTCTAGTTATTGGCCATCAGTGTTAAAACTTAAGTTTAACTTTTAGTTAGAACAGTGCAGTCTGTTTGTGTATTCTTGGGTTTGCACATCTTGAAGTATGAGCAAGTAAATGTTGAGTGTAGGTTTCTGTGTATCAACTGGGAAAGCTGTGTCAAGAACTGTCTGCTTCAGTGCCCTCTGTTACGAGAGCTGCTGAGTATGTCAGAAGCAGAATAGGAGTTTGAACTTCAGTCTTGAAGTAAAAGAACATCTTTCTCAATGTTTTATGTTTCTCTTTTATGTATCTGCTACGCATATATCCTGTCACTTTACTTGACACATTAATTTTTTTGAAATTTAAGTGGAAACAGGGAAGAAATTGTGTTGTTCACCTTTAGATGGTCTACACTTCTGTTCTTTGATGTCTTTATATGTAATTATATCTCAAGAACCATTGAGTGAGTTGTAACTCCTTTTTCAGTGTTTAATTACAAACCATACATCCTGTTCATTCTTCATCTGTGTTCAGTCTTCTGCTCAGGAATGGTCTTATTTTATCTAGCTGTGCCAGAACCCTATATTTAAAGACTCGATAAATAAGAAAGAAGTTCTTGCTCCTTTTGATGTTTGGTGATTCCAAAGCATTGAGGGTATAAGTGGAAACTTTTTTCTTTATATGTTCTCCTAATGAAGTGTTCTGATGGCATATTATTTGTATTAACCCTAGGTACAGGAAACATGGGAAAATGATCTTAACTTGTTCAGAGCCCTTGAGAAAAGAATAGCTGGCCCTGACAGCTAAAAAGCCTAGTTAGGAGGAAAAATTCTGAACAGCTGTAATGCAAAAAATCTGTGTTGTTTTCAGACTTGTCTTTGAGTGTCAGCTTAAATTAGTAGTGCATTCCTCAGATGCCAATAAATATGAATGGTGGCATCTTACTTGTACATTACTCGTTGTCTTGTTTATTAGATAAGCGGTTATGTTAGATTTCTTCAAAGTTACAACTAAAATGCTCTGGGAAAATAAATATAGATTGTTTGGTCTCTGCTAAATTGTTGAGAGAGAACAGATTGGCTAAAATTATTCATGTTCCCATAGGCGAAAATTAACAACTTCAAACAGCCTGAAGTTCTTTCATGCAAGGCTTGCAAGGAATACCAGCCAGGTGACCAGTATGGTGCTAGTCTGGCTTGTTGGCCTGTAGTGCTGTCAGTAATTTTGTATTTTGAAATCCATCAATAATGTTAAAGAGGAAACTGAATAAGACCTTCCTTAGCAAATATCATCCATTCTTTTTTATGAAACAAATAGTCTTCCTTTGCTTCCCCGCCTCAGATTCTGACCACACACAGTATCATGCATCTGGTTTTTTTTTATATTTTGAATGAAGATACTCTGTCAGATTCTACTGTCAAATGCTGAACTAGATTCAGTAAAGAAAAATTTATATTTACAGGCTTTCTGACTACAGCTTGTGAAGAAACTTTGTTACTTACAGTGTGCATAATTCCAGCGTGAATCACCTTGTTAGCTTGTTACTTGCTGAAGTGAGACAGTGCTTGTAGTTTTCACACTAGTCAAACACTGTCAGCGTAACAGAAGCCTTTTTAGAAGCTTACTTTTGCAAAACCTTTATAACAAATCTGCCGCTTAATGGCATGTAGTGGAATTCATTCACGGCTGCATCTGTTATCTGTGACTTCATAGGAAGTGGATCCTTAGGAGTGATGATGTATGCTTTCAATTTTGGTGCATCAAGTAGGTTACAGTTAGAAGGAGCTTTGCTATTGAGCTTTTCTTACAGATATTATGGCAGAATATGTCTTTCTGTAGCCTTTCATTACTTTTACATTAGTAATGTTTCTGATATATTTGTGTGATGGTGATGTCCTTGTGAAAAGCCCGAATGCACAGTGTTACGGGCAACAATAGAACAATATGAAATTACTGTATGACGGGATGATTTAAGATCTAAGTAGGTGTTTGCTAACCCCCTTATATGATTGCCTCATCGAACAAGCTAATTTTTGAGTGACTAGGTAATACACGAGCACATTATAGTGAAATATCTAAGGAGCAGTTATGTGAAAAAAAAAGAAAAATAGAAACATCTTAAAATTAGATAGGAGGGTGAAAGGGACACAAGGTCTGCTCAGGCATGTAGTATCAAAAGAAAGGTGTGTAAAGAGCAATGAGAGAAGATGTTGTGAAGGTAAGTGATCTGCTGTCAGTACAGAGGTTGAAAGATTGGTACCTGGCTTCATGATCTTCAGTATCAGACCTGAATGTTGCCAAGTCAGTGGGCAGCACAAATTAGGTTTGGTCTGAATGTGGGCCTCCTGGCATGGAGATGATACATTAACAATTTTTAAATAAATGTAAACAGAAAAATCTACTGTATGAAAGATCAGCACTGTGTGCCCTGTGGCTTCACAGAATCCTTGATACGGTTGTTGATTTGGAACCCTAATGCTCAGCTGTCATATTGAATGTCAATTCTGTGGCTTCGATTGTCAGACCACGGGGCTCTGCTTGCTGGTGAGAAATGTAAGCTAGGAAAGACGAGATTGTCAGCAATTCATGCATCGGAAACAGGGGGTGCCTGAACAAGTGGATTAGTTAAATGCACAAGGCCACTTGGACTGGACAATAGAAGTCTAATAGTTCTGGAGGAATTTTAAAATAAAGCAGTTCAGCTGCCCCAGTGGTAGCATACAGGCTTACTGAAATGGACTGTTGTTGTCTCAGATGCAGGAAAATGACTGAAAAGTCTTCCTGCAAATAGGGCTGAAACATCTAAATGAACCTGATACATTGGAGGCTAACTGCATAATTTCTGAACTTAACCGCAGAGTCAGGCCATCTTTTTACACAGAACCTTAAAAAATGCTGCTGAGAAGTCAAAGTAATTGAGAAGTAAGAGCTAAAATACTGTTCTAGAATGAGGAAATGGTAAAGAAAGGGAAATCTTAAAAGAGCAGTGAATGGTAAAAAGGGTAATGGTAGAGGGAGGGCACAGATCTCCTGAGTATGTACCCTGATTGCTAGCTGTTTCTGTAGAAATAGTACTATGAGCAGTTGGATTAAGCTAATGTGGGCATGTCTAGTTGGACTGCAATGCCAGCTTTGTTTTGTTTTGATATACCTTACTGTTAAGACAAGTATTAGGAAGGATTGTGACCTTGGATGTTGAGGGTTGTGATGGTCCCAATGTCATGTTGCCTTGGATAGTAACAAATGTTCTGGCATTGACCTTTTAATCTTGTAGTAAGGCCAGTTAGGTTGTGAATTTAGATGCATGGCTGATGATGGTGTTAACTGTTATAATTTCTTATGGAAGCTCTGAAGAGAATTTAGCCCTGTGCTTTCTTTTAATGTGGTGTTTTCCAATCTGTCTTCGATGTCCGGGCCCTTAAACATTTTCTGATGAGAGTATGGATGCCTGTGTAGTAAATGTAAGCCTGCTGACAATCTTGCTTAGTTACCTTTGTGGACATTTCAGACTGTAAGTTAGTCTGTTAATAGACTACAGTAACCATGCACAGGGTATGGGATATAGCCACTGCTCTCGTGCTTCTGGCTTTGCCTGCAGTTGAACTTTGCCATATTCTTGTCACCTGATGATTTTCATTACGCAAAGTGGGTTATCTCTGTTCTAGAGTATAGTTTTTTAGAAAGAGAGGCAAGGATGATCTCATGGGAAGCTTTCCATGTCGTGGCAGAGACTTCAAAGAATTATGGAGTTAATTGTGGAGAGTAGAGCTTGGCAGTGTTGTGTTCAGTGACTTGTGCTGGCAGACCAGTGGTGTGCTGCATTATGTATCAGTCCTAGCATTTTATAATACAGGGTTTGTAGACTTGAATTTTGAGAATAACATAAGTTTGTGGATAGGTGCTCATGATACTTGCTAGGTTGGTGTGAATTTCTGATCTGCTATGGATGGGGAGTGGACACAATTTTGCCATTGTGATTTAACTATCATTTAATAAACTAAATTCAGAGTGTACATTAGTAAATACAGTTTTGTTGCAACTCTGAACTTGCCTTTCAGGGGAGGGAAAGCATTTATTAGTAACTTTATAATAAGAGATTTTATACAAACAAATCTGAGTAATTTGTCATATATATAAAGAAAGTCTGTTAAGTTTCCTCCTCTCCTCCTTTATTTAACCTGAGAAATAGGAAGAACACTGCATCTGGTTTGCCTGATCTCTCTGGAGAGTGTGTCTTGGAAGCAGTGTGGAGGGAAGAAGGTCTCTCAGGATTTTTAGTAAAAGCTGTCACGGAGTGGTTTAAGCAGATTTACTTTTCACATTAAAACCTGCTGTTTCCTGATAGATGCTGATAAAAAGCAAACAAAAAACACCCCAAAATTGTAATTAGTTTGTTCCATAACATGTTGGCTGCAGGTTCCCACCTTTATGCTTTCCTATCAAGTACCAGGGAGAGCATCTCTCATACTGACCTCATCTTCATGGCAGTTCTTACTCTGCTGCGGTTTAAGATTGTCCTTTTCCACAATAGGCTCAATCGTTGATTGTGTTTAATTTAGGGAGAAATCATTTGAGTCTCTTCAGCATGGCAAAGGCTCCCTCTCTCCAAAGTAATGAGACTATGAGCCATGATCTTCGCGTCAGCAGAATTGATTTAATTTTGAGCAAACTAAAAAAATGTTACTTTCTTTCTGCAGGTGAAGTTCTAAAAAACTTAAATAAGTTCTACAAAAGAAAAGAAATCCAAAGACTAGGAGCAGAAAATGGTTTAGATGGTAAGAAAATGTTCTAAGGTTTTTTTTTTTTAATGTGAAATCTGTTTTTATTTGGATATGGTATTAGGTAGATCTGATCTTTTATGGGTCCCACGACACTGCTTGTTTAGGTTGTCTCTGTCACTCAGTTCAAATAACCTTTATATTTACTTGTAGTATCTCATGTTAAGGTATGGTTTTTAATGGCCTACTTCAGTGTTTTGTTGGGTGTTTACAGATATGGTTTTGTGATCCCAGTCACGTTCACTTTGTTCCTTTTTTTTGCAGCTCGCCTGTTTCACCAAGCGTTTATAAGCTTTAGGAAGTATATCATGGAATCCAGTTCTGTGAGTGCTGATTTGCATATTATTCTCAATGATATATGCTGTGGTGCAGGCAAGTATCTGGAGTGCTTGTAAAATAAAATACGCATTTTTTTTCTTGTTTTTGACTTGTATGCTTACCTGTGTACCTGCAGACCCCCCCTACTATGCTGTAAAAGAGGTTCAAAATCACTGCTTCCCTGTCAGAAACATTTGTGCCCATCCTATGGAGCGTTCTGTCCTTAAATCTTCTGAAGTGGAAACAAAAGAGGTGGAGGTCTTAGCAAGAAGCAGCCTGTTGTTTTATAGCATCTGCTCATTGCTGAAATGAGAACAGTACTGTTCCATTTATTCCTCTTTTAAAAATTCAGTAGTCACTAGGGGGCACTTTGAGAGCTTTCTCCTGGCCAGGTGGCTTTAAGTACTTGGGACTACAGCTCTGTGACTATGCTTTGTTTCCGTGTGGCACTAATAGAAGTGAGTGTTGTTTGCTTGCTTAGTGCATTGTGTGTTGTAATCAACGGCACTTAACTAAGAGGTGATGCTAGCTGGTAGCATCAGAAACAGCCTTCTCCACAGTTTGAGCTGCAGAACTTTGGCGTAGTATATGTGTTGTTAATGATGGTAATTTAAAGGTTACAGTGACCATTAGTTTTGTCTTAAAATGTAAATGTGTAGATTGTAAATGTTTACTGTCTTAGGAGATTTAAAGTGTCTTTTTATATTAGTTGTGCATAAAATCTTCCACATGATTTCCTCACTTCTGCTCCTTATTTACTTATGTATGAGCATTGTTTATGAATGCCTTAAAACTCACGTATATAGGAGTGTAAAGGGTTGTTTATTGTGGCAGTTTTGAAGTTTTTTAGTTGAGTTTTGCTTGTCCAAAGATGATAATTGAAAATACTACAGTTTTTACGTTCTTTAAATTTTTCACAATAATTTTGATTCATTGAATACTAATTCTCAAAAAAAACCCCAAACCAAACCAAAAAACCCCCACTGCTTTTTTTTGTGTGTGTGTTTGATAATAACTGTTTTTTAGATCCAGATAGTTCTTTGAAATTCTATGAGAGCTGGACAATTGGAGTGTGACCTGAAATGAGACCTTTAAGGCCACATGTCTACTCTGCAAATGTTCAGAAGAGTGAACCTGCATGTCTCTTCTGAGTTGATTTTCCTATTTTTGTTTTCTCACCTAGGGATTGGAGACTCACATTTCTGAACCAGCATCCCCCGTCTTAGTAGCTTAGGGAAGCTGCAAGCTATTCTGTTTTTCTCTGTTTATTCATAAAGTAATTTTAGAAGCTTTTATTTTATTTTATTCCAAGGCAGCACATTAATTTAGGAAGAAAAGGCTAAAATCTTCTTAGGACAGAAAAACTATTTCTCATTCAGCTTTTCCATAGCTTCTCATTTAGAAGTTCTCTAGACATGTAGGCTAACCAGAGTGAATATACTGAAATAAGATTTTTTTTTTTCATACTATTGTATTTGCATTATGTTGCTTAATGAGTCCATGTACTCATGTTAGTTTACCTTTCTGCCATTGGGATAATTATTGAACTTTGTAGAGAGCCAGAAGTTGAAAGAATTACGTAAGTGTGTGGTGGAAGTAGTAGACTTTTTTTTTTTTTTTAAAAAAGTTTATTATGAAGATACACACCTTCAGACAAGCATGCAAACTTTCTTAAAAGGATTTGTCTTCTAGGTCATGTGGATGATCTCTTCCCATTTTTCCTGAGGCATGCAAAGCAGATCTTTCCGATGCTGGACTGTATGGATGATCTGCGCAAGATCAGTGATTTAAGATTGCCGCCCAACTGGTCAGTGTGTTTAAGTGGTTGCAGTGTTTTCTTTTCTTAGTGTCATAGAATTTCATAGTCTGTGGACTTAAGCTTTATGATGTATAATTGTACTATATTTTCAGTTCGATTTCTCTGTTTTTACAATAATTTGTGTCAGGAACTCTTATCTTTGTTACAAGATATATTGCAATCAATTAAAAGGAAAATAAGATTATATCAGCTATGAAAGTTGCTGAGTTGGTATTGCCTTTCCAGAAAGCTGTCTTCTGGCTGTATCTGTTTGGGAGGTAGCACGCCAGAACATTAAAATGTTAATATACCCAAGGAGAGAGACCACAGTAATGAGAATTATTTTGAAGGCATCGTGTGAATTCCACTCTAAATCTTTGAAAGCATTGTATCATTTAGAAGATGAATGTATAAGACATAGTAACCTCTTTATACTGTCTCTATTTAAGAACTTGATCTTTCAACACACATTAAAAAGTCTATTAATAAGTAAGTGTTTAAGCTAATTTGCAGTTTCCCCTGAATCAGTATCCAGAACACCAGATAAATGTTCAACAGATCTGCTTTTCTGTGTATGTTTTAGGTATCCAGATGCCAGGGCTATTCAGAGAAAGATAATATTCCATGCTGGTCCTACAAACAGTGGAAAAACTTACCATGCTATTCAGAGATTTTTGTCAGCAAAATCTGGAATATACTGTGGTCCACTAAAACTTCTGGCTCATGAGATCTTCCAAAAGAGTAATGATGCTGTCAGTATATTACTTACCTACATCCTTAGTACTGGAACAGTCTCATGAATGCATGTTTGTAAAGTACTGTGGTTGCTTAAGGTAGTCCGTGAAGCAGTGTGCTTGAATGGGTGCCTTTGCTTTGCAGTAGTGTCAGCTCATGTGAATACCAGTTGTGCATTTCTGCCTTAGGTGTGCAGAATGGAACATCATTTCCCCAAATGGAACATCACTTTCCCCAAAGCACATGCTGTGCAATCATCCCTGTAACCTGCCTCCATTTTCCTGTAATTTTTCCCTCCCTGGGTTTAGCCAGGTTCTACTATTAGCTTTTTCATTATGGAAACCATGGCTTCTTTTGCCCCTGACCTTTATTTTAGCTTGTACAGAAGAAATTACCCTTGCTTAACTCCCCTCAGCCTTCTGCTTCAATGTTTAAATATATGTCACTCAACCACCTAATAAAAAGTTCTGCAGCTTCAGATGTGTTGAGTTGGAGTGCCCTGTATCAGGTCCCTAGAGGAAGCTTTCATTAGTACTTTTTTTTTATTGCTTCCAGCATCTTTCTGAAGGCTCCTCACCAGTGTGTTTCCAGCTGCGCAGAACCACACCAGTTCTGAAGCATTACAATAACATATCACATGTTAATGCAGCATAGTGTGTAGGTATGGTAGGGTTTACCAAATGATCTTGTGATTTCTCTTTTTTTGATGTCTATGATTTAGAATTTGTAACTCCTATTATTGGTTTATCAGAGCAACACCTAAGAAAGATTGTCTTGTCCTAGGAGATATCTGTAACGTGTACTGTGTAGTGAATGTGGATACCATGTAGTGATGTTCCTTGTTAGTAGAGTTACTGCACTGTTTTCCCATGTGTTTAGTGTGTGTGAAGGCTTTTCACTTGGCAGCTCATGGATCATATGTAGCCCTTGAGGCTTAAACAGGGCTTCCTGCATGGCTCTACAAGTCAGGTGGGTATGGAAGGAGCAGCCATCTGCCTGAGATTCAGCAAGCGTAGAGCTGACAGAGGGTGGTGGCCCCTGCTGTCTCTCACAGCTAGTCCTCATGAACTCTTGCTGTGTGAGTATAAGGCAGCAGGTGAGACACCCAACAGGGCAATCACCAAATGAACTGGAGGAGGCTGGAGCTTGCAAGGCTCTTTCACTGCTGGGCCTTGCTTTATGAGTCCCTTGTACTACAGCTTTTCTGACAGTTCTTTTGTTGCAGATGTGACAGCTCTGAAATGCTCAGAGGAAGATGTAATCTCCTGCAGGAGTAGGGGAGGGCATCTAATTACAGATACTACCTCTTCATTATACCCTTCAGTCTGATAGGACTTAAATACAGGGCCCAAGTCTCAAAAGGCTGAGTAGTTATTTTCTGGATAGCTTCCATTACACTGTCTTAGAAGCTACTTTAAGAAACTGATTTTTTTTTTCCCCTTTGGAAAGGGGATTCTGTTATATTAAAGAAACTTAACGTGAGTTTTCTGAATTCCTTTAGAATGTGCCATGTGACTTGGTGACAGGAGAAGAGCGTGTGTATGCCAATGAAGATGCCAGACAAGCTCCTCATATTGCTTGTACCATTGAAATGTGCAGCACTAATACGCCTTGTATGTACACATAATTGTTTCAGTCATATCTATGGTATCTTTATGTGTATTATTGCTTGGACTTTGAAGTAGCTGAGCTATTCCTTTTCACTCTTATTTGAACAATTTCTGAACTACGTTAGAGCAGTTAATAAAACCTGGATCATCTCAGAATAGCTTTGTGGTGGTAGAGGATTAACTTGATTTGAGCAACCTTTTTTAGAAAACCTTCGAGTTCCTTCCTGTGTTGTATTGCTGTTCTAGATGCTCTTCCTTGGTGCATCATATTTTTCATTTTTGTTTTAAGATGAAGTTGCTGTGATTGATGAAATTCAGATGATCAGAGATCCTGCCAGAGGGTGGGCTTGGACAAGAGCCCTTCTAGGTAAGCTTGTTTGTGTTGACAATGAATGAATTTAATGTGACTATAAATGGCACATTGAATTCAAGCTTAGCAGTCAGTATATTCATAAGTGGTTACAATATGTGATGCAAAATAAAAGCGAGTATTGTTTCTTCATATGTCTTGAAGACAACTTCCTGACACAGCTGGTAAGTGAGCCTACCAGGGGAGGTGCCTCGCTTGACCTGCTGTTTACCAACAGAGAAGGACTGGTGGGAGATGTGGTGGTCGGAGGCCGTCTTGGGCTTAGCGACCATGAAATGATAGAATTCTCGCTTCTTGGTGAAGTAAGGAGGGGGGGGCAGCAAAACCACAACCATGGACTTCCGGAGGGCGGACTTTGGCCTGTTCAGGACGGTGGTTGAGAGAGTCCCTTGGGAGACGGTCCTGAAGGGCAAAGGGGTCCAGGAAGGCTGGACGATCTTCAAGAAGGAAGTCTTAAAGGCGCAGGAGCAGGCTGTCCCTGTACGCCGTAAGAAGAATGGGCGGGGAAGACGACCGGCCTGGCTGAACGGGGAGCTCTTGCTGGGACTCAGGAAAAAAAGGAGAGTTTACCGCTTGTGGAAGAAGGGGCAGGCGACTCAAGAAGAGTACAGGGATCTCGTTAGGTCGTGCAGAGAAGAAATGAGAAAGGCAAAAGCCCAGCTAGAACGCAATCTGGCCGCTGTCGTTAAAGACAACAAAAAAAGTTTTTACAAATATATTAATGACAAGAAGAGAGCCAAGGAGAATCTCCATCCTTTATTGGATGCAGGGGGGAACATTGTCACTGAGGATGAGGAAAAGGCTGAGGTACTCAATGCCTTCTTTGCCTCAGTCTTTAACAGGCAGAGCAGTTATCCTCAGGGTACTCGGCCCCCCGAGCTGGAAGACAGGGACGGCGAGCAGGATGAACCCCCCGTAATCCAAGAGGAAGCAGTCAATGACCTGCTATGCCACCTGGACGCTCACAAGTCTATGGGGCTGGATGGGATCCACCCGAGAGTGCTGAGGGAGCTGGCGGAGGTGCTCGCCAAGCCGCTCTCCATCATTTATCAGCAGTCCTGGTTAACGGGGGAGGTCCCGGATGACTGGAGGCTTGCCAATGTGACGCCCATCTACAAGAAGGGCTGGAAACAGGATCCGGGGAACTACAGGCCTGTCAGCCTGACCTCGGTGCCGGGGAAGATTATGGAGCGGTTCATCTTGAGGGTGCTCACAAGGCATGAGCGGGACAACCAGGGGATCCGGCCTAGCCAGCACGGATTCATGAAAGGCAGGTCCTGCTTGACCAACCTGATCTCCTTCTATGACCAGGTGACCCGCCTAGTGGATGAGGGAAAGGCTGTGGATGTGGTCTACCTGGACTTCAGCAAGGCCTTTGACACTGTCTCCCACAGCATTCTCCTAGAGAAGCTGGCGACTCACGGCTTAGACAGGTGGACTCTGCGCTGGGTCAAAAACTGGCTGGACGGCCAGGCCCAGAGAGTTGTGGTGAATGGAGTTAAATCCAGTTGGCGGCCGGTCATGAGCGGTGTTCCCCAGGGCTCAGTACTGGGGCCGGTCTTGTTTAATATCTTTATTGATGATCTGGATGAGGGGATTGAGTGCACCCTCAGTAAGTTTGGAGATGACACCAAGCTGGGCGGGAGTGTTGATCTGCTCGAGGGTAGGAAGGCTCTGCAGAGGGACCTGGACAGGCTGGATCGATGGGCCCAGGCCAACTGTATGAGGTTCAACAAGGCCAAGTGCTGGGTCCTGCACTTTGGTCACAACAACCCCATGCAGCGCTACAGGCTTGGGGAAGAGTGGCTGGAAAGCTGCCTGTTGGAAAAGGACCTGGGGGTGTTGGTCGACAGCCGGCTGAACATGAGCCGGCAGTGTGCCCAGGCGGCCAAGGCGGCCAATGGCATCCTGGCCTGTATCAGAAATAGTGTGGCCAGCAGGAGTAGGGAAGTGATCGTGCCCCTGTACTCGGCCCTGGTGAGGCCGCACCTCGAATACTGTGTTCAGTTTTGGGCCCCTCACTACAAGAAGGACGTCGAGGTGCTGGAGCGTGTCCAGAGAAGGGCAACGAGGCTGGTGAGGGGTCTGGAGAACAAGTCTTATGAGGAGCGGCTGAGGGAACTGGGACTGTTCAGCCTGGAGAAAAGGAGGCTGAGGGGAGACCTCATCGCTCTCTACAACTACCTGAAAGGAGGTTGTAGCGAGGTGGGTGTTGGTCTTTTCTCCGAAGTAACAAGTGATAGGACGAGAGGAAATGGCCTCAAGTTGCGCCAGGGGAGGTTTAGATTGGATGTAAGGAAAAATTTATTTCCTGAAAGAGTGGTGAAACATTGGAAGAGGCTGCCCAGGGAAGTGGTTGAGTCCCCATCCCTGGAGGTATTTAAAAGACGTGTAGATGAGTCTCTTAGGGACATGGTTTAGTGGGCATGGTGGTGTTGGGTTGACGGTTGGACTTGATGATCTTAGAGGTCTTTTCCAACCTTAATGATTCTATGATTCTATGATTCTCACAGCAAGTTAGAGAGAGATACTCTGCCTCAAAGGATTTGTCTGTATGGCAGCAAGTTACCTGTCATGTTTTACTTAATGAATGTTTTTTAAAAATTTTATTCTCTAAGTTATACAGATGCCTCTTTTAGTTTTGATTCCTTGGATAATACAGAGTC
Organism: Aptenodytes patagonicus; assembly: GCF_965638725.1. Classification (NCBI taxonomy): domain Eukaryota; kingdom Metazoa; phylum Chordata; class Aves; order Sphenisciformes; family Spheniscidae; genus Aptenodytes; species Aptenodytes patagonicus. The sequence continues at coordinate 37,905,443 of NC_134953.1, forward strand.
TTTGTGTTGTAACACCGTGCTGTCCTTTTACATTGATTATTTTCTAGAAGTATGCTTTTTTTGTTCAATTAAAACAACACAATTTTTCAGAGGTTTCGTTATGAAGAGATACTGTTAAGTGTATGGCAACGTGGCGAACTTTAAATATTTTGTAGTGTTAATTTCAAATGGCTCATTTATAGAGCTGCATTGATCTGTTAAATTCTTTGAAGAATGCTTCTTTTGATAATTTTGTAATTTTTCAAGAGGAATTTTTGAAACTCATTTTTCCTCAGGTTTTGAACAGAAATTTGGAATCTGGTTTCCCCCCACCCTTCCCTTCACTGCTTTTGATGATAAGTTTAACAGGATGATTTGTCACACTTCCCCTACCTCCTATTTTTTTCCCTTTTTCTATTCTGACTGCATTAGAGATGTATTCATAATTTTAGAAAGTCATGCAGAAAATAAAGCTCTTCAGTTCTGCTGTGGTTTGGGAGTTAGTAAAACATTAGTAGTAAATAAAACATACTCAAAGCTTTGCTCCATTTGTTCAGTGGTTGAGGGTACCTCTTGTTTTGGCTGAGAGGGTGCAACAAGGTATTAGCTGCTCTGATTATCATACTAATGGATTTCCAAGCATCACTTGCTGATATGAGATCAAGAGCAGCTCTAAGGAAGTAGCATATTGTGGGAGAGGCTTTAGGTACTGATTTGGGATGTCGAAGGAGGTGAAATACAGCCCTCATTGATGTGTTTAACAAGCAAAATGTAGTTTTTAGGTAATGTAAAAGTCAGCTAAAGCTACTGTTGTCTCTAAATATGTAACATTTTGCATTTTATTTCATTGGGTCTTGTTCAGGACTCTGTGCGGAAGAAATCCACGTTTGTGGAGAAGCTGCTGCTATTGACTTGGTGACAGAGCTCATGTACACTACAGGGGAGGAAATTGAAGTAAGCTTTTAATTCTGTAAAGTTATGGACAGAACATCAGGTCCTTCTTGCTGGAAAACAGGCCAAAATTTAGGGTCTTTTGGGGGTATCACTGATGAAAGTTATTCTTGCAGGAATTCTTGTTAAAATGTTTCTCAATTCCGGTAAACCAAAGGAGATGTTGCAAACTTGTTTAGTGTTTGTTTGTTTTTTTTTTTTTTCCCCATAGTGGTATTGTTTTGCTTAAAGAAGATAAGTGCTTTGCTGAGTTCCCCTCAGGGAATGCTACAGCTGTTTAGGGGCTTTCTTTACAGTTCTGTTCTTCCTGGATGGCACAGTGCCCGCAAGTTTGTTGAGGTTACTGGATCTGTTGATAATTATTCTCCATACGATGAGGAAAGGAGTTAAAAGAGCTAACACCTACAGAAGAAAGTGACTGAAAGATCTCTGAAACCCAGCTTTACTGTCATAATATTTTTTTTTTCTTGGGACGATTCCTTTGTGAAGAGTATTTAAAAACATAAAATTTAGTCCTAAGAAAGTCCAGCCTGCGTGATTTCCTGGTGAATTAGCTCTAGCTTTATATATCTGTGTGTGGTGGGGCATGTAATTCTGAAAGGGGACCAGCTACAGCATTCAGATGACTGAGTGAAAACAGACTCTCATTGATAGAATTGCTACATAGCCTGCATACTTCTTTTCTTGAATCTAGTTTACATGTAAAAATATATAGTTCTTCTGTTTCTTGAAAAGGCCGTATAGTTCTCAGCTTGGGAAGTGCTGCAAGTATGCAAGTGCATAAGGTGTATGTAACCTTCTCCCCAGTAATTATCCCTTCAGGACTGTGAGAGGTCCCTCAGTGTTACAATCAATTGTGATAATAACCATGCTGGCTGATATTCCACAGGAATTTTTCATTTACAAACATATTATCTTTGACAACTCCTTTGATTCTAGGTCCGAAACTACAAGAGACTCACTCCTCTTACTGTGCTGGATTATGCCTTAGAATCTTTAGATAACCTCCGTCCTGGGGACTGCATTGTCTGTTTCAGTAAGAATGACATTTACTCTATCAGTCGACAGATTGAAGCCAGAGGATTAGAATGTGCTGTCATATATGGCAGTCTGCCACCAGGTAAAGCACTCTTCCTTTTATTTTTAAGGGAACGTTCTGCTTCTTGCTGCTTTCTTAGAAAAACTTTTAAAATGAAGCAGTACAAGTTTTCCTAGTTTTGCACCTCTATATAGTTAGAGAAAGTAATCAACTTTTGTTGACTGGTGTTTTAATCTTGGGATTAGACCTTTATTATGTACTTCATATTGATCTCCAGATAGATGTATAATTGAATGAGGTCTACACACAGCTCTGGGAATGATTTAAATCCCTCCTGCCCCCTTCCCCCAACAACAGCCAAATACCAATTTTTTTTTTTTTCCTCAGCCTATTATAAAGGCATTGGGCTTAATGATACATTGTCTTTGTTTGTAAGAAGAATTTGCTATGTGAAGTGTTTTGTCATTCTGTTTTAGGAACAAAACTTGAACAGGCAAAGAAATTCAATGATCCTGATGATCCATGCAAAATTTTAGTTGCTACAGATGCAATTGGAATGGGACTCAATTTGTAAGTACTTGGAGCAGGTTATGGTATGATTTTTTTTTTTTTTTTTTTTTTTTTTTTTTTGCGGGTGTGATACCTGCATTAATTTCCTCACCTGTTTCTCTCCAGTTTGACTAATTTGGCTAGATATCAGCTATGTCTAGATAACACAGTACATACATTTTAATTCTGAAGTAGTGATCAATTTGATTGGGTAGAACTAAGCTTTAATTTCAAAACTGATTCTAAGAATTAAATGGCTCCCTTGGCCTAATTCTGTGTGATAGTAGGCACTGTTAAGATCCTTTTGATTCACTGGAGTCAGATGTGCTAGGTAGTCAGAGTACCAGTCTCTTGCATTTCTGAGATGTAGAGCAAGTTCATTCCAGTTTCAGATGTATTTTGTTGCTGAAGGCGATGCAGTCACATTGCTATAAACTACTGAGGCAGATGATGATGAATGGATTGGGACCCTATTAGAACGCGACTGATGTCTGTAGGGATGATGATTCTCCTGCAACTAACCAGTAGTCTTATGCTGCCCTACTGAATGTGCTGTGTCCATAAGTAGTATCTGTGGTCCCTTAATTTATAGAGGGGAAAAAAGCTTAAAAAAAAAAAAGAGGCTTTCATTCTTCTGTAGTAGGTTGTATATTGGAAATAATTTGCAAAAAAGGATTCCTCTTTGTTTTTGTTCAAATACTTCAGGTGTATAAAAAGAATAATTTTTAACTCTATAGTAAAGCCAACTATCAATGAGAAGGGAGAAAAGGAAATAGACTCCATTACAACCTCTCAGGCTCTACAAATCGCAGGCAGAGCTGGGCGTTATGGCTCATCCTTCAAACAAGGAGAAGTCACTACAATGCATCATGATGACCTCGTGCAGCTGAAGGAAATTTTGAGTGAGTCTGTGCGCCCTGTGAAGGTGAGGGGCTCAGTACCCAGTTTGTACAGATGGGCTCTGGAGCTGTTTTACTGTGTTCTGATCCCAAATTATTTTTCCTTGTGTCTGTTTACAAATCAGTGATAAAAATGGATTGTGTCATGCCGGAGTGAATTTGAATATATGTTCCATTTGGAGGCTTGCAATATTTCATTTATATTGAAGCTGCTCTTTTAAGAATTAAAAGCTCAAACACAAAAGTTCTTAAGTTCCAGATAAGTGTGCTAAATAAACCAGACTCTGGAGGGTGCTTTGGTTTCTTGCATTTTGTCTTTCTAGATTTTGTTTCTGATGCATTAACTTAAGAACAATATTGAGAATTAATGGAAATTTTTTTCTTTATTTTCCCTTTAGGCAGCTGGCCTACATCCTACTCCTGAGCAGATAGAAATGTTTGCTTATCATCTCCCTGATGCCACTCTATCCAATCTAATTGTAAGAATGATCAAAATACTAGCTTCTGCTTTAAAAATTAAGCATTGCTTATGGTCACTGCTTTTGTACGAACATGCACTTTGGGAACCTAACAGCCAGCCTTGTGTGCATCTTTTATCAGTTGGATTCTTCTCTACCGCAGCAATGACTGCAAATACATTTAGAATGCTTAACTTTACTGTGTTATAATAAACTTGAAAGCTGTTGAAGTGTGTAAATATGTTTATACGTGTTGAAGAGTGTGCAACAACCTTGTCATTTCACCTTCCCTGTATTTTAAATGTAGACTTTTTGGTCTGCAGCTGAAAATGTTAGAGATTGAAATTTTGATAAATTTATGTGAAATAAATTCCTGGGAAACTGGGCTGGTCATGTCAAGTTTCTGCACATCTGAGAGCTACCTGATTTTTTCCTGGTTCTGTGGACTTCATGGTAAAACAGTGTCTGCTTAACTTTGAGAAAACAGATTTTGTGGGATCTACTTGATCTCATCATTAGCTGGATACTAGAATTTTTGGAAGTGCCTAAACCTTTTAAAATAGAAATTAAGCTTCCAATGCTGTATTTAAAAAATAGTATCACAGTTTTTAGTACACTGAGAAATTCTTAGCAGCTTTCACGCATTTAAATGCGTATTATTGTTGTCTGCTGATGTGCTGTTATGTAGCAAAGTGTATGATTTCTATCCTCAAGGTAAAAGATTATACTTGGAGACCTGGGAGACTTAGGCTGGTAGGATGACAGCGCATCTTCAACATTTTACTATTGAGAGTTTCTGGGCTAGCATAGAAGTATTAAGTTTAAAAAACCATGTTGTTATTGATCCCTTAAGTATTCAGTCACATATTTAATTAAGAAGCTCAGTGTTTCTTTAAAGATTTTTTGAAAAAATCTTTCAAAGATTTACACTAGAGAAACAATTTTGGGGCCCATAAAAATTCCCCCTGCAATATGCAGTGGCATCTCCTGTTTCTCCAAACCTTGCCTATGTTTCAGGTATTCTTTGAACTCTTCTATTGCAATACTGTATTTATCTTGTGATTTCTTTCTTCCTAAAATAGATCTATTCCTGACATTGGGCTAAAAATATCTCAATTATTGAATTTTACACTGTAAAGTTAGCTTTTTGGGTCGTGCTAAGTAACAAACCTGGAACAAGTTCTAAACATAGTAGTAACTGGTCCATGTGATGGTGTTCTTTGTAACTAAAATGTACACTTCCAGAACACTGTATTTGTTACTTAGGAGACTAATTGAAAATGTTTAAATAAAGCATAGTGTGTTATGTCTTCTCCTCTGATCCTGTGTTAGAGAATTTAATGAAAATCCTGTTAAAAGAGTAGAGGGAACTCCCCTGCCCCCTTTTTTATTACTGTGGTCAAATTTGATATTTTTCAAGTGTTCTTTCAGTATAACTAGCCTTTGAAACACTAAATCATTTTTTGGTTTGGTAATACAAAGTTTAACAACCCTCTCCTGTAATAACATCCTCTTCATTTGGTTATATTTTCACAGGATATTTTTGTGAGTCTCTCACAAGTTGATGGGCTTTACTTTGTCTGCAATATTGATGACTTTAAATTTCTAGCAGATATGATTCAGCACATTCCACTAAATTTGCGATCACGATATGTCTTCTGCACTGCACCCTTGAACAGAAAAGAGCCTTTTGTGTGTACCACATTGTTGAAGGTCAGTTATTTTTTTCCTCCAAAAAATGTGGTATTTATATTGGAGTAAGTGGGTCTTGGTGCATTGAGACTGTATCTAGCTGCTATATTTATTGTGGGTTTTGTCATTAGATCATTTGAGAGCATTCTTAAAGTGCTCACAGGTAGTGATATAAAATAGCTGGAGAGAGAGAGAGAGATATATATATTTTAAAATTGCATTCTTCACCATTTTTATTGGCCAAAGCTTTTAACTTCTGAGAACTGATTCTCAATTTGTGATGCAAATTAAAATTTGGATAGTTTTTCTGCTGTTTGCCTCGGAGAATCCTACTGCTTGCCTTGCAGGTGATCTTCGAACTGGGAGAGATCAGAATTGTGTTACGTAGTCACTTGTGCACTGTTAAGCTTTGCACTACAGTATGTCTAAAAGTAGTCCTTAAAAACCAAGATAGTGCTGCTTCAAGGTTTTGCTTGTCAACAAAACAAAAGAATGGGATTAAGTGCGATTGCTGATGTTATTATACAGTTAGATAGAATTAAACCCCCAGAAAATACAGTGCTGTAAGTTGCTCTCAGAATTACGTCATTTCACTTTTCAGGCCTGGATGAACTGTTTCCCACTGTGCCCCCAGAGTGATTGAGGGATTTGTAGTCAGCTGATTACCGTTTTTCAGGATTAATAATTTTGTTTGGGACTGTTACTTTGTTAGACAGTATTGCCTTTGTCCCCTTTTAGAGACTCTGTTAAACATTTTTAATAAAATAGTGTAAAAATGAAACTGATGTGGTGCCCTCATGTCACAGATATTAGACCTGTGCTTTTCAAAAATGGCTAATAATGTTCTTTAAAAATTGAGTGATTAATTTAAAGAGGTGAAAAGAAAAATGTGCCTCATTAAGAAAATGCTGAGCATTCAGATGCCAAGTAATGAAGGTGCAGAGGGGCATAACGTGATGTTGGAGGGAGGTAGGCTGTTGTGTATGCCTCTGTGAATTTAAGCCCCATTCCTTGGCAAAAAAAACCCCAAAAACTTCTGATATCAGCCAGTTAGGAAACAGTTATTCCAAGTCATCAGTGTTCCTGAAAATTTTAAATTTAAATCTTATTTGGCTTGTTTATCTCTTAGTAAAAGAGCTGAGATGTCTAGGTTTCAGAAGGGCTGCTTTTTAGTGCGGATTAATCTGGGTTGTGAATAGTGTCTTTCCTAAGTCAGGGAACACATTTAACATTTCTCAATCTGAAACAAGATAATTAACAGAATAGGAGCAGGAGAAGAAAAAAAGACAAAGTCCATCTGCTTTGCTAGATGAAATCATATGCCTTCAGTGTTAGGCTTTTCTGGATAGCTCTATACTTTTGTTGCTTAACTGTGCATGGCCCATGGACAAATTGTGTCAATGAGGCCCTGGAAAGGAGACTGACTCCTGTGTTGAGTAATTAAGTAAAAGAATGTGTGGCATTTGGGCTGTGTAAAAAAAAAAAAAAAAAAAAAAAAAAAAAAAAAGCAGGTATTTTCTGGAGTATTCTGTGTATACAGACTCAAGGGAATTTAACTGATTTGGGATTTCTTCCTTCCTGACTAACTGAGGACTTCACTGAATCTGCTTGCTTTTCAGTTCGCCAGACAGTTCAGTAGAAATGAGCCTCTGACGTTTGACTGGCTCTGTCGGCACACCAAATGGCCATTAGCCGCTCCAAAGAACATCAAAGAACTTGTACACCTTGAAGCTGTTCATGATGTTTTTGACCTCTATCTGTGGTTAAGGTATTGTCTTTCTGCTTGAAAATTATTTTTATTTTTTCCTAATATTTATGACTTACAGTCCTAGAAAAGCAGTGTCTTCAAGCCCGTGTGTATGTGGTGCAGTATGGGCTCCTTGGGCCCTTTAGAGGATCTTGACAAATGCAAATGTAGCTATGTTGTGGGAGCAAGTCATGAGTTCTGCAGAGAACAGTTTGTGACTGACAGAAAGTTAGAAACAAGGTTGATCCTGGACTGGAGCAGCTGAAATGCCACTTAAAATACAGTGGCCTTCCCATGCAACACGTAATAATTTTTTTTTTTACTTTACATAGTACGTATCTCATTTTTGTCCCAGTCAGCAGTCCTTTAGTGAAAAGGTTTAATTGTGTGTTGTTTTGCCTCTTCAGTTACCGCTTCATGGATATGTTCCCTGATGCTGTCCTTGTAAGGGATATTCAGAAAAAACTAGACGACATTATACAAGTTGGTGTCTGCAACATCACAAAGCTGATCCGAGCTTCACAATCTACAGTTGCTCCTGGCACAGCAGAAGTTGTGTCAGAAGACTTTCCTCTTTCAAGGACTAAGAGGGATACCAGGGTGGCTTCAGGCCGTCACGGTGCAAAATCCACAGAGGCACTCTCTATTGCAGTGGAGGTTCCGGGAGAAAGAAGAGCAAAGAACTTGAAAGCCTATCGGTCTGCTACAAGGCAGGAGGATCTGAAAAGCCATGGGCGTGGATCTCTTGCCAACAGATTGCTGCGTGAAGGACTTCTAACACAAGAAATGCTGAGACAGCTGGAGAGTGAATGGCACGATCAGCACAGGAATGGTAGATATGGCCTTGGTTCAAAAAGAGATGATCAGAATAGTTCAAAGGAAACAGGGAAAAAGAAAAAATAGAACCATGTCCTAATTCTGTTTAGTTTTTATTCATAAAATAAAATACTATTTTAATAACTTCTTTGGCATTTCATGTTTACACTGCTGCAGCTCCTTGATGTTTTTCCTTCTCCTGTGACCAGTTACGTGAAGCACTCAGAGAAATGGACTCTTAAAAGCTCAGAGGCCATAAGTTTGTTTTTACCGGTCAGCTGTACACTTTTTCAGTCATGGTGTTCAGCATAAGTGTATGATCTACTGCTATGTGAAAATTTGAACTTGATGTCTTCTCGCAAGATATCCTCACATCATTAATAAACGTCAGATATTTCACTAGTAATGAATTAGCTACTCATTCCATCCCTTCCCAAAGGGCAGAGTTTAACAGATGATGAACAAATAATGAACAACCTGGTGGGAAGTTGGGTCAGAATGGTGATAGGATTCATGCGCCTCTAACCTTTGTGTCCTGTGAAAATGTGGAAGGAGGCGAATGTGTTAATGTGTTGGGGAATGATGAAATTCTGGTCACAGGAATTTTTGAGTAAATTCTAATTCTGTCATCTGAGGGGTAATTACTGAAGCAAAGCAAAATCTGTCCTTGCTCTTCAAATTGTATTCTTTCTCCTAGGAAAAGTTCATCACACCGATTCAGGCAAAGTCTGGGGAGAGAAAAAAAAAAAAAGTTGGATTATGATTTTTGGGGGGAAGGAGGAGATGTTAGAGGCATAGGTATAATTTATTTACTTTTGAGAAATTCAGATGTCTGTTTCTCCTTGACTTTTCTAGTTCAGTTTCATACAAATTATTTTGTCCTGTTGCACTTCATAAATGTTTTTTTGCTTCACATGCCACTTTGTGATATCTGAATTTTGAGAGGAGACATAAAATATTTTACTTAAGCTCACATAACAGCTTATAGTTTAAGTAACAGCTTGTGGGTTGATATTTGTGCCAGTAGTCTTTCCACATACCTATTTTATCGTGGCTATCGTAAACTGGAAAAGTTAGGTGCTTACCACCTGGAGGAAGGTTTAATTTGTTGGAATTAAGTTCTCCAGAAAAGGACTCTTTTTTTCCTGATGCAGTGTCACTGAATAATATTTAAGACAGTGCACCACCAGGCTATGCCTCTTTCATACACATGCACATGCTTTGTCATTTGTTTTTAGTGTGAGCAGCTTTAAGGTATGCTTTTGAGCTCCCAGTAGGGATACTGGAGAGTGGAAAGAATCAGATGCTGAAACTGCTGTGTATTCACAGAAATGGATTTTAGCGCTAGGACATGTTGCTGGGGCTGCCTGAGGAAAATAATGCTGCAGCAACCATATTTCTGGGGCTGGCTGTATACAAGTCTGCAGATCCTGCTTGTGTTAATGTTGGGATGCTTATAAAAGCCAGGTTGAATTTCACTGTATCAAATACCTGACTTTCTAAAATCATCAACCACATATTTCTGCAGGTTGAAAGTTTGTTCTGAATCCCCTTTGTTTCCTCCTAGTATCAATCCTTTAAGCTGCTGTTCAGAAACAAGTCTGCAGCAGTTTGAATAATGTTTTTGACAGCTGTTTTCAGTGTATTTCATGTACTCTTTCCCCATTATTTACTTACTAAAAAGCAAGCAGTGTGTAAATGTTTCTAGTCCAGATGATCTCCTGCTGATTTCAGTACCAGACTGGTGGGGAGGGAAAGTTTTAGGTCCTTCCCCTGCAAAGACCCATCTTTCTTTCCTCCCCCAAGAAAAAGCAAGCAGCTATGTATGTGTGGCAGTGGCCATGTCAATGTTGTGAATTTTCTGCTTTGCGGATGAGTAATTCTGCTTTGCTTTCCCAGAGTCCTGACAGCCTCTGCTTAACAGCAACATGACTTGCACAGAACACGAGCTTGCAATTAACCCTTACAAATGTATTTCATTTGATACTATTCAAATAGCTTGTGTGATGTGGTTTATGTGATTGAGTGGTATCAATTGCCTCCTTGTGTCCTTTGCACTTGACAGACTTGAAGGGAAGTTGTAGTTGCTCAAGCCTGCAGATGGGTTTTGACAGCATGCATTTGCCCGCTTACCTCTTGGACTGCAAACTCCTTGCTGAATCTGCAAACCACTGTTTAAAACCACACTTGTGCAAGGAAGACTCCTCCATTTTTTCTCCCCCAGTGCATGTGGGGTTGGGTTGCAGGAGACGCACATTGCTACTGTACTTTGCTTCTAGTCTATTTTGATAAATTTGTCCTTTAATTGTATGCACTAGTGTATATTTTTGAGCAAGGAAAGAGTGGCTGGGACTTTGGGGTATAAGCCAGCCTTGTGTTTGAGCAGCAAGCCTTGCAATAAGGAAGCTAAATGACTATAAGCATTCTTTTTTGTACTTTGCTGAGATTAGCACTTGGCTTAACTCATTGCTTGTTTCCATAGTGACTCCATAGTAACTGTTTTAAGAGCTCTGAAGTTTATTCAAGCGTTTCCAGGCTGACTTTTTATGAAAGTTTTCTTTTCTTCTGAGCTAATGGTGTGGCTGTCATTGACTCCCATTAGAATGGCTGCCAAACTGGTCCCATGTGGTACAATCCGGACTGGTGTGGTGCAAAGCTATGCCAGCTGCACATTTTTAACGTGCCCTGTGCAAGGATGCCCCTTGGGGAGGATTGAGTGGCCTCTTGCTCTTCTTCATGGGCCTGTGCTGAAGCTTTTTCTTTTTAAACAACATCAACAACATTGTTCACTTGATCTGGGAATGACGTTTGCAAAACTGTTTATTTCAGGTGTGCAGATTTCCAGATTAATTTCAGGCATTCAAGTTACAGATGTTTGGAAGTTTATTGATTTCACAATTTAATTTTTTTATGTTTATTTGTTATACTTCAAACTTAAAATGCTGATTCTAACAGCACTACTTGGTAAAAGCCTTCTTTCTCTTAAGCCAACGTGCTCTTTTCTGTCTGTGCTGTCTCCATCTCTTCTAAATAGTGTCTGTCTTTAGAGTGGATTTTCCAGTCAGTCCCCTCAGGTATTCTGCCTTATTTTGCAGCCTGATGTTGCCCTAGGAGGGGCATACGCAGGACGAATGCGGGGACCCCTTTCTGTTCTGAGTTTTGATGAACTTGTGGGAATATAATGGGGAACAAAGCTGCTGCTACTGGGAGGGGAAACGTGTTCTCAGGGTTGGTCTTGGAAGTGTAAGCTATAACGAAGAAGGATTTCTCTTGATGACGCACCTGTACCCTTGTCCACTGTCTCCTTGTTAACCTGGGTGCCAAACTCAGCAACCAGTGTTGCCACTGCCGCTGATACCTCACCAAAGATAGATGCGTTTCTCCAGCAACAAAATGGTTATTAACATGGTACCTCTTTCTGGAGGTAACTGGTACATGTTTAGCTGATGTACTCAGACATTTATCTGAATTTCCCCATTGTAGCTGTGAGCTCCTTTTCTCTGCAGGCCTTTGCAAGGCTGTGGGAGGTGGATGGGCTATGTGAGCACCAGCCTCTTCAGGATTCTCCATTGTGCCTTGAGACAGGGTTTGGAGGGAGAACTGCAGGAGAAGAAAGTAGAGAGGGGGGTATTATAACTTTGAAGTCTTGTTGGCCCTTGCAAAGGGGGAAGAGATGGTTTGTGACTAACTTTTATTGGGTGCAGCTCTAACAAAGGGAAAAAACATTGCCTCAAGCCTCCAAGCTGCATGCAATTCGAGTTGATCTTTTAATTTGGTTTTGGATTTTTTGCCCTGTACTGGCCAGAATACGTACAAAATAGCTGTAGCATATTTGGATATTGGGCCCTTAGTACATTGAACTGCTCTCTGCATGGAAATGAGATAATGTCTTTTCTTGCACAACAGCCTCCCTGAAGATAGGATGCACCAGGGTTGAGCGAACAAGTTACGCAGTGATTCTGATATGTCAGGTATTTAACAGAGCTTGCTGCCAGTTTAGTAACGTTTAGATCTTTGAGACCCTTTTCCAGTGGCATCCGTTAGAGAAAGAAAGAAAAGAGAGAATGAAAAATAAATCTACTGTATTACAGACACAATGAGCTCGGGATCAAAGTGGGATGGAGCTTGAAAGGTGATGTTTTCAATTTTGCTAGCCAGAGGGGTTGTGACTCGGATGGTGTGGGTAAACAATGAGGAAAGAGACAGTCCCTCTGGGAGTCAGTGTCTGACTTAATGAGCCAGCAGTTATTAAAAGATGAATACAGGAGAAGTGAACCGTGCTTTCTGGCTGGTAACGTGGCTTTTTTCTTCTTTCTTTTCTCCCTTTCTCTTGAAGATCAAAGGCCTAATTTTAGAACAAGCCCTATTTATGGACTGTTCAGCCACTCTGCTTTACTCTTGTTCTAGAATAGTGGAAAATAAATAGAGCTGGCGGGATCTCCCAGTGTCCAGAGCTCATCCCTGATGCAAGGCAGGAGGGGAGGAAAAAAAAAAAAAAAGGGAAAAAGATGTCAACATTTCCCAGCAGAGGTACTGTATATTTTGTCTCTGCAGAGGGAGTTCCCTTCCCCTCTCTCAGCTCTTTCAGTCTTTCCTCGTGATCAGAGGCTGAAAAAAACGTAACCTGTGACTGCTCCTGATGTTCAGCAGAGCTATCTCCTTCTGATCCATGCCTTCTTGATGTGCTGTAGCTGCCAGGACTGGGCAGAATCCTCTTCCTGAGACTGGTGCTGAGTATAGAGTTGAGTGTTGTTTTGTGTGTCTGTGGATTATACTCCTGTTCATACAGCCCAGCATGATGACAATCGTACTTTTTTTACAACAGTGTGAGATTGTTGGGTCCTCTTTAGGCTATGAATTGATACAGCCTGAGACCCTTTTCTGCTAACTGGCTGCTTCTGCCCCGTTCTGGATCCGTGTAGACAATTTTCTACTGCTCAGTAGTTCTCTGTGTTTCCTCCCATTACTTGGCACCCCCCTGGCTTTCCATCTCCCTCTTCTTCCCCTTCCCTGAGGCTGTTTTTCTAATTTATCAAAATAATTTTTAATTGCAATCTTGTTCTGCAAAATTTCGGGTGGCAATTGTCTGCCAGTGCAGTAAGTGTGCTCAGTTCCAGCTGAAATACTGAACAGTAAGTGGGGGGAAACACACTGAGTGTAGGTGTAGTTTGAGAGTAAGCCTCTAATTACCCCATGAGAATGCCTTTTTTTTTTTTTTTCTTTTTCTTTTTTGTTTCTCTCCTTTGTGTCAACATTTCACCCAGTTTCCTTTGGATGATGTTTCCATAGTCCGTATCACTTGATACAAGTGTTTCCAGGATTTTGTCATTGTGTATTCAGAATGAACTTTTGAGAGTAAGAGTTAAAGGCTGTGTCAAATTCAGCTCTGATGGTGTAAGGAAGCCGCTCTTACGGTAGGCACTCTGTGCTGCCAGTTAAAGGCGTTTACCAAGTGAGGCAGTCTGATATCAACACTGTTAGGTGCCAGGTAAATCTGTTCCCCTCCCCAGGTTTTGCAATACCGAGGATCTGCATTGGTCTGAAACTGTCTTCAGGAGGGGTGAAGGGACAATAATCTGTACAAACCTCTGCTGGAAACTGTGCAAGAGGTATTTCAGTTGGGGGCAGGGGTCTGTGTGTCTCTTCACTCCTTTACATGGCTGAAGCTTAATTGGAAAAAAGCCGCAGATAAGGGTGCACTTTGTGGAACTAGAGCAGAGTTAATTCATGCAAAAGAGCTTGTCTTGCGAGTGGGAGCGCTGAGCAGAGGGAAGAAAACACCTAAAATCCTCTCTTAAGTTTCCAGATTCCTTGCAGTACTTTGCACGCTGTGCGGGTGGGAGCTTGTCAGCCCCCCCGGAACGAAGCAGGGTGAAGCAGGGCAGGCTGCGTAGCAACTACATTGCAAAGTGGTAACAATTCCCAAGTGGGGCAGTGACAAAATCGATTTTTCTCCCCTTCAGCTTGGCAGCTCTCCAGGTGCCTGCTCTGGCACAATGAAGTGTGTAGCTGGGGAGGGAGGGACTTTGGGTTGATGGGAGGGGGTGATGCAAAGAGACAGAAGTTTAATCATTGAACTGATCACACTGGATGGATTTATTTCTGGACTCAATTTCCCAGGAACTCCACTATCTCACCCTGGGGGAAATGCCTCAGCTGAAGTTCCTCTAGCTCCAGCTTCGTGAATAAAGACCTGTCGCTTTGGAGTTACTCACAGCAGCTCTGTCACTACTGACTCATCCATCCGCTTCAAGAAAATGTTTGCCGTCCACTTGCTAGCTTTCCATTTCACGAAGCTAAAAGAGGATCAAATAAAAAAGGTAAGATGCAGCGTTAGCCGATTCCTGTTTTGAGAACTGTGTTACTCAGATACTGTGAGGTCTGCAGTATGTAATGCAGACTAGATAATGGCGTTATCTACTAAAGCCATACAGCCAAATAGGATAAGAAGTATTTGGACCCTAAACCATCTGAGGAGTGTGGAAATAGGTCTGGTTAGTGCTTTTCCCTGCGCAGTTATAAGTTCTTTTCCAGTAATGGAGCGAATGATCTTCAGTAAGAAAAAGTGGTGCTTAAACTTTATCTGGCATGGTGTAGTGTATTCCAGAGGGCAGAAAGGAACCTCTTGCTGAATCACTTTGCAAGTGTAGTGTGAAGGATAGGATTTCTAAAGTTGAGTAGGAATCAGAGTCACTCACATTGTAGCAGGGGTAGGGAAAACTGGGGTCTTTGGGCCAGGTCTTCTGGGACTCAGGAGACAGTTCCAACCACTGTTGGTGTGGGAGAAGTGCCTGTGCCTCCTCTCTGGTTGTCCAAACCTGGCTGATCACTCTGGTGTTTATAGATGTGACCTTTAATTACAGTTGGAAAAGCTCAAGATGGCCTAGATCTGAAGCCATCAGTACTGGGAATGAGCTGCCTAATGGTTGCTCTTCCCTAATCTACTTTCATTGCCATGCTGTAATGGGTTTTTGGCTCTCTATCATAAGACCACGTGGGACCAGTGAGCTTCTTGGGTCAGAGGTCCTCTGGTTTCTAGACATGTCCCCTGCTGGTCCTCTGTTCTCCTGGCGTCTTCATTGAGTGCTTTCTGGTGGCCATTGCTGCCAGGCTCTGTCCTCTTGTTTTCCAGCCAGCTGGAGGCGGGACTGTCTGCAGATGTGTGGCAGTGCGGGAGATCCAAGGTCCTGGTGGATAGATCTGCCTGCACCACTGAACTCATCAGTAAAGCGAGTGACACTGGCTTGTCTTCTCTGTGCTCTTGCTTAAACGTGGAGTGGCTTGTTCTTAGGGGGGCTTGTTCCACTAATTCTGCCTTGAAGAGAAGCATTCCAAGAGAGGTCCTGGTATCTCAACAGTCAGATGTCTTCGACTCTGTCTCTCAGTCATAGCCCTTTTATCCCCAGGGTTTAATACGATCAGAATGCCCTTTCCTTGTGTGAGGATCTGATCTAAGATCTCTCATCTAGACACCACTATTTCTTCCTACTTTTTACTAAGAAAGGGAGAGACCTTGTGGAGCAGTGCTTGGATGGAGTTGGCTCTTCAGAAAAACATCTAGAGTGTAGTTGAGGAAGGACTTCCCTGAAGTGAGGACAGTGGTGGAGAGGAGGGGGCGGAGGGATTCTGGCAAAGCCATTAAAAAAATTAAATCTTTCTGCTAGGTGCAAACTAGCCCTGCCTGAAGGCAAGAAAACGTGCTCTTTAAAGATGTCTTTTGAGAAGCCCTGGGTAGGCTGTATAGAGCAGAGGTGATTTCTCCCTAATTAGAAAGAAAGAATGCCTTCCCACCTCTCCCTCCCCAGGCTTATTTGCTCTTTGGTGGCAAGAACAAGAGCCTCCCTGCCATGAAAACAGTGCTATTTCCATAACTGAGGCAAGACACTTAAAAACAAGGACTGTCCTTGTGCGGTGGGAGGGAGGCAGCGAGACAGAGTTTGATGTTGCATGGCCTGTCCATTGCTGTGTTTACAAGCAAATGGTATGTGAGCAGGCCCTTGCTCTGGTTGTAAATCAGGCTAGAGAGTCAGCAGGCTTTCCTGGGCTCTGCCTTATCTTATCAGTCCTCTGAGAGGACTGTCTCCTGTGGTAGTAGGTAAACAGCCTGGGGAATGCAATTTCTATGGGGAGCAGGGAGCTAGTGTCTGTCCTCTGCAAACAGAGACGTGGTCATTTTTATTACTGTTTAGTTTTTTTTCCAGAGTGATTTCTGTCACGAGGTTATTTGGGTCTGTGTGAGAGTGCTGTATGTCTCCAGTCACTGTATTTTCTTTTTTTTTGTGTGTGTGCTCAAAAAAGCAGTGCTGGTGCTTGGGCTGAGATGGTGGATCCTACACAGTGATGGGGCCTCAAGCCTTGGAGGAAATCAAGTGCTTCTGCAAACCAGGGCTACAAAGAAAGATCTAAATAAATACCTTTTCAAAGTATAGTTGTATCCAAAGGCAGCTGCTGCTCCTTGCCAATTGCATCTTGTAGCTTAAGACTTTCTCCTCTGTGTGTGTATCTTGCTGTTAGGTAAGTGCTAGAGTTACTTTCAGGATCCTGGCTCTCTCAGGTGCGTCGTTGCTGACCATCAGTTTAAAATGGAACTGTGAATAGGCAATTAGTTTGTGCCTCATTAATATAGGTGGCCAGTCCAGATTACAGAAGAGGCAAATTTATCTACAACCTGCCTTCTCCTCTGTTTAAACAATGCTACCTTTTACATCCTGCCTTTTTGCCAGTGGGACTTGTTTTGTGCATGTTCTCCCAGCTCTTCAGACCTCCCTGTGTAAATGGGACTGATGAAACGTTCTGAACAGATAAAGCAACGCTGTAACGTAGCCCATAGTGCAAGAGCTGAGTGTGTGTAGTAGTGAAGTGTTGGAAGCTGTCCCACCTCTCTCCCCTGCCCACCGTCTCTGGCCCTGAGCCTCATGTCATGGGGAGTAGGATGTTAACATGGATTACCTTCCACGGGACATCCAGCTGTTTGGAGCACAGAAATATTATGCCTGCATCGTGTTTGTTCATACAGCACCAAAATCTGGCTCCCCAGTGGAATAGCATTTGGATGCTGACAGATTCTTCTTTTGCTGCGTTAATCCTTCATTGTACGCAGCTATGTAGTTTCTAGGCCACCTTACAGCCGTGTATTCAGCCCTGCAGGTAAATGTCAGTCCAAGCATAGTGTGGTCCTGAAGAAGAAAACCTTAAGTTTTGCCCCATTGAAGCTGTACAGAAACACTGGTTGGCTTCTCTACCAGTTTATCTGAATGAGTGTCTGCTACTTCATAGATGCTTTTGATTCCCTTTTAATTTAACTGGCTTTTATTTCGATTGTATGCTGCGAGTTATAGACCCTTAGGAAAGGATATTGACTGCACCCAAAAATGTGTTTTAGGTGTAATCCTAGAATCGCAAGAGAATGGAGGGCAGAGCTGGGGTGAGAAACAGGCTTTGAGCTCCAGCCTGGCATGCCAACAAAGTTAATTGTCTGTGGAGTGAAGCAGTAGCTGAATAGATGTTTTCAGGTTGTGCCTGACATGCTTGGGTACTGACGGCATTTTCTGGACCTGACTCGGAGAGGTCAGATTCTCACCAGGTCGAGATACTTTGCAGTTCTAGTTCATTACACCATCCACTCCTCCTATACATGTAAAACCAGCTTGTCGGGGTCTCAACCAAGTCTCATGGGTTTATGTACGTTGGCAAGTTACTGAGCCATCAGAAAAGATGGCTAACTTTTTGATAGTAATTCACCAAGGCTGCATTAAACATTTTCAGAACAAAGTTTTTGTGAGAGTAAATGTTCTGATGATGTCCTGGAGCTTGCTTGCACTGATGATCATGGGAATTTAGGTGCTGAGGTCAAAAATGAAATGAACTTGTAGAATCAGGTGGGGTTTGCGTAGGTGGTATGCACACCTTCAGTCTGTTACATATGTGAAACTAATTCTTGTGTCTCCTTAGGGTCTGTTTAGCCTCATGTTCATCAGGCAGGTGGGAATGAGCAAAGTCATTCTTGTCCAGCAATATGCAGGGGTATTGCTGGAACTGGAGTTCAGGATTTTCAGATCCTTCATGCATGGCTAGAAAACCAGCACAAGTGGCTAGGAAGTTCCTGCATTTTCTCTGCTTGCAGGAAGCCTCCCAAGTACATATAGGACAGTCCTTCTGTAGCGTGAAAGCAGTGCTCATCCCAGCCAGCTGCTGAGCACTGAGGAGCCTGCATGTCTCCCGAGTAACATCTTTCGTCTTTCCAGGTTGACAGGTACCTGTATCACATGCGTCTCTCCGACGATGTCTTGCTGGATGTGATGGCTCGCTTCCAGGCAGAGATGGTAAAGGGCCTGGGGAGAGACACGAACCCCACGGCAACAGTAAAAATGCTGCCGTCATTTGTGCGCTCGCTTCCCGATGGCTCAGGTGAGTTCCCCCTGCTCCATCACAAGAGTGCTGGTTTAGGAAGATTATGGATTGCTGCCAGTACTCAAGGACAGCACAGCAAAAACACGGGGCAGGCAGTGACTTTGGGTTACTGTCTATCTCATGTTGAGAAAGCAGGTGTGTATTGAGGAGACAACAGCTTGGGGGAGTGCTGGCAGAGGGTTTTTTCCCTGCACCAGGTGGATTTTGACCTAGTGCTGCTTTTTTGAGGAAAGGACCTAGTAGGTGCTCAGAAAACAGCCTCTTTCGTCTGCAAGTGTGGCTGTACCTAGTGCAGGCCTTGCTGCGGGAACTCTGGCTGGACATGACAAGGGCAGCCTCTACAGCTCAGACCCTGCAGTGCAGTGTGCTGCACATGTGGGGATGTGGGCAATGCTGTGGCCCTGGTGTTCATGGAGCTACAGGGAAGACAGGATGCTGCAAAGTGGCAGCAACGTGTTCTCGGAGCTGTGATCCCCTTCTGGCTTCTGACAGCAAACTCTGCATTGCTTTCTCTATTGCCCCAAAAAGTGATCCCCTCCTGCCCTTCCTTGCCTTCTGCATTGGGAAAATCTGCTTTTGGATCGGGTCTACCAGGAAATAGCCTGCTCTGCTGCTGCAGCTGGATCCTTGTTTCCAGTTGCCCCTGAGACTTAAACAGAGAGGGAGAGAGTGCAGTGGTGTCCTCTGGGAGGATGTGAGGTAAAGTAGGATCTAAAAGCCTGTCTTGTTCGGAGAAGCGTGCACATCCAAAATAACTCTCTTGGCTCAGCTGGCTCCCAGCAGTGCAGGCTGACAGAAAATGATGTTTTTCCCAGGTTTAACCAAGTGTCTCAATTTGTACAGGACTCTGTGTCTGGCCTAGGTCAGCTGTTCATGCAGAAAACTTAAGAGAAATGTTTGCTTTGTACCTAATTTCCACAGGACTTTATTCCCTCTGAAGGTAATTTTCCTACAATTAAATGAGAAATAACGGTTTTAATGGCATAAAGGGAACATTTGGAGGCTAGTCCCTTGAAATGAGGGATGTCTGAGAGAAATTACATACAATCCCCTCCAACTGCCCGGCTGGAACTGGGCACTCTTCCCTTTGCTGCTGCCTTCATCAAAGAAAAAGAAATATTAGCTTAACCCTTGCTATGTCTGTGACCGTCAGTGTTTCTGAGGTCTCACATGGCACTGACCCTCTCCTGAAATAGCAGGGAGACCCTGAGGTCAGGAGACTTGGAAAATTGCATGTAGTGTCATTACTGTTGCAAGACTTCATGTTCTGCAAGGCCAGCTTTGGACAATGCTCTCCTGGCCTGCGTGACCTTTCCACTGTGTCAAGGACATGCTGCAGAGTCAAGCTGGGCTATGTCTTATTGACACACTGCCTATTTTAAGTATCACATTGATTTTTCTATTTTTGCTCTCTTGCAAAATCCTTATTGGTTATTTTGTTTCCAGACAAAACTTCTAGCAAGTTTAAACACCTCAAGCTTGGCTGGATTTTCCCATTTGCAGTAGCAATGAACTTTCAGATTTTTCAATGCCATCAGTGTTGCTACCTGAAATGACCCATATGGAGCATCATCAGTTTTTAATCACTAAGGGATTCATGGTCTGACTAATGTCACAGTTTACTGAGTAACCCAATTTGCCTCCTCACCTTTGTGATATCTGACCATGGTATTACAGGTAGAATTTCCTGCTTCCTTCCCTTTCAGGGCCAAATTTGATAAAATTTAGTCAGGTGTTTGGACTGTGGGACAAAGATCACACAAGGCTACACACATACCACTGCATTTACCTGTGGGGAAGGGCCTTCTTCTCTCTGTGGGATGAATAGATAATAGCTTTATTGTAGCAGTGAGGCCAAACTGTCCTTCCATCTGAGGTCTCCTGCTAGAGAAGAACGTGTTTGAGCTAAGAGTGCTGCTGACTGAGAAACAGAATGGTACTTTTACAGAAACACCTAAAGGCATTTGGAAATGCTTGTGTTGGTTGACTTTGAGTGGCAAATTAGTCTTGCCCCACTTGGAAGTTGGCTTCTGCAGTAGGGCCAAATCTTAACATGGGGCTGCAAATCCTGCATCCTTTATTTGATGTAGGTAATGCTCTCAAACTCCCATTTCCCCACACTTCAGGTGTATGGTTTTGCAGCCCCTGAGTGCTCTGGTTGGCTTCGCAGTTGCTTTGGGCCTCTTGCTGAAAAGCTTATCCCTCTGCAGCTTGAAAACATGCTGCTGTGGAAGGAGCAGGGTAGGCAAAAACAGACTGCTAAATAAAAATGAAATTAGCTGCCGCATAGCAAGCTAACAGGAGGGACCTGATACCCTTGCTTAGGGTTGCTAGATCTCAGCCTCCCTGGTGATGCTCCCAGGCCTATGGGATAAGGACCTGCCATGATGGGGCAGGAGAGCCTGTGGCCGTGGTGAGGCAGGGGCCCTGGGCTGTGGCCTTCAGCATGGCATCTGGGCCATGCTTCTCGGCCATCACTGGTGACAGTTGCCCACTTGTGTTGCAGAGAAGGGTGACTTCCTTGCTGTTGACCTGGGTGGCTCCCAGTTCCGTGCCCACCAGGTGAAGGTGTTTGATGATGGGAAGCAGAGCAGTCAGCTGGAGAGCAAGTTTTACCCCACACCTAAGGAGGTCATACAGGGGAACGGAGCCGAGGTAGGGCATGCAGGGTCTTCTGTGATGGTGCTGTGCTTGAGCACATGCCTGCCGGACACAGCCTGACTCTGTCCTCTCCTTTCTCATGCAGCTCTTTGATTACGTTGCTGACTGTCTGTTAGACTTCATGGAGACCAAAAACCTGAAGCATAAGAAGTTACCTCTTGGCTTTACATTTTCTTTTCCATGCAAACAGACCAAATTGGAAGAGGTAAGATGCAAAAAGAAATATTATTGGCAAGCCTAGCTCCTTGCAGAACACGGAGAAGCTATTGCATGGGAGTGTTATCCTGCGGCCTTTTTGTGGGGTCATTTTTACATGGCGCTCTGAAGAAGGCATGGATGACCATTAGCATTTAACTAGACGACTACTATTCAAAAACTCATTTCTGATCTCAAGGCAACACGATCTTTAAAGCTATCCTTTTTCTTATTCAGTACCCAATTCCATAGTAACCTTGTGCCCTTGTGTGAAGACTGTTAGACTGTAAGACACATACTTTTGTGTCCTGAAGCATGTTTCTTTTTTAATCACTCTCATTGAATTTCTTTTTTACAGTTGATTCTAAATAGGAAAGGCCTGTAGCTGAGCTGTTTGAGAGGCCGCATGGGGAAATGAAGGGCTGGTTGCAATTATTTTGTGGCCTCTTATTCTAGTCTCTCTTTTATTTCTAGGGATCTGTGCTTTGGGCCCCAGTCCTGCAAATGCTTTGTGCTTAATGCTATTAGTTTGAAGCCACACATGCTTTAAACAAAGCACAGGGAGATGCATTTGCAGGATTGGGACTTTATTACTGTACCTGTTTAGTTGTGTTTATGCTGACAGGCATAAGGTGAGATGTTCTGCTGTGACTTATTTTGTCCCTCATTTTAATGTGTGGAGAGACATAGTGGGCTTCTCCACAGACTTTGGTCTTGGCTGTTTTTGTGGCAGGTTTGTATGCTAAAGTTGGAGCTTTTGAGTCACTGGACTGTTACTTTGCAGGGGGTTCTTCTCGCCTGGACAAAACACTTCAAAGTCCGAGGAGTTCAAGACACAGACGTGGTCAGCGCTCTGCGCAAGGCCCTCCAGAAGCATAAGGCAAGTTTTGTACCTGCAGGAGGTGAACCTGAGTGGCCCCAGGTTGTCTTCCTGGGAGATCAGCTCTTGGTGTGTGGGTTGTTTTGGGAGTTGTTACTGGCTGTCCTTGAAGGATGTCTGACAAATGTCCAACATGGCTGTATATTTAGTAGATCTGTCTCTCCCTCGGAGCTGAAGCCATGGAAGGGGACATGCAGCTGCAACTCAGGCTGCCCCGTGTCAGTCTAACAGTGATGGCAACTGCACACTGATAAACCAGGCTGGCTGTGCCAGTGGGCCAGTATGGCCCCACTGTCTGTCTGAGCTAAAGGGAGTCTGTTGTGAACCTATTTGGTAAGATGTGGATACACACTGTGTTTCATAGCCTGGCTTGTGGGATGAAAGTTGGGAGGGGGAAGCTATCATCTCAAATTGTCACACCTAATTCTACCAGGGCTTGCCCATCCACTTCAATCTGTGGGATGGAGTGATTGATGGTAATTAAGGTCAGCAGTTAAGACGTGATTAAAGCTGTCCTTGAACTAGTGTATATCTTTGAATAACATTATGTTTTAATATTTTGGAAAGCCTTGTTTTTCATGTTCAGTGCTATTGGTAACATCATCGAAGAAATACAGAACATCTTTCCATATCTTGACATCTTTGTAGTAAAGAGGAAATTCCTCTGTTTTCTCACATGGTAAAAATCCAACCTTGGTTTTGGTTCACTTCTTTCTCTGCGTCAGTCTTGCTGTATTTAGCAGGAACAAAGGACCTGAGACTTCCTGGGTGAAGTCTGACCCCCTGCTAGTGTTGGCACCTGAGTTACAAGAATTCTTTGATAACTTTGATTATACTTTATCAAGTTACCTCAGTGTGAAAGAACAACTGCACAGCTCCGATGGAAAGGCTTTTTACTTGGGTATGATATTGGTGCACCTCCTTGTGTTGAATAGTTACATTTACGTATGTATATTTTCTGTCCCATTTGTTGGGATCTGCTCAGGGGGTAGGACATTATCCTTATCCTAGCATGAGCAAGCTACCAGAGTGCAGTGCATAAGGACAGATATGTGGGTGCTAGCATATCATAAAATTCAAACCAATAAGATGTTGCTTTTCTAGCAAACGAGGTTGGATTGGGGAAAAACAGATCATACAACCATGGTCCTGGCTGGCCAAGCACTTGAGAATTCAGAGATGTTCGTTACTTTACAGGGTTGTGGGGATAGTGTTATAAAAGGAAGTAGTGTGTCTTTCAACTGAAGAGCTTTCCTGAACCAGGCCTTCAAAGTACGACCCTGGAGTATGTTTGCATGCTGTTGCTTTAACACACAGGCTTTCTAAGCTTTTTTTCTGTTAATCACCCATCTTTATCCTATTAGGACATAGACATCGATGTTTTGGCACTGGTCAATGACACTGTGGGAACTATGATGACTTGCGGATATGATGACCAGCGCTGTGAAGTTGGACTCATAATTGGTAATTTTTTTCTGTTCACTAAATAGTGTCGTCCCGTCCCCCCCCCCATTTGTTTAATCCTAACAAATCTGGATTAGAAGGGAGTGTCCCAGTACAGGAAAGAGCAGGAAGAAAATGGAAAAGACAATGGTCAGATTTTCAAGCCTGGCTGCCTTCTGTAAAGCAGCTGTTTTTATGCTGATCACATTGCCATCGAATACCACAGTCCCCATTTTGTCTGGGTTCAGTTGTGACCAGCATACTAAACTTTTGTGCTGACTCTATAGAAAATTACTGTTTGCCTGTCCAGAGAAAGCTGAATTCCTCTCACGTCTGGTAGTTAGGATCAGCTACACTTTCCACAATGTCTCCACTTTGTGCACCATAGTGGCTTTTTTAAGGCACATAGAAGTATATTTGAAAAAGAAAAAATGTTTTTAAACAAGTCAAGCCTTAGATTAATTTCTAATACTTTCACTCACTGTGAAATGATTATTTAACAAGTGCAAGTGGCTTGATATTAGCATCCTGTACCACAGGGTTATGTATTTGTATTTTCTTCCAAAGACAATATATTGGCTTATTCCCAAACATGCGCCAGGGGAGGTTTAGATTGGACGTGAGGAAAAATTTTTTCACCAAAAGGGTTGTCAAGCATTGGAACAGGCTGCCCAGGGAAGCGGTTGAGTCACCATCCCTGGAAGTATTTAAAAGACGTGTAGATGAGGCACTTAGGGACATGGTTTAGTGGGCATGGTGGTGTTGGGTTGACGGTTGGACTCGATGATCTTAGAGGTCTTTTCCAACCTTAATGATTCAATGATTCTATGTGGACTTAAAACAAACAAAAAGCAAACCTGGGACAAACAGGTAATTTATCCACGCACAGGGACTGGCACGAACGCATGCTACATGGAGGAAATGAGGCACATCGATCTGGTGGAAGGTGATGAAGGGAGGATGTGCATTAACACAGAGTGGGGTGCCTTTGGAGATGACGGTGCTTTGGACGACCTCCGCACAGAATTTGATCGGGAGCTTGATCTGGGATCTCTCAATCCTGGAAAACAATTGTAAGTGATTCCCTGGCTGATTTGCCTTGGCAATCTGAGTTCTATGAGTGCATTTCCAGCGTATGCTAGGAGCCCCTTTGGAACAGGGATCAGGTTGAGTAAACCTGAGTTGACTTGAATCCTGGTCTTGTCCTTATCCAGATCTTTCCCTTCTGGGAAGGGTGGGTACCTTTCACATCTCCCTTGCCTCACAGGCCAAGGGATTGCTGCTGCAGTTGCTAATGTGTTGTTAAAAGTAGGTGGTTGCTCTGGTATGATGCTGTAGAGGGGTAAAGAAGGAGGAGGAAGGTAAACAAAGGGTGTATTTAAAGCCTGGTTCATCAAAACTGCTTCTACTTGGTGAGATGCTTGCAGGTCTTTTGAAAATTCTCTTTAATCACTCGCTTATCTTGAGGGGCTGTTGCTGGGTCCCAGGACCTCAGGATGGCATTCCGTCTACAACTTAGCTCCCAAATCCCTTTTGTTCATGCTTAAATGTGATCAACCTGCATAAGAACATAAGATGCTCACACTTGAACTTTCCATAGCTCTGGCTAGCTGGTGAACACCTGTAATCCTTCCTGTGCCCCATTCCAGGTTTGAGAAGATGATCAGCAGCCTGTATTTGGGGGAACTTGTAAGACTCATTCTCCTAAAAATGACAAAGGAAGGTCTACTCTTCAATGGGAAAGTGTCAACAGCTCTGCTTACTAAGGGCAAGATCGAAATGAAACATGTGTCTGCAATGGAAAAGTAAGAACCTGCAATATGCTGTTTGAGAATGGCTGTTAATCTTTCACAAGCACGGCAATGATAATTAACATGTAATTATAATCTGTGAGTACTGGGAACAATCCTGAACTGTTCAACTTGATTTTGCTTTTGCCTAGGAGAAAAGTTGATCTTTGTGTAAGTAGGAATTGGTGGAAGATAAAGTTTTAGCAAAGTACCACCGTAGCAAATGTATTGTTAATCATCACAGATGCAGATTGTTTAAATAACCTCTTCGGAGACCTGAGCACATGGGACAATTGTTGCAGTTTTCAGCTTCTGTGATGTGGGAATACTGGGGTTGAGGAGATGTAGTACAGACTCTGGATCAGCTAATGGATGACTACATGCAAAACTGATAGATTCTGGTGTTTTGAAGAGGAATCCTGGTCCTCATTGTTACTCCAGAAATAATTTTCTTTGTTGTATTGAGTGAAGCTGTACATCTATTCCTGTGCTCTCCTTCTATGGACTAAATATTTTATCCTGTTCTCTTCTTGGCTAGCTAATTGGTATGTCTCACCAAAAACTGAACCCCAGGAAGCAGCCTCTTAAAAGTCTGGTCTCTGCCCTGGGTACTTTTGGGAATAGTGCAGAAAAGACATTACTGGTTTATGGGAACCAATTATGATGCTGCCTGATAGGTTGTGCCCTGGTCTTCTCTCATTTTTTTTTGAGCCAACGTGAAGATATTGATTTATGTGCTGCCGTAATATCCTTGCATTAGATGATGCGTTCCTTTGTTTTGGGGTAGATATAAGGAAGGTCTGAGCAACACAAAAGAGATCCTTACAGAGCTGAACCTGTTTCCCTCTGAAGAGGACTGCATTGCTGTTCAGCATGTCTGCACCATCGTTTCCTTCCGTTCAGCCAACCTCTGTGCTGCCACCTTAGCAGCCATACTGACCCGACTGAGAGAGAATAAAAAACTGTTAAGGATGCGAACCACTGTTGGGATTGATGGGGGACTCTATAAAACCCACCCCCAGTAAGTAACTAAAGAGGATTTGGTAATTGCTGGCCACATGTTGATGTTGCAAAGAGTCTCCATCTGCATATATGTGTGGCTTTTCAGAGAACTGCTGGTTTTGCTGCAGGGTTAGGGTGAGATCTGGTGGAGTGCGGGGGATCAAACTGGCTTAATTATTGCAAAGCTGTCTCAGGAGCTTTAGAACTTAGGGTCAGGTGGGAACAACATGACACATGGGATAATGGTGTCTGGGGAAGAGCAATTGATTCCTCAAGTGACTCCTGAGCCTCCAGGGCACTTGCAGTTCACGGTGGGTTTTTTCTTTTCTTTCTTTCTTTCTTTCTCCGCCCCGTTTTTGAACCTATGCTTTCCCAAACTGGAAACTTTCCCAAACATTTCTCCCAAACTGGATGGAAGTCTGATTCCAGATGGAGACTCTCACCCTCTGTTTGTGATTGTGACTCTCCACTGTTGCCTGGCTTTTCTCCAGTGTCCCTCTCCCTTGACTTTGGCACTTGTTTAGAGGTGTCTTCGTGTTCCTATAAGTGTACAGGTTCTGCAGAATAGCCAGAAATCAGGATCATTGTACCTATCTCCTAGACCAGTTTCTGACCTTGTGCTCCTCTTGACTGTGCTTCAGCATTTGTGCTGTTGGATGTGTGCATGTATTGGAAGTGTATGTGAAGTAAACCATGCATGAAATGCCTGTGAGAGTCTAAAGAAACTCTTTGTTCCTGTAGATATGCCAAACGTCTGCACAAGGTGGTGAGAAGGCTGGTCCCAAACTGTGATGTTCGGTTCCTCCTCTCTGTGAGCGGCAGTGGGAAGGGGGCTGCCATGGTCACAGCGGTGGCATACAGGCTGGCCGCTCAGCGCAAGCAAATCGATGCTGCTCTCGCACCATTTCTGTTGTCCCTGGAGACCCTCAGAGAAGTTAAGAACAAAATGAGGACCGAGGTGGAATACGGGCTAAAGCGAGAGACACAAGCCAGTGCCACAGTGAAGATGTTACCCACATATGTCTGTGGGACACCAGATGGAACAGGTGAAGTCATTTCCTGATCACCTGGAGGTGGTTCAGGAAAGTTGCTTGTCTGTTTTCTGGGGGAAATATGCTAATTATTCTGGCAAATGCCAAGGTGATTTATGTTGGCAAACCAGTGCTTCCTGCGATGTTATCTGGCTGGACCTTCAGCCCCATGCTAGCATACTGATGGGATAAATGCCATAGGGAGCAGCATGCTATCATTGGCACAGATGAAGTTTCCTGGGGATGTGTGGCAGAGAGCGCCATTCTGACTGGCAAACATGCTACGAGAAGCACCAAAATGGAATACTTTTCTTCTCTTACAGAGAAAGGAAAGTTCCTTGCCCTTGATCTTGGTGGGACAAATTTCAGGGTTCTGCTGGTCAAAATCAGAAGCGGGAGAAGAAGATCAGTGCAAATGTATAACAAAATCTTTGCCATTCCTTTGGAGATCATGCAAGGGACGGGGGAAGAGGTAACCTCTAATGAATGTTTAATTGATCCAGCCAAGGCCCATTGCATGGGATTACTGTGAGATTTATATGCTTTTTCTTTCCTTCCAGCTCTTTGACCATATTGTCCAGTGCATAGCAGACTTTCTGGAGTATATGGGGATTAAAGGTGCTCGACTGCCTCTGGGCTTCACCTTCTCCTTCCCATGCAGGCAAGCCAGTATTGACAAGGTAAGAACTGCAACACAGAATGGGTCAAATGGCAGCTGTGCATCTGCTTGGTAAATGACATCATTTTGGGTGAGGGTGACTTGTTGGTTTGGAGATTACAAGCAAAAAGCTATTCTTCTAAATGTTTTCTTCCAAGTAGGACTTTACAAGGTTGAAAAGATAGAGAGATATATATGCGTGCAAATTAGTCTTTGGAGAGAATATTTCACCTGTTTTATGGGGATTTTATTACTCTACTGTGCAAATTAGTTGTGTTTCATGAGAAAGTTATCATCCTATATGCATATGGGAAGTAGAACTTTCACCTCTTCTATCTGATAAGGGATGGATGTTACTTGCTTTTATTCTATAAAGATTAAGCCCTTATGATAGCAAAATGACTACATATTTTTAATAGTCCAGGAATCTCTTATGCTGCCTTAACTCTTCAGCGGCAAGAGATAACATATGCCTCCTTCTAGTTGCTCAGCTACAATCCCAGAGTGTTTTCCTAACTGTGTTGCACAGCTCTGACTGTATAACTTCTGCACTATGTTAGTTTCTTTTTGTTGAGTGTCAGTGGGCAGAACTGACCTTGCTTTGTTCAGCTTGGAAGGGTTGGCTTTTTGACAGATATATCATCTTCATCTTTCCAGATCTGACGTAAGAAAAAAATAGAATAAAAAATATCAAATTCAGGAAGAAATAATTCTCAATTATTTTGATGCATTTCCAAAGAGGGGCAGGGGAGGTTGTGCTACTTAATTCTAGTCAAATATGTAGGATATTGGGGAAATGAGAGACTGCTATTTTACTGAATGTTTTTATGTCCTGGTGGGTTTCACCATAGCTTCTAAGTCTAGAAGCTAGTCTTCTCTGTCTCAATTTTCAGAACACAGTTGACAGTATAACAGTAGGACTTGGCTATTTGTGGGGAGACCACTCAACATGCCTTCCAAACCTACAGCATATTATTTAGGTCTTGAAAAATGATGAGGAAACAAATTCCACAGCAGTGGTGGCAAACTGAGTGAGACACATCTGTGTCAGGATCCCACAGTATGTCGCCCTGTGTGTTTGGTCTTTTACTGTTGCTAGAACTTGAGGGTTTTATTAAGAGCAGCTTTTCTCCCAGTTGCCCTCTTTTTTTTTTCTTATTTGGACAGACAGTTCAGAGCCAGTTATCAAGGAAAAGGCTAATTACTTGATGTAACCTGGAAATCTACTTCTGTCAGGCCAGGTCACTGTCCGAAAAGAAACAAATCAGTGTTGCCTGGAGTAGTGGGATCATACCAAGTGTCCTTCAGTAAACGAGCCAAAAATTAACAGTAGATGTTCATTAATGTTTGTTGGGTGTTTAATTATTTACAGCAAAAGTATTTTTTACAGTCTTTCCCCCACAGATAATGCAATGGCTACGTGCGCAGGAGGTGAGATGAGAAGGTTTTCCAAATGAGAGTGTAAGAGGGTACTGAGTTGGCAGTGTCTTGATAAGTAGCTGAAGTCACCTGGAGTCACTACCGTCAGCAGCGGAGTAACAAAGATACATGTGCACACACTCTGCACTAGACACTCACAGTAACCTGTCCAGGGAATTACATTATTTAAAAAAAAGGGGGGGAGGTTGGAGACAAGAAAAGATTGATGTTTGGAACGTACAGTCTTCTCTCTATCTTCACTTACGATTTTCTTCCTCTTCTGTTTCAGGGAACGCTTGTGGGATGGACAAAAGGTTTCAAGGCAACAGACTGTGAGGGGGAAGATGTTGTTGATATGCTGAGAGAGGCTATCAGGAGAAGAAATGTGAGCTATTCTTTTCTGCTCTTCTTGGTGTATTTAATGCACCCTCCCTCTTCCTCCAGGACCCCACTACTGATTGTGACTTGTGTTTTAGGAGTTTGACTTGGACATTGTAGCAGTGGTGAATGACACCGTTGGGACAATGATGACATGCGGATATGAGGATCCAAACTGTGAGATTGGCCTTATCGCAGGTACAGTGATATTCAAGTGACCACTATAAGAAGAAAGCATGTATGCAGGTGCTAGGCTTCACACCCTATTTTGGAATTTGTAAAACAACATCTTTTATTTGAGGGTGATATATGGTGTTACTAGTCACTTGGGGTTCTTGGCAGATTTGTATGGTATTCAACAGAGAACTTAATAACACCTGTAGCAGATAGGATCCTGAATCTGTTGGACTTTTGATCCTCTCTCTGATGGTTCTGAACAAGTGTATGCATGGTAAAAGAATATGACAACAGTCGATAGAGCATGAATCCTTGTTTTGACAAGTGTATTGACATTTACTGTGTAGCCAGGTCATAGGCCTTTGAACAAGAAAATATTTTTAAAAATCTGAATGAATTCTTTCTAGGCTTTCTAGATGATTCCCCCAGTAGGTCTCTCCAAGTTTTCAGCCAGAAATACATCTAAGCATGTAAGATCTGAAGCCCCGGTTGGAAAATAGACTCTTCTGGCTGGCTAAGTGCACCAGCTATCTCATTTTGTTTGGAGAACTGTTCCTTGTATCAGTTAATGTAACCCATGTTGCAAGTGATTGAGGCTCTGTTTACCAACTCATTTCAGACTTGGTAGCTGCTTGACTGGCTGCTAGGCTCTTGGTAGTGTTTCCTTTTGGGAGCGTGCTGTCACGCAAGATGATTTGTGGTGCGTTACAACCAGACTGGCAGCAATGACTGATCAGTGCTTGCCAACGATTGCAAAGCCATTTCTGACCTGTAACAGTCAGTCTTCATTCCTCTGCGCTGGGAATTTTCTGCGCAGGACCCATTTTATTTGGTAACATTCTGTTGTGATAAATTACAGCACTCAGCATTACTGGCTAGCACTTGCTTCTGTAAGATATGGAGAGATCTTTGAAATTTGGGATATGGAGAAGAGAGCTTTTAAGATGATCGCTGCAATCATCTTCCATGTGTTTCAGCTGCTACTTCAGTTTTCTGGCTGAAGCCTTGTCGTTTCTTTCCTCCTAGGAACGGGTAGCAATGTGTGCTACATGGAGGACATGAAAAACATAGAAATAGTGGAAGGGAATGAAGGAAAAATGTGCATTAATACAGAATGGGGAGGATTTGGTGACAATGGCTGCATTGACAACATCAGAACACAATATGATAAAGAAGTAGATGAAGGCTCACTAAACCCAGGGAAACAGAGGTAAATGTGATGGTCCTGATGCTAAGAGCCTGATGAAGTCAGTCTTCGAGACATACTGGCTGCTTTTTGAACTGTGCTTAATGAATGAATAATCAGAAAGGAAATTTTAATATTACATTTCATTTGTTGCATGGTAAGTAATGCAGATATCCAGAAAAAACCCAAAGACGTACATTGTTTCTGTTACCACAGCACTGTTTTCACCTTAGGGCAGTTACCAAACAGTGCAGCTCTTAAGATTTCCCTGCAAAGTGTAGGCCTTGCTGTGTTCCTCCTCTTGGAGTGTTTTTTCAAAGGTTAAATACAACTCATGCAAGAGGATAAACTGAACTTGACCGTTCTTCGTTTGGTAAAGACATCATTGATTACATATGACTCACTGGTGAACGCGTGGGGGGGACAGGGAAATATTTCGCTTCAGTGTGGACTCTGGCTTTAACACTATGTCTGTTTAATATTGCAAGTTTTTTTTCTAGTTCTGTTACCTTTTAACATAGGTAAATATGTTGTAATTAATGTTTGCACTTGAAGTGACTGCAACAGATTTTGATGGTTGAAAGATGGAGTTCAATGGCTATTGCTCTGCAAGCTTTTACTGCTTTTTTGAGAGTTGATAGGGCATGTACATACCATTCATGTTAATCAGAGCTAACATGCCATCTCTTTAAAAGCACATTTTTTTTCTTCTATAACATAACAGGTATGAAAAAATGACCAGTGGAATGTACCTAGGTGAAATAGTAAGGCAAATTTTGATTGACTTAACCAAACAAGGATTGCTGTTCAGAGGACAGATTTCGGAATCACTCAGGAAAAGAGGCATATTTGAAACAAAATTCCTGTCTCAGATTGAGAGGTAAAGTTGTTAGATTTACATGGTTTAAATCCTTAAGGTCTTCTGGGACCTCTAGAAAATAATCTTCTGCAAGCGTGTGGAGCCCTTTCCTTCAAGAAGTCAATTATAGTTTTCTCTGCGCACCTCCCCCCATCCCCAGGATAAAAGCCAAAAATGAGGAACTGGGGGAGTTCCAGAATTATTCTGTAATTATATGAGTTATAATTTCCTGTCCACACAGCTGCGTTATCTTGGATGCCTTAACCATCAAGCATGACTATACTCGGAGTGTTTCTTGTAGGACTTGAAATAGTACTTACTTAAAAAATAAAAAGTCAGTGATATATGAATACTCCATGAATATGTGCTTACCTACATATCTGTGCATGATTGCAATGGTCTTCCAGGCTATCTGAAACCCTTTCTACTGTTGAAAACCTTGGAAAGCAGTGTCTCAGCCTTGAGATCAAAAATAACACAGTCAGGTGGCTGATCTGGCTCGGCTCCCTCATGACTTTGGGAGTTAGGTGAATAACTACTGTTTGTGCGTTCTGGAAATACAGTCTAACATAGCAAAGGGCATGCCAGGAGCAAGTTTTCAATCTGAATTCAGACTGGAATCTGCCTTAAAACAATTGCAGAGTGTTAGATTTGGAGAAGTGGTCCCATTTCGTTCGAATCATGGCAGAGTCTCAGCTGTAAGACTTTAATTTGCATGCCTGCCAAAGCTTCCCCTAATGCCTTTCTCCTGCATGTGTTTCCCTCTGCGCAGCGACCGGCTCGCCCTCCTCCAGGTCCGGCGAATTCTGCAGCAGCTTGGCCTGGACAGCACGTGTGAAGACAGCATCATTGTGAAAGAGGTGTGTGGAGCTGTTTCAAAAAGAGCCGCCCAGCTCTGTGGGGCAGGACTGGCGGCTATTGTAGAGAAGAAGAGAGAAAACCGAGGTGTGGAGCACTTGCAAATCACCGTTGGAGTAGATGGGACTTTGTACAAGCTCCATCCACAGTGAGTACCTTGGTACCACTTCCCTTTGCTGTTTGCACATTTCCACTGTGAAAACATACCGAGCTGTACCAGCTTTCTGCGAGATGACAAAAAATGAGAGAGGGGATAAAGATCTACATACTTCTCTGCATCCTGTCATTTCCCTTGCCTAGCCAAAGGATCAAAAATTGCAAAGTCAAGTCCAGTTATCTCTGGGAGGCTCTTTTCTCTGGGCTGTTGAGTGAACTTACTCTTCTAATATTTATTTTCCAATATTTTGGGGGATTTCTGCAGCATCTGGGTGTCCCAGGTGGAAGGCTGTGTTGAGTTTTTGGAGTTGGGTAAATGTTTTGTGAGCAAGGCCTAGAAGTAGATGCATTAGCTTTTGAGTTGGGAGAAGAGAGCCTCCTCCACGATCTCTAAAGGCAAAGGGGGTGTCTGGCATCATGCTGAACAAAATTAAAGTGGAGAAATAGGAATTAAAATCTGATTGTGTACAGAAACTTGGCTCTTTCATGAACAGGAGGAAAAACAAACAGAAAGGGATGCTGTGGAGAACCAGTGGAAGATGTTGGCTGAGGTTACGGTTCCTTGCTAATAGATAAATACAAAGTTCTCAGACCAGAAAGCAGCTGCTAACATGTTCTGTTCTTCTCTCCCTTTCCTTTCAGTTTTTCTAGGGTCCTGCGGGAAACAGTGAAGGAACTGGCACCTCAGTGTGATGTGACTTTCATGCTTTCTGAAGATGGAAGTGGGAAGGGAGCTGCCCTCATTACTGCAGTAGCAAAAAGATTGCATAATGTTGGACAGAAGTAAAAATGAGAGGTCAAGTCATTTCAGCACTGCCAGGCATGTGCACTAGAGATTTGCTGAGTGGTGATTCAAGATAGCTTTGCCAGACACCAGTACACAGGTACCTGTTTTCAGGGAGCAGCTGGTTTTTGACCAACCAGGATTGTGGATTTTTGTCCTTTGATAACTTGGATTGGGTGTTTCTGCTCCCCACTGGCATTACGTCTTGGCATACCGCAATCTACTCAGTTCTGTACTTCCTGCAAGCATCTATAATGCACATGGGAGAGTGAAAACAAAACAAACAAACAAACCAAAAAAAAATCAACCCCAAATGTGTCTTTTTAAAATGGCTTAATTAAGCTACTTCACCACAACTGAGTTTATCACCAGTTTCTTAGGATTTGCGTGTGTTTCAGTTTTGGTTTGGCCTGGCTCAAGGAATATTGGGATCCTGATGTTGCACCTATCTAGTGGACATGTTTGTTCAATGCTTCACAGGTTTTACAATAAATCTGCAGGTAAAATAAATTAATGGACTTTGGTCAGTGATGCTCCCTCCTCCGCTATATTGGTTGCAAGTGTATGGTAATGTAATACTTCCCTGAGTACAGGAGGTATGTTTAATAGATGAATGTAAAGGAAAAAAATACGGTTCCAGAAAATACCAGTTTGTGTCAAAATACATTAGTGCATCTGAGTGCACATAAACCTAAACCAACACTGGATGGATTCTGACTGTGACTGATTCTTTTGATACTGGGGGAAAGAGAGAATGTAGAAGTAGCTACAGGGTCTGCTATGTCTATGTCAGGGCTACACAGAGAGTATAAAATCTGTTCATCTTTTGGGCTGCCAAAATAGCTGTGTAGAGAGAAAAAAAAAAAATCACCTGAATTTCTGAAATTCCCTTCTGTGTCTTCCCTCAGTTATCTCCTTGGTTGTTGATGGGAGGATAGTTAACATTTTGTGGAAAGGAGTTTATCCTTGTTTTTCATTTTCTGTTGCCCACTGCTCTACCTGTCTGTAGTCTGTTGTAAATAAATCTGTGGTGCTGTGAGCCTTTGCTTTTCTGTCTAGTGCCTCTTCTGAATTGTGGGAAGAACATGCAGGCAAGTGGGAACTTTCTTTAAACCTATTTATAACAGTACTCAGCAGTACTGCAGTTATTATGAAAGTGGCTTGCAGATAGAGCCCATGCCCTTGTGTGACCAAATGTCCCTCACCTGATATATCCATCTCGGAATAAAGCGATACAATAATATGGTACAGAGAAGCAGCAAATCTGTAGCCTGCTATTCTCTGTTCTCAAGTATTCCTGTATCTCCTTTAATCCTCTCTGCTTGGGTATTTGCTTCCTTTCAGGCTGGCAGCAGAAAGTGGGGCCAAGAAATGTGCTTTAAGCCTAGTTAGGTCAAAAGTAACTATCGTGCAGAGTGATAAGCAGTTGGGTTTATGTAATAATCTGTAACAAGGCCGACGGGTTTAAATTTAGCAATGGCAAATTCAAAATTTGAAGCTACAGACCTTTCCTGTTTTGTAGTTTTTAAAAGAAACATGTCAACAGCTCTGTGTCTGTGTTGGAGTCACTGGATGGGTAAAAAATAGTACTTGGAAATAATTTTCACTTCTGAAGGAATTCCTCATGGTGCTGAGCTCACTATACCGAGCAATTGGGAAGAGACAAGTTGTGAACTCATATTATGTTTAATGTTTTCCTCCTTTTGTGAAGAAAGTTAATATTTTTTTGCGAAAGTGCATCTGTGGATGAAGTATGTCCCTGTATATCTGGAATGAGGCGATGTGGACTTGCCCCAAGATGGCCACGTGAGTATGGTGGAGAGTATCTTTTTCACTTTTATCCTAAAGTCTGTTCTGCATAATTGGAATGCAAATCAGTAACAAAACAAGGCAAATCCCTTGCATGGATCCTTGCTTTAAATTTAGAAAGAAATCCTATATTACTTTGATTTTTCTTTTTAGTCTTTTTTAGAAATTAAATATGCGCAGAGTCAGTTTACACCTCAGTTGCAGTTACTCCTTTTCTGCAGTAGATAAGGCACACACAGTAATATTTTTTTGCATCTGCAGTTTTTTTCCAGTGAGTCTGTGGGTGTCGTGGAATCCGATCACATGAACCTGAAACTGCTCACAAAGTGCTCGGCGACCCATGGCTCTTGTCGAGGTCCCGAAGGCCCAGGACACACATACTCTTGCCTTTTCCGCAGGCTGCTGGCTTGCTCTGAAGCCAGGCAGCTCCGACACAGCTCTGATACACATCTGCCGGGCAGGGAGATGGCATCCAAGCTGGGGAGGCTGCTGCTTTCTGAAAGGGAATGAGCAAATATTTGTTGGGCAGCCCTGGAGAAGGGAAGGATTGGCTACTGTGGGATTTTACCAGGGGTACAAACTTCACTTGTAGTTTCTCAGGGATCCCATAAACACACTGACGCTTTGGCTGACTTTAAAACAGAACATTCTCCATCTGGGTAA
Source organism: Aptenodytes patagonicus (assembly GCF_965638725.1). NCBI lineage: Eukaryota > Metazoa > Chordata > Aves > Sphenisciformes > Spheniscidae > Aptenodytes > Aptenodytes patagonicus. The sequence continues at coordinate 37,941,932 of NC_134953.1, forward strand.
TGATGCAGCATCATGTTCCTGATTATGTCGACATGCGGAAACTCAAGGACTGTTGCAAACTTGCAATCTCCCTTGTATAGATTTTAAGCTGCTGAACCAGAACCCTTCTCTGCACATCGTATGTGGTCATTCAGTTTAAAGCCCTAGCTTAAAATAAAAGTAGAGGCCTTCCATTAAATGTAACACAGCATACCATATGCTGAAAAATATGTAGTACAATTCATCACATGAAGTTGTTAGTCAATTTAAAATAAAATGAGATTCTTCCAGTTTCACATCTTAGATGTGCTTTTCTGCTGCTTTTTGGATAGCTTTGTGATGCTTCATTTCTATGTGTTTTGTGGGTCTTTCCTCCAGTCAATATGTTTAGTACTTCTTGAATTTACTGATTTTGTTTTGATGCTTCTTGAAGACATGAACATCCTTTTTCTGATCTAGGCCATACATTTGATTTGAAAAGTTGAAAGATCTTTAAATCACAGGTGTGATAGAAGTATTACTGAGTGGAGGTACTAAGGTTTGTGCTTTTCAGAAACTCCCAGTAGATGGTTGCAGTTACCCTTTCATCTGCAGGGAAAAGATGATCCTAAATATGTTGGCTTGCCTGTGAGAGAGACGTTTTGGTGGCTATAGATTTGGACAGCGCTGGTGCTTGACTTGTAATCCAGAGAAAATGCAGTAGCAGCTCGGTGGTGACATATTCCCTTTGTCACTCTGACAAAGTTCGAAAGTAAATATAGGATCATGTGTAAATCCTTCAGAAATCCTGATTAGCATAATCTCCCTTCTTGGAAAGTCAATATTATATAGGATTAGCAGATTAGTGTAAAGGAGTTTGAGGCTGAAACGTAGCTAATATCAAAATGAAAGTGGTGGTGTGATTTGTTTCTTTGCATTTGGTGAAATGAGCTGGCTTTTGTTTGGGGGTCTCAGATACAACGTCACCGTAGCAGTAGGTGGAGAGGGAGGGAGGCAGGGAGCGGAGGAGACTCAGTGAATGTTGTCCAGCTATAGGTAAACTTAGAGTTTCTCTCCATTGCCTTGGACTGTCATTGAGGGCTTATCCAGAGCATTTCTCAGACTTGTCAAGTGGGTAGCTTCTCAAGTGATATATATTTTTTAAAATAATAATAAAAAAAGACCTATTCCTGTACACAAGTACGGATGGCCTGTTGGTGTGAGAATGGGAAGGGAAATCAGATGTCTGCTTTGTCCCAGCACTACATCCGCTCTGTAAAGCTGATGTAAGATATAAAAGATATAAAAGATGATATAAAAGATATAAAACCACCAAAAGTTTAGTTAATGTTTTCCCCTCTCTCATTGATACTATCACATTGCAGGTGCACACTGAAGGTGCTGTAAATGTGATGGGTCATATCTATCTGAGAGGGGAATGCCAAAATAATTTTGATCTTGTTGTGTGTTTTTTAATGTCCTCCAGATGCCAGCCCCTTCCCTACTCAGCCTTACGCATTATCTGCACTCTGTGTCTGAGAGTCTCGTGCAGCCCAGGCACCTCTAGAGATAGTAAAAGCTGCGTGCTGTAAAGATAGAACAGATTTGGTAAGAAACCTGGTAAATACGGGTTCCTCCAGAAAACCCTTGCCACTGGCACAAGGAATTGGCTACAGGAAAATGGACAAAGGGCTCCAGGCTGGAGATCTCCTGCGCAGGAGTTGAAGATCCAAATGCTGGGGAACCTCAGCAAGCAGGAGCTTGCTGGAAGGAGTGAAAGAAGGTCCTTTCACCCTTGATCTTTCCTGACTGGTTATAAAAAAAACCCCAAAAAACCAAACCAAAACCAAACCAAAACCCAAAACCCCCCCAACCCCCAAATTCTTATTTTTATCTAGAAAAGCGTAAGTTAAAAACAAACAAAAAACAAACCAAAGCTATATTAAAAAAAAAAAAAAAAAGAGATGGGGAGAGACTGAGACTGTTTCACTAGCACTATATTTAAAGGCTGTTTGGAGAAGAGGGGGGAGATATGTGAAGGGTATGGCACATCAACAGTCAAAGCTTCCCCATAAATTTGTTATTGCATATCAGAACAACTTTAAAGTAAGTCATAATAGTGGGGAAAAGGGATGACAGCAATGCAAGATGTGATATATTAAAAGCAGTGAATTACAAGGACTATTCAAGGATGTAACTGAGTTAACTGGTTCATTTTTTTATTGTTCTGTAGGCAGGATAAAAGGGGAGGGAGGCAATGGTTGCTACCTTACTGTCATCCATTTTCTTTGGACTTGGAGATGAGATGTAGTTCCCAGCCCCAGCCTCAGGCATTTCAGAAATACCAGGGTTCAGTTCTCAAAACCACCAGTGTTATTAATTCAATTTACTTTTCCAGAGGGCTGTTTTTGTTGTTCTTAGGTTGCTGCTTGCTATTTGGATGTTCAGCTTGCCAAAGGTTTCTGTGTACCTGGGAAGTCCTTGTTCCTATAAGGCTGGCTTGGCCAGTGCCAAATCATACAGGGATGCTGGGCCATCTCTTTAGCTTTGGGACTGGGACCGCTGCCTGCGAGGCCATTGTAGAGGACTGTCCTCATCGTTGCAGGCTACGTCCCCTCCTGGGAGTGAAAAAAGGCTATCCTCTGCTGCCACAGAGAGTTGGAGAGCAAGGAGATGTGGAGGGGATGAGACCAATGGGGCTGAGTTTAGCACAGGCACTCCCTCAGCGGGGGGGAAAGGCACCTTATGGGGTGAGCTGAGATCCTGGGGCAGCAGCCATCTCTGGCTGCATGAAAGCATAAAGTAAGCACAGTTAGGATGCCAAGAGTGGTTATTGGAATGTAAGCAGTTAATGGAGCAGATTAGCTGGTGATGGACAACTTCGTCGTAGAGGGGAGCTCTCTGCAGGAGGAGAAAATGGATGGCGGAAGGGCACAGAGGGAAAGTCTGTGAGGGTCTGAGCAGGTAAACAAGGAAGATGCTTTCCCAGCAGGCATGTCCTGAATACTTCACAGCGGAAAGTTACGGACGCTGATTTGGGAGCTGCAGCTGATTCTGGAAACAAATGGGATAAATACTGGCATGAGAGGAAAAAAAAAAAAGTTGAAATGCCTGAAGGGCACATCTGCTGTGGCCAGCGATTCTGCAGGAAATGCACTGAAACCAGAGAGAGACGAGGAAGCTGGACATAAACATGGTTCCCAGTGAAGCCAAATGAAAGCCATGGGCCTGAGAAACGCCTGCGATAGCGTGCCGGGGATTTGGCTTTCTTTCCTTCGCTCTCCAATGAAGTAGCTGTGTTTAACGTGGGCCCGAGTCTGGCTGTGCTGAATGAATTGTAAAGGTGTTTTGCATTCTGAACTCAGGACTTCTGCTCTAGAGACTTTTCTGTTGCTTTCAAGTGTGTGTTTTCAGAGCAAGGGAGCAGCGCTGTAGGTCTAAAGCCCAGTCTGTTAGTCTGAAATTTGAATAATTGCATGGTCATTAAATTTTGCACAAAAAGGAATTGACTCTAAAAACAGCTGATATGTTATCACGATTAGAGCAATAGCAATGCCTTCTTTCATCACAATGAATTTACATTGTTAGAGAGCATAATTGACATTTTTTATTGAAAGATTAAGAAGAATTTGTTTACAGCTTGCAAACAAAGAGGTTTTAATTCAACAAACTGCAGCAGGAATAAGCAGTAAGTGGCATTTTCATCTGCTGGCCAGCTAGCGCTTTAGCTGCAGAATGCTGTGGATAGAGAAGTATGAAGGAATTTGCAGCTCAATATCTGCCCAGTAAAGCGTGTACCACGCTGGCAAATGCCAGAAAGCTGACAGGGAGAAACCTTGAGTGCAAAGAAACAAAGGGCCATAGTTAATATTAGCACCTTTTGGGAAGACGCTACGGTTTTTGGAGATCAGCTTCATGCCGCCTGTTGTGCAAAGGTCAAGGTATGGCATTTCTGAGGATGCTTTTGCCATGGAGCCCTCGGGATAACACCTGTCAACTCAACTGGGTGCTAAAGTAGGTATCTGGGTTATTTTTGTTTCTCTGGGTTTATTGCTTCATGGTCTAATAGACTCAGGAGCTAAGTGGTACTGGCATTTCAAAGTGGCATGTTGTGATTGGAAGGGGGTGCTGTGTAAGTGTTTGGAAAGCAGATCCAAATGAAGCACCATCATCACCCGACTGCAGAGAGGCTCTTTTGCTCTTTAAATGTATTTGGGATCCTGTTTGTGCTGGTGGTTGTGTCTTACTGTCCAGACTGCTCTCCAGATAAAGCCAAGGGTATGTGAAAAATTCAGTTTTATTTTTAAGCAAATTCCTCCTTTGCCGTTGGAAATAGTTTGGATTTATTGTCCCAGCTCTGGTCAGAGTTTAAGGAGTCCAAGTTGGACCCTGTTGTTCTGAATATGCAGTGCTGCAGAGAGAGGCAAAAATCCACTTAGGGTACTTGGGGTGCTGACAAAGCTCTGCAAGGAGGGTGCTTGTCCCACCACCCAGGAGAGCATCTGTTAAACCATGTACAGTGACGCTGCTGTGCGGGGGGAAGGAAGGCGTTGACCAGGCTGATACTGAAAAGCATGAGACCTCCTCACCTGTACCATATCTGCATCCCTGCAGCTTCATCCTGGCGACCTGAATTAGTAGCATATGATATTAAGAGCAGGTGACAAAACAGCTGAGGGTATTTTCTGGGTCTCAAACGCTGACTGATAGCCATAGACTGTTGTTGCCGTTACCTGTCCAAAACATGGTTATAGATAAAAGTTGTGATTAATACATTTGTTTGTATTGATGTCAAATGTCAGAGCAGACATATCTGTAACCCTGCTGGGAGACAAAGATGCCCTGAGCGAGACCACGGGTCTGTCGATGCTGGGTCAGGTCCCAGACGGGACTGGTGAACTCATGGCAGCTGTCAAAGGAGCTAGCAGGGGACGAGTTGTAGTGGCCTAAGATATCGGGGCTTTTGTGAGGATACTTTTGCTTTGCCAAAAATTATATCTTCCTCGGGGAAGGAAGGGCAAGACAAGCAGGATGGGGTTGTGTTGCTGCAGCAACCACTGCTGAAATCTGGGGCCAGAGCTGTCAACCAGGAAGCCCATAGAGCTGGGTTGCCCATTTAAAGCACTGAGATGACAAGAAAAACTTCTTGATTTAGACTTAAAAAAAAAAGTGATTCTCCATCACCCATCTCTTGTAGCTATGCTGTGAAGCCAGACTCTCAGATTTACTACCAGGAATGGGTCAGAGGGATGGAGAAACCTATTTAATTAAAATAAGAACTTTCTTTCTGACACATATGTGCATTTTTGAAAACTGTTTATTCCCCCTCTACTTTTTTTGTATGTGAAAATCTGAGAATGAAAATAGGGGTCCAGAATCTCTTCTAGGTTTGTATTTGACCTGGTGAGGCAGGTTGACTGTGTCCGGCAGCCTGACGCCCAACCAGCCCACTCTGTCTCCTCATCAGGACAGGGGAGAAAATAGGAGGAAGAAGCTCATTGGTGGACATAAGGATGGGAGATGGCTCACCGATCACTGTCACGGGCAAAACTGACTCCATTTGGGGAAAATCAATTAAAATAGATTTGGATGGTGAGAAACAAAGACAAAATTAAAACAACACCTTCCCCAGTGTAGAAGGGTTATCAGTGTGCACCAGTATCCACCAGTATGGATACCTGCCCCACCGCAGACTCCCCAGGGGCTGCATGGGAGTACAGCTCAGGGCAGCTCCCACCTCTCCTCACAGAGACCCCTCAGTCCCACTGCTGCCCCTGGGCATGGGCACCTGGAAAGACCCAAGAGAGCCAGAGTGGCTTGAGGGAACAAATGTTGGGGTGGGGAGAGAGGAGGACCCCAAACAGGCCACGTAGATGCCCTGGGACCTTGCTGGGGCTGGCCTCGTTGGGTTTCTGATCCAACCCTAATATATTTTGTGACGACAGCTTGTAAAATTGCAGAAGCCAAAATTTTGCTTGGAGGTGCCTCCAGTCTCTTGAGACAGATTTGGACTTTGGCCAAAAAAAAGTATCGCCAAATTATCACAGAGCAGCTCAAAATCTGCAGTTGCTCCTGGACGATGCTCAGCTGCAAGTCCAGCATCTGTGACCGTCTTCCTGCACTGATTTTTAACGTTAATATTTTGTATTTTCAAGGCTTGGTGGGTTCTTCTAATTAGGATAACAAACTGTTAACAGGACTCAGGTGTTTTATCGCACAACATTTGCTTGCTAAGCCCTCCTTCCCTGTGTGTGGCAGGAATCCCATGGCAAGGGCCAGTGCTTTGTCAACACGTTCCCCATGTCCACCATTATTCTGGGTCACACTTGTGGTCCTTAGCCCATATGCACCCAATTTCCCCTCTCTCTTGGGGTGATGCTAACTGTGGGTCTGCATCTGCTGTATCCCAGCCGCTGGATGGGTTTTTAAGAGAGCACCTGTCCGTGGGGTGCATGGTTTCCAAAGGCATCCTGAGGTTGGGGAGGAGATGTGGAAACCTACAGTACTGCCTCCTTTCTTGTTGACAGCCCCCTGTGATGACAATGTGACATGGCAAGAGGCGCTCCTGCTATGGCCACGCGGAAGGAGCCGAACGCCCTGGATGTGCCTGGCTACTGCTGCTCCCTGTTGTGCAAAGTAAGTACCTGCTTTGCATCCCGTCTGGGCTAAAGGGTGGGCGTCGTTAACTTAGTACTGGGGAGAGCTCCGTATCATGAGGATATTAACCTGGCCTGGGAGGAGAGTCTCTTACACTGGGTCTTGCTGGAAAAGGAGCATGAACCTAAAGCCTCTGCAATGAATGCCTGCACTACTGTGGGTTTGGGACTCGTGATGCAAACTGATTTTTGCTAGCATCAAATGCTGGATCAAGGAGAAAAGCGTATACTTAGTGGAAACTGGCCTCAGCCTGTGTTGAGAGGTATTGCCTTGTTTTGATCTGGTTGTTAGTGGATAGCCAAAAGAGAGGGGTAGGTCCCGTTCTCTGTGCTGAAAGTACAAGCTCCTCATTACTGTTTTACTGCTTGTGTAGAAAAGTCGCACTGTAGTTAAAAGGCACCGATTTGGACTGTGTCATTAAAACCTTCTTGGGATAGTGCATGCTAGTGCACAGAAACCAGCTGTTTGCCAGGGGTTAACTGCTTTTTGCAAGGATGAAGGATTGACTTTGTTTTTGTAAGTCTTCCCACACAGTGGGTGTTTTCGAGCTAAACTTTGACGAACGAACTCTATGATCTGTGAGGAGCTGAAAGCAGATTTAGGAAAGCTGTCTCTATATAGTACAATAAATTAGGTTATATTTTCCTTCATTTAAGTAATTGTAACTGCCTCATCACTTAAGTGAATTGCTGGTTATGCAGACATCCTTTAGCTGGTATTGAACTGCCTCTTCTCAAGATAAAAGATTTGAATCGAACAACTGCAAATATTTTAAACTTATCCCTTGACTTCTGAAATTTCAAACCACTTTGCACTCTATATTTTGCCCTTTTTTCAGTGTAATTTCTTTTCACGTTTTTTACTAGCATTGGAGATTTAGTAGAGTATCAGAAATCTGCGTTGGTGCTCATTTCAGTTTGCTGGAGTCAAGAGATGTTTTATGAAATGAAACAAATGCTTCACCTCCTGGTCAGGAAAGGCAACTCATTGACATTAGATTCATCACCATACCACCGCCGCCTTTCTATTGCCTTATAAACTGAGTTTGTTGATATGCTTCTGTGTGCATATAAATATATATGTGTGTGTGTGTGTATGGTCTGCTTTATATGTATATGATCTGCAATAATGACTTACTACCAATGCACTAGAAAAAGTGGTTGCTTGATGCAGCAGTTCTCACCTCAATGGAAAAAATGTTAAACTAATGCAGGACCCCAAGTTGAGTCAGAAAACTGGGATGGTTATTGCTTTCCTTTGCAGAGATGTAAAATAGGTTGTAATTCTGGCACTGAGGAGAGAGGAGTTGCTGTGGTGAGTACCCAGGAGAGGAGGGGAAAGAAGAAAGAGATGAGTTTGGATGGATTACTTTTATGTGTAAGGGAAGAGCGGAGTGAGTGGACTTGCATGCAAGGTGCCCAGGGATGTGAGCAGCCTGGATCTATGTTGGGAAAACACAGTGGGTTGGAAAACCTGTTGACTTAATTCATTGTAACTCGCATTAATATACGACCCAGCACCTTGCATGGACAGGAATGCATTGTATTCTGTGTTGGCTGCTTACTTTTAACCTGACATTGCTTTAACCACACACTTCCTTGGCTGGGATCAATGAGTAACAGCAGCATGGCTGTTGGCAATGTGGGTGGACAGGGGCTTCTGCCTGCACTCCCTAAGGGCTATCACTGAACCAGATGTGTTGTCATGGCTGGGGACTCTTCTCTGGGCGGGGGTGGGAGATGCTTGTAATCATCCACAAAGCATTTTAGCACAACAGTGACTTCACTTTCTCTGCTAGGGAATTAAAGCTTTTGGGGAAACAGTTTCCTGGTTTATCTATCAGTCCCACAGCGAAAGGGGCTGTCTCTTCCAGTTAGTTGCCATGCCGCTTTTGGGGATGCCTGCAGCACAAGGGAGATGGTGCTGTGAGAAAGGTGCCCCTTTGCCATAGCTGCTGCATGTTGGAGCTGTTGGGTGCACTGCTATGGGGAAGAAATCCATCATGAGACAGTATTTGGGGTTTCAAGTTGCTTTTAAACATAAAATACCAGAGAATAGGCTCCTCTCCATACAGTAGGGAAACACTTCTCCTCATCCCACTTCACCTCTAGCCAGCAGGGGAGGCTTGGACACAAACAGTACTGCTCATCCTCCCTGCAAGTCATGACCCTTCAGCTGTGCTGCCTTTAGTGCCTGCTCATGTGCATTGGGTTTTTTTCTCTCTTGAAACACTGCACAAGAAACCACTAAAGAACTTAGAATTTTTAACAACTTCCTCAGCTGCATAGAGTAGCTCTGCTGTGCAGCGCAGGAGCTAGAGGTTAAGTTTTGTGGTGGTGTGACTCCTGGGAGGTCTTTCCTCTTTTCCCAACGTATGTGAGGCTTTGGGTAGAGAAGTCCTTTGCAGTGTAGCTCGTGCAGCCCATAGCTTTTGGAAATATCAATTAACTAAAGATGAAGTAATCGGTTTTGCCCCCAATTTAATGAAGCTTGCCATCACTAAGAGGTTTAAAAAGAAATAGTCAGCCAGGCCTTCCAAATAGTGGGGCTTTATTGTAAGCCATGTGTTTTGGGCATGTGCTTATCTGCTTTCTGGTTTGCACCTCTTGGTTTTGTGGGGGTCATGTTCTCTGCATCCCTCTGATGCTGAAGAACAGCAACCACTTTAAAGAAATAAAAGCAAACATAGCTGCCTGATGCTCAGACATGGGGAGCTGAGACACGGAGCATCTCCATCTGCCCCAGGAGTCTCTGTTCCTGTGTGAACTAGTAGACAACGCTCCTCCTTTGCTGGAGTTGCTTCCTTCTCCATTCTCCTCTCATTATGGCCATGGTCTAGACTTGGCTGTTTGTGGTCCTTAGTTGTGTAGTACACAGCTCACAGGAATACTGCCCTGTCTTTGGAGGTCACTGGGATTTAAGTCTTGAAAGCCATAGCCCTGCATAGTGTCATTTGGCCCTCAAATGCTCAGCTCAGTGAATGGTGCTAAACTCCTTCCAAAGGGACTTTATTAAAAAGTATCTCACCCTCTCCCTAGAGCAACTTGAACAAAACAGGGCAGAATCCCTTGTTAGCCTTTGTGCCTAAAACACAGCTGGGTATTGCGGCAACCCTCTTGAGAGGCAGAAGACGAACTATGTGGGATGATTTCTCACGTTATCCCAAACATCGCGCGGACTCTGCACCCTGTCCCCTCCCTGGGGGACTCGATGAAGACAGCGTCGGGGCTGGGCACAGACCTGTGTGTGCTATGCCCCTGTCAGCTGCTGCGGCATGTGATGGCAGTGGCGTGTGTATGGCGGTGATGCTGCCTGACAGCCTGTATGCATGGCCAGGCACAGAAAACGGTGTTAGCTTTTTAAATTAAATTATTTGAATTTAATTATAAATTATAATTTTGATAATATATGAAATATATTTTTGTATATCACATGTATAAAATAAATATAAAACTAAATTATAAATTGAAAAGAAAAACCAGCTGTTAGCCAGCCATTAGTACTGGCAGTCCTCGGCCTTTTTCACCGGAGGGCTGGAGAGGGAGGTTTTGCTTTCCTGGGGCCAGAGGTGGCCATCCTCTCTCTGACCACTCTTGCCAGAGCAGGGCCCGGCAGTCTCACACAGTCCCCGGCTTCAAGCCCTGCCAGTGTCTGGGTGCAGGCAAAACCCGCGTCACTTTCTTGGCGGTGGTGGTTATCTCGGTGAAATGCACTGAGCCTGTCCTGGCCCTTCGTTATCCCGTGCCTGGCTCCATGTTTCCCAGGGGAAGCACTCATCTTTTGGAAACATGCTCCTGGTGTGCTGTACCAGGAGCTTAAAAACCACTTTATAAGTGCATGCTGCTCCATCTGCATGTGGCATGGCCTTTCCTGTGCATGGAACGAGCCCCCTCGAGGCGTTCCTACCTAATCTTGTTTCTTAAGGGGAAACATGAGATAAAGCATAGTGGCTGGCTATGGGGTAGTGCCTGCTTGCTGTGCCTCCTGGCAAGGTGAAATTGCGTAATGCATTTACCCTTGTTCGGCTGAATTGCTTCTCAAATCGATATCTCTGCTGCTTTTAGATCTTCTTAGTAGCTCTGCACCAAGCTCGGCACAAATGAACGATGATTTCTTCTGCGCATACACATAGTTTCCTACACTGGAACAGGAGCTTCAAAGGCTACTTAAAAATTCCCTTGTTAGTCAGAGGTGCTGTTGTGAACTGGGAACTTACTGTTTCTTAGAGACGGTGCTTTCTTTCACTTTGCTTTAAGTATTGTGAAAGGAAAATGCAATGTGGGGAAAAGTGGATCGATCATTTCCCAGACACTTAAAAAAAGAACAACAAACACAACTACAACTTCATTGTTTCCTTGCAAAAGTAGAAAGCATCTGGCAACTGTGTACATCAAAACTATGTGATGGACATGATTAAAAACAAAATCCCCTCATTGTATAGGAGTCAAATCTGAATGCAGACTTATATAGAGCAGTAAACATTTAATGAAGAAATAGGCAAAGCAGGAAAAAACCCCCACACCCAGGAGACCTGATGCACTGAATTACTTGTTGAAACACTTCAGTACAGTTAAACCTGGACAATAAGATTAGAGCACAATCAAAATAGCTGCAAGTCATCGGGTGTCATGTTCAGCCTCCAGTAATTTTTCTTAAAGGATGGTGGCTTTCAAAATAGCCTGCTGGATGCCTGGCAGTGTACATTAGGTGCTGGTAATTAATTGGCTGCTGAATTGATCCCTTCCAGTACAGCAGAAGGGAAAACCCAGGGCTAGATGGTAAGGAGGTATGAGAGACTCGCAGAGGTGGAGGTGAAGAGCTGGTTGGTCATGCCGGGCAGTCTGTGCACAGCTCCTCCCGGGCCCTGCAAAAATAACACCTGTGTGCTCACTGCTGGCCTGGCAATGCAAAGAGGGCTTGCAAATGGTTTGGGTGTCCGTAGGGATATTTAGCTGCCCTCCTCTATGGTAGGAGGAAAGCTCATTCATCCCAGTGCTGGTTGCAGCATCAAAGCTGGTCATGCGCTCTTACTTATACTTGCAAGGAGCAGTTTAAAAATACTAAATGTTTAAACACTGCAGCTGCTTTGCCTTGGATGGACTGTTACTTTTTATCTAACGGCTTTTAGGTTGTAGAGTTCATTTTTTCCTGAATGCCATGCTCAGCAACTGAAGACAAACGAAATTATTTGCAATACTCGTTTAACTATCCCTTAATTGCTTTCGACTTTGTCACATGAACCACCTCCTGCTTAAGTGCATACTTTATTCTTTAATTTATTCGGGGGTTTGTAATGTGTGTGGGTTTTATTTTCATTGCACAGAACCAAGAGGGCTTCAGAGTAGTGATGTTTTGAACTTCTTGCTTTTTGTAGCTTAAAGGAAACCTGAGGCAGTTTTTTCTGGTGAGTTTTGAAATACGCTGTAATACAAATGGTCAGTGGAGCCAAAAGCCACCTTAATGATCTGTGACATTTTCAATTCACTTCTAAGTCACAATTTTGGCAGATGAAGAAAACAAACTTGTCCTCCTCTTGCACATCCTTAAGACAGGTGTCGTGTTAAAGAGAAGACTATTCTTACTCATAACGATTTTGAATATTTTGGGCTTCCCAACTCTTACCTGGCTGATTCAAATTCCTTGAGAGCCAGAGGGGATGGTTTGAATTACTTTCGTTTGGTGAAAGTTTAGTTGAAAACAACTTGAGCTTGTGTCCAAGTTTTTTAACTGAGTGAGTAAGCATTCCTGCAGCAAGGTAACTGAGGTGAGTATTGAGTATTTAGGTGGTGTTTAGGTATCTGAGCTGGAGGGGATAGAGAGTAGGGCTTGTAAACCTTGTGTAGAGGCAGCTCTGAACACAGAGCCTGCGGGAATTGAGCAGTGCCAGGCTGTGTTCGTACAGCAACAAAAGGCAAATATAAATGCACATGTGCAGAAAGTGACTTTTTGCTTCTACAAAGCAAAATCAAAGATCTGGGCTGCTGCAAGGCTGCTTTTCGGTGAGGACATCTCCTGCAGCCAGGACTCCATTGGCCACGCTGGGGAAGCAGGAACAGGGATTTTTTTTTGGCGTGGGGTGAAAGGTCTGCCGTCTCCTGGGAGCGGTGCCTGATGGCATGGGGGTATCTTGGTATCCCGGTTAAACTTGGGAGCCTCAGGGTTTGTGCTTGTTAATGGCAAGGGGTTTGGTGACATATTTCCAGTAGGAGAACTGTGAATGTCAGTGCGGGGGTTTTGGCCTTCTCCAGAATAACTTAGCCGACTTCAGCTGCTGTGTTCGATAGAGATGAATTCAGGCTGGAGCAAATGTAGAAAAAGGCTGTTAAACCAGCCTGGGCTTTTCAGGGAAAGGAGACCAAAAAAGAGCTAGGTCTGTCTTCCCTAGTGAAGCAAAAGCTGAGGACGTATATGGTTACTTTCCTCTGTATTTATAGAAAGTGAACACCCAAGAGTGAGGAGAGAAATTTCAGCTGAAAGACAAGGTTTAGCAGGTGACAGATGGATCAAAAACAGGAGCGAGCCTGGGCTGGGAATTAAAGATAGTTTCTAACCGGCAGAAGAGGATGAGTGTGGCTGAACAGTGAATTACATCTGAGTGAGAGCTTGGTCAGCCTGTGTAAGGGATTGGGTGACGTTGCTGGACGCTGTCAGGATGATGCTGCTCAGCCCCATGTTTCTGTGCCACCCACGAGCTCCAACTGCGCCTGGTCGCAGGGCGATGCTGCTGCACCTGCAGCGAGGCAGCCTGCCTGCGCCGGGGAGCGCAGGCATGTTTGCTCATTAGCTTGCCAAACAAACAAGCAGGAGTAACACATGCAGATCAGTGAAACGCTTGATGAAAATCTCACTGAGAATGAGCTTAAAGCTAATGTGGTGAGCTGGAGAAGGAAATCCTGCCCACCCGGCCTACAGCGACTAGGGCAGTCTAAAGGAGGATGTGTCTGCCAAAGCAGCTCGTGATTTTGGCCAGTGCAACCATTTAATTAAAGTAGCACTGAAAAGGAAGCCGGAAACTCAGGAAACAGGTTTTTAATCACTTGGACTTTGGTAGACAATCTCTATGCAAATCACACCTCCAGCATTACTGCTTGTTTGCATGGGTCTGTGTTCCTGTCCCTGTGGACGGACAGGGTGCAGGTAAAAACCTTGTGGGCTTCTGACACGTGTCACCTTGGCATCTGCGTTTGGCCTTCGGCTTTCGGAGGGGCATTGCGTCGCTTTGCTTACGTGGATGTGGGGCCCTCAGAGGCTTCACAGTGGTGGATGCCTCCTTGGGGTGCTGGGGAATGCACCCCAACATGGCAAAAACATGGGCAGCACACGTGGGGAGGAGAGGTCCTGTCCATCAGTGTATTTGATGTGGGGATTTTGCTGATGGAATATGAATGTAGGAGCCCCAAAAATACAACAGTTGAAGCAATTATCTGCCTTTCAGGGTGCCCCTGCAGGTCTCCCAGCAGCTCAGCCTACAGCCCAGGGGGTCCAGGCTGGCTCCTGCTCGCTCTGGAGGAGGCATCGCACCTGGGCAGGGGATGCTCGGTGTTAGTGGAGGTTCCTGCAGTTTTCCTATTTTCTCAAAGATTTCTCAGCGCAGAGGCTCTTCTGAAAACACCTTTGGTTTAAGTTTTTTTGGGTTTTTTTTCAGTTTGCTCTTCCCGTACCACAGTAGCGTTCAAGGAGTGGCGGAAAGCCTCCAGCAGTCTGTCTCCAAGGCTGCTGTATAAAGACCCTTTGGAGTACGGCAGGGCATTGCCGTCCTCCTCCTCCCCGCTCTGCCTGCCAGAAATAGCACCGAGAAGGCTTCGGGCCGCGCCGCCGCCACGTCCCCGCCCGGCTGTGGGAGCGGGGCCGCGGGCGGGGCCGGGGCGGCCCCGAGGAGGAGGAAGGGGAGGCGCTGCGGCGGCGGCGCGGCCATCCCCGGGCGCCGCATCGCTGCGTGCGCGGAGCCGCCCGCTGCAGCCGGCAGGATGATCGCCGCCCAGCTCCTGGCCTACTACTTCACGGAGCTGAAGGAGGATCAGGTCAAAAAGGTAGACTGAAATCCCGCGGCGGAGGGCTGCGCCCCCCGCCCCCAGGCCAGATCGCTTTTTAAATTTTTTTTCCTGTTGGTTTTGTTGCTTTGTCCCCATAGCGACCCTGCTGTGGGAGAAAGGGGAATAAACCCGTTTTTAAGGCCAGCCAAACGGTCCCCCAGAGCATCCCCGGTGGAGAGCAGAGCCGGGTTTCGGTGTGGAGGCTGCCGGGCGTGGGTGATGCACACCGGCTCACTGCCGGTCAGGCCACGGAAACCCAACTTGGCAATTGGGGCCACACCGTGGGGCTTTGGCGATGAGGGTCGTGGTGATGGTGATTATCCTTTCAGGCTTTTCGTAGGCACCAGCATCCCTGAAGAGGGAACTTCCCCTTCTTCCCCAGGGTGCCTGTGGGCATCTGTCACTCCAGCACGGGGGTGACGAAGAGCAGGTAGTTTTTGAATTATGTGTCACTGCAGCTTCTGAATTTACAGGAAGTGGTTGTCAGTTGTGCTTAAAAAGAAGAAGTATTTCTATGGGCTTCTTTTCTTTTCCTTTAGCATTAGGTGACTGCTGCTGTATGGTTGGTATAGCCCTGGGATTTAGCACTGCCACAAGGAAATAGGTGCAGAGCACAGGATAAATAAAAACATGGCAGTTAGGTCCTGGCTGAGCATATTGCAGAGCTGTAGGGAGCAGAGAGCCTGGGGCTAGGGATGCGGGGACACAAATTGGGAAAATAATTGCAAATATCGCCGGGCTGACATCAGGAAGCAGAGGCTTTCCCTCTGCCACCTCCTCTGGTGGTGCTGTGTGACCCACCTAGGCGCATGGCTGAGCGCCTGCTGAAAGCATCCCTAAAATATTTTGGGGAAGCCTCAGTGACAGCGTTAGCAGGGCTGATCTGTAGTGGTCTCGGGACTTGTTCCAGCAGGAAGAGAGAACCTCTTCCCTTTGGGCTTCTGGCTGTGCCCGGGGAGACCTCCGCTCCTGTGTGTGGGTGACCCATCCTGCCCCGCTCAAGACATGCTCACCCGTGCCCACTCCTCTGACGGATAAAACCTGAGACAGCACCCCATATTTTCCACATCTTCCGTGGTTTAGGACTTTGCTTTTCCGCCCAGCAATTCTCGCGAGGAGCTGAAGGCTGCGCACAGCCTGCAGCTCTCTGCATCTTCTTGCCCAATGTACGTGGCTCTTCCTTTTCCCCAGGCCCCTTGTTTTCCTTTTCCCGGAGGATTTGTAAGTGCTCCTGCTGGCGCCAGGCATGCATGCCTGGGTTAAGGCCTTCTCTGTCTCGCTGTGCCTGTTATATTTAGAAACCCAAGATAAGTGCGAGGGTGCACGCTGGCCAAGGAGCAGCAGAAGGGCTGCGTGGGGAAGGCGCGATGGGAGCATGCAAGCACGGGGGAAACTGTGTGGTGTTCTGGGGGTTTTTTTATTGCAGGCTGGTTTGGCACCATGAGGCTGCTATTGTCTGATGGCATGGGAAATCGTTTGGCCAGGGAACTGTAAAGCTTTCTTATGGATCAATCTGGTTTTGCCTGAAAAATAAAATAAAATAAAATCCCATAAAAAAAAAAAAAAGCAGGCTACTGGTTTTGGAGGATGTAAGACATCTTTTCCTGTTTATATCCTTTTGGAACGGATATTGAGTCCCCTCACTTTTGGCTGTCCTGTAGGGAGGATTTCTGCGGCAGTCAGAGGCTCTGCCCCACTGCTCTGCTGCCCCACAGCTGCTGGGAGCCGGTGGGCTCCGCTCCCTGGTACCCCGTGGGGCAAAGGGGTTTGTGCTCCACCTCAGCGTGCTGCTTACGGGAATACGTGCCTGCATGGCTTCATTTCAGGTCCCTCCCTCTTCTCTCTGCTTCCGGAAGAGCAGCACTTGCTGCTGGTATGTGCTTGCGGCCGGGGGCTGCCGACCAAGGCGTTGCCCCCGCTCGCCACTCTGCCCCGCGGGGCTCCCTGCCGCGGCAGCTGCTCCTCTGCCTCGCTGGTCCATGGC
Organism: Aptenodytes patagonicus; assembly: GCF_965638725.1. Classification (NCBI taxonomy): domain Eukaryota; kingdom Metazoa; phylum Chordata; class Aves; order Sphenisciformes; family Spheniscidae; genus Aptenodytes; species Aptenodytes patagonicus. Next base: position 37,958,564 of record NC_134953.1, read on the forward strand.
AGCGATCGGCTCAGCATTTGGTGGCACAGGTGGCAGGTCACCTTGAGGACACTGCTGTGGGTCACAGGAGGGCTGTGAAAGGATTAAAAGTACTGGCGAGGTGAATTTGGGAATGGATTTGTTACAGGGGTCTGCTGCTCCGAGGCTGAATGCCCTTCTTCCCTTGTGACCCCATTTCCTCCTTTTTTGGGGTTCCCATCCCTGCGTGGCACTAATGCTTAGCGCTGCCTTTCTATGGTGGGATCCCTGCTGAGGGGCATAGGTGGGGCTGGTGGTTTCAGGCCCTCAGGATACCCTGGGTCTAAGAACTAGTGTGTGCTGCTTCTATACTGGTTTTGCTGGATTTTAGACACTCCCTTAAGTTTCAGAGTAATTTTTTTCCACTTTGCAGTTTCTGGAACGTTTTTCAAGATGAGTCGTGGCGAGAGGGAGGAATAGGCAGGGTGGATGTGTAGTGTCGAAGATGTGGGTGGTTCATCATGCGTTGGCAGCCCCATGGCCCAGCAGCCCCTGCAAGGGGGCATTTTCCCATGAAACCATAGGTACATGCACTTGCACGTGACCCTACTGTGCAGGAGCAAGCTGGTGATGTATGATGCCCTGTACCATACAAATGGGCTTGTGGTTTTACTCCAAGCAGGATAAATTATCCAGATGTTTTTGAAAACCTCTGCTCCCTGCACATTTGTCAACCTCCAGGGGCAGCAGCTTGAGCTCAGCATCCTCGCTGTGACAGAGGACTTTGCACAGCCCAAACCGAGGCCTCGATTTCTCCAAAAGGCTGACTTCCATCCTCAGAAGTGTGGGCACCACAGAGCATCCCTGGCATCTGTGCCGCTGGCCTGTGCACAGGGAAGCTTTTGTAAAACTGCCTTTGAGTACCTTTGTTTCAAAGGTACCTGTTGGTACAGGTTTGTACCTGCAGTAGCTGGCCCCATCAAAGGGAGCCTCTACGTGTTGCTGGTTTTTGTCTGTCGGGGGAACAATACTTTTTTGTTGAATTATCCGAGGAGAGAAGAAAAAAAATCTTGCAATCCAAGAGTGACATTTAAATGACATTTAACCTTGAAAAGAATGTGTTGGAATGGGGTGTAAAATGTAGTGATTGGCATAAAAAAAAGCCCTGTAGCAGTGACCTGCCAGTATAAAGGTGTTTTAGGAACCAATCTGATAGATCATAAGTAAGCACAAACAGTTTCAGGATGTCTACTTGTTTTAACATGCCTTGGCTCCTGATGAATCTTCCTGATGCTGAAAGGAGTATGGAGTATGACTAGCTCTACAGAAAAATGTTTACATGCTGAAGAGTTTTGGTGCAAAGGCTGTGTCAGTAAAATAGATGCTAATGATTTCTGAAATTGTTGTGGGAGCGCTCTGTTCTTGGATACCATTGACTGTTGTCAGTGAATGAGGCATGCATTTAAGAATGTGCTGCCCTTAGTGCTGCCTGTTTCGTTATGCACTTATAATTATTCACAGCTTCCCGTGGAGGCTGCTGAAATGGCTGGATTTTCAGAAACTTCTTTTCCCCAAGTACAAAAAGTGTCTTTCCTATGTGACCAAGAACAATTACGTGCATATGGCTGTTGTTTTGTTTTGTTTTGTTTTGTTTTGTTTTTTAAGAAAAATAAAAAAAAAAGTGATTGTGCTCTTGGAGGGGTCCCATAGTGGCACTCTGGGAAGATGCCCTTCCTGGGGGGGGGTGGGTCTGAGGTGGAGCTAAATAAAGGAGCGTTTTCTGCTCCTTGCCCACACAACTGCCTGCCTGAAATTGCTCCTACTCTCCACCATCTCCCAGGAAGGGCTGGCACCCGTCTCCCACGCCACGTGGAGCCTCAGCGGGGCTGTGTGTCCTGCCGGCAGCTCCCGTCTCTGTCCCTGCTGGCCCCTCCACTGCTTCCCTTCAGATAAGGCTGAGATTTGCTTTCTGATCGGCTTTTATTGCAGGCAGAGCAGGGAGTTTATTAAACCTCCATCCCATAATCCAGCCTCCAGCTTCCCCCTCCCCCCAGTTATTTATGGTCATTTGCTGAGGGTTTTCCCTCGGAGGGCTGCCGTCCCTCGGAGGGCTGCCTGTGCTGCCAGCGCAGGAGAGCAGCGCTTTTTCCCTTGCAGCTGCGCTGCCAGAATGACTAACCCTTTTCCTGCCTGGGAAGAAAATCTGCTTTTTTTTTTTTTTTTAGTTTTGGAAACTATAACACACAGGAGTGATTTTGTTTCAAAATGAGGTTTAGTCCATATCTCCCCCCCCCTCCCCACCCCGTGAGTCTTGGCGGTGAAGATGGCCTCGATGCGATGCAACGTGATGCAACGCGAGGCGATGAGGGTCCAGCCCAATTATGTAAGGGTGCTGACGGCGCTCATTGGTTTTTCACAGGAGGAAAAAGAGCCCTCCCTCCCGTTTTCCCTTGCTGCTGAGGGTAGCATAGGAGCAGAGGTGGGGAGAAAGGGCTTGCCTGGTCCTGACCACGCAAACCCCAAAACCTGCATTTACCATAGGGCTTTTGGAGGGGAGGGCGGGAATCCTTCAGCCCTGTTTTTGGGAGGAGGATGCAGCAGTGGGGCTTTGTAGAGGGGTATTTTAATTGCACAGTGACGTCTGACTGTGTGAATGATGTGTTAGTGTAGCTTTCACTGGGAGATTTGGGGAATCGGGCCTCTGAGTGGCAGCGTGGGCTGCTGAAAGCTCAGCCTTAAAAGAGTCGTCGTTCCCCCCCCCCCCCCCCCCCCCCGCCCTTTAAAAGGGAATAACCTCATGCTCTGACATCATGGCTTGACAGTCTCTGCTAAAAAAAAACCTATGGCAGGGTTTGCTGCAGAGGAGAGACCTTCCTGCCCAGCCCGACACCAGCCTCTGCGTCCGTCCCCACACCATTTGGGGCTGCAGAGACGGTGCTTCCCATCCAGGTTTTTGTTCTTGGAGTAAAATCACACCAGTGGCTGGCTGTGGTTGTCGCTGCGACAGGGCTGTCAGCCCATCGGTGCGGCACAGGACACAGCTGGGATGTGGGGATGCTGCCCTGGGGTCTCACATTTGTCCTCTACAACGGAGAACTTGGGCTCAGCTCTTCTGCTCTTCAGCTATATGCCTGCACCGTCACTTCACTGGTTCATGGAGCAAACACATGGTGTCATTTTGTTGCACTGCAACTTCCCCTTAGCATCTATTTGATGACTGTTTTGCTCTTCCTTTGCGAGCGATGGCACTGAACACTTCGCAGCTTGTGCAGCCTCTGGCTGTGGCCCCGTGGTTCAGGCTTGCCTGGCCCCCACCCCAGCCCTGCAGTTCAGGATCAGACCGGGTAGCTGTGCCCAGCAGCGCTGTCCATCCATGCCTTCCTCCCTTGGCTCTGTAAATGCTTGGTCACCGTGGAAGGGCGTCTGGCTCGGGGAGATATGCTATCTTTGGTGCAGACCTTGACTACATGCGTACAGAAGTACTTTCTGCGGGAGCAATTAAATTGGCGCTGGTTTTACGGTCAGTTTAGGGTTTAATTACGCTTTGATGGTCTGCATTTCCTTTGCGAATGGTGTTATTCATCGCTTCCTATGTCAAAGTCCCCGGTATATGGAGCACTTGCATACAGACATTTCACATGGGATGTTTTATTGTGGCATTGGTCCTGTTAGGACATAATGCCAGCTGAGAGATGAGTTGCTCTCAAAGCTTCCAGAGCAGCAAAGGAGACACAGGTGGCCTTGGCACAGATATGGCCTGGGGTTTAAAATGAGGTGGCTTTTCCAGTTTTGCTGAGGACAGAAAACATGGCCGGGTTTTATTTTCTTGGTCCTGCTAAGTTGGAAGCAAAAGTGATCCCAAAGGTGTGGCTTTGGTCTGAGCTGTTTGCAGAACCAAATTTCCAAGGCAGATAATGAAACAAGGCAAGAATAGACTGGCAGCTGAGGTAAAAGGGGTGGGACGTGCATTTAGCAAGAACCCCCCAAGGCCAAGTTGTATTTTTGAGGCATCAAAGCATCTCTCACTCTTCCTGATGCTTAAGATGGGTGTAATATTATGGAAAGCAATATTATTGCAAAACTGGAACCGCCTCCTTTTTCCAGGGAGGTAAAGAAAGTTCCTGTCTTGGGAAGCCACAAGGGAGAAGTCAACAACTTTTAATTTGATGTTTTATCTTGAGGAGGAAGATGCTACCTGCCCACAGCCAAGCTCTGCCTCTTCTGATCCTCTGGCTGTGATAGCTTTGGAGTGGGATAGGGAAAATGGTCTGCTACACAGAAATCATTTCTCAGCCTGGGACTTAGCCCTGAAACCACTATGGCAAGTCCTTCACAGTGAAAGGCTTTAAATACAAGGCACCTCTGTGGACTGCAGTGACACCCACATCACCCCAGCTGGCACATGGTGCCAAAAGAGGGATTTTTAGCTTCAGCTGTTCAGCTCACAGACAGTCAGGAGAGCTGAGAAGTGGGGCGAGGGCTGGAGATAGTGGTGCGAGGCTGTGGGCGAACTGTTTTGTGTGGAAAAGAGGAAGCAGAGTGATGTGGGACTGGGTCTTGCCTTGGGAAGGCAGTAGGATGGGGTGGGCTTCAGCTCACATAGGTCCTAACACTTGCAAATTTTCCTTGATTTTGAATCAAAAGACAAGGCATGAAGTGTGTGGATGTGTTGTCAGCTTGGCCAGAGCCCTGGGGCCAAGCTGGGGCTATACGCTGTTCTTTCAATTAAAGGGAGGTATAGCCCTGCTCGGGCACCTCAGGGCAGTCCTTCACTCCATGGTGGTGTTTGTCTTTTTCCCCAGATTGATAAATACCTTTACGCCATGCGGCTGTCTGACGAAACGCTGATAGACATTATGGCTCGCTTCCGGAGAGAGATGAAGAACGGCCTCTCCAGAGATTTTAACCCAACGGCTGCAGTGAAGATGCTTCCGACATTTGTGAGGTCCATTCCTGATGGTTCAGGTAAGGAGCTGAGTATTTGTTTTCCATATTAAACATGGTGTGCTTCATGCAAAACCTCTTAGAAATATACTAATGCTCTACCAAGAACAAGAGCAATTTGCTTTCTGGCAAGCCCAGACAACATTTCAAAGACAGCTTCCCCTCTGTGTGCAGGTCTGTTCCCACAGATGCTGGAGGATTTTGTGATTCCTGTGTCAAACCCACTTTGATGCCAGTGGAAGAGCCCTTCCTAGTAATCAGTCCACTAACAGTCAATACATTTACGCTGAGATTTGTCTGCCAACAATCAATACTTCGTACAGGAAGATTTTTGATTTATACAATTCACACTCATGTGATCTAGAGTCTTAACAAATACAGTGGCTTTTAGTCATTTGCTGTTTGATTCAACATCTCTTCTCCTCATTTTTTCCCCAGTGGAAGTGTGAACCCTTTATATGCTGGATTTGAGTTTCCTGGCATTTGTTTTGCTTTTTGTAGCTACCTCTCGCAGATTGTCTTAGGGCAAACTCGCAGAACTCAAGGAGGCTGCAGTGTATGGCTCGAAAGCTGCTGCTCTGGTGTACTGAGCTTTTTCCATCCAGGTGTAGGACTTGGTTTTTCCGTACTCACTGTGCCTGATAAAAGTGGCACAAAGAGCTATCAGAAACCAAAAAGATACTGTGTTGGTATTTGAGACCCCTATTACTTATTTTAGTGTTTATTAAAAAAAACCCCAAACTATATACGGAGTATATAAATATACTTATAAACAGTATATAATAGTGTTTATTATTGAGTGGTAACACTGGATTTCCTTCTCATGTAGCATGAGTTGGTTAACTGTAGTTTGGTGCCTACCACAAATTATGTCTCTGTGTGCTGAAATTGCCCAGTTGCAAGAACTGCATAACGTGGTTACCTGTTTTGAGGCTTTTTTGAGTTAAAATCAAGAATTTATTGAGTGAAAGAACATGAAGCCTGGTGCATACTGTGTTACTTGGCGCTGTCTGGCAGATGGAAATCTTTGATAGTTCTGCTTTGCTGTTGCTTTCTGCCACCTTAAGCTTTTTAGTTGAAATGTGATTCTTTGTCTAAAAAAAACTAAAGGGAGAACAAACTTGAATCCTGTGTTTCCCTTAATTTAGCACTACTGGCTGTTATGTTGAAATTCACAGCCTGTTGAGAAAGCCAGAAGCTGCCACACACAGCTGGGTCATGGGCAGAGGTTGCTGTAAGGGTTTGCAGGTGTGGTGACTTGAGGGCTTTTGTGTGGAATCCCAGCATTTTTACCGACTCTGAAATCCCTGTTTTTTCCTTCATGCGTGTTTGAGTTCAGCTGAGTACAGACCTGTCCCCAGTACCCTGCTCTGTCAGGCACTGCAGGTTAGCAAATCTGAGCTGCTTGCAGTGACTAAAATAATTTTGCAATTTGTTCCATGGCACAAACTGGGGAGACTTTGAGATGCAATATGGCACAGGGAAAAGGGGATCTGCACCTGGCCAGGAGAGGTGGGAGAGATTGCTGAATACTGCTGGGACCAAGCATGAGCCAGAGCAGTGACTAGCCCTGGTCCGAGTGTATGCATGTCTGTATGTCAAGGCATTCATTTCGGATCATGTGTTACACACCTACTTAAAAAAGCACTCTTGTGTGCTGTGCACAGGGTGCTCAGTTCTTGATCCTGTGCCCATTTGGCTCCTGCCGGCCTCTCCGGGACAGGCACGCTCTGGGCAGTGTATTTGCAGCATGGATTAGAGCAAGGCAGTGCTTTGCCCCAGACAATTTCTGTATAACACAATAATAATCTGTATGTGCATGTTGCGAGTGTCTCTTTGGGTAGCTGTTAGAAATGCAGGCAAAACCATTCCATTATTTGCCTAGAAAAGGCATGTTCTGACCCCAGGTATGAGCAATGTTTGCTGTGGGTGGGTGTCATGGCATTTCTTTCCCTGACTCACCTGCATGTGCCTGCTACGTCGGCTCAGCTGTTGCACAGATGCAGCCAGGGCAGATACAGAGCCCCCTTCCCTCTTCCTCCAAAAGGGTCTGGGGGGCCCTCGTGGATGTGTCCGTGTTGCTGTGCCCAAAGTGTGGGTTCGGCTCCTGGCCGACGGCAGTTTCTGCCTTCAGCTGTCCCTCCATAAAAGCCAGAGGCTGAAAGTCTGCCCTTTTCTCTGGCCCGTCTCTAATTACTGCCTTGTAAGCTCTTTCCTGAGTCTGATTATTATTATGAGAGCTGACTATTCAGAAAAATACTGTTGTTTAGTTTCAGATCTGTGCTTGTGTACTTTATTAACAAGGAGCTTTTGAGTAATAATTTTGGAGACTCTGGAGACGTTGGTGTTAGCAGGGTTTTTTTCTTCATTCAGAGTTGCTTAATTTTCAAAAGCCACAAGGTTTTTGGTCCACAGTGCCCAGAACGGTATCTCAAGCTAATTCAAAATGCTTTCAAAGGATCTTCCTAAATTAATTTACAGCAGGTTTGATTGCACCTTGGTGTTTTAAAGCATAGATTAAATGCTGCTACTTGGGTTTAATTCCTGAAGTACACTGAAAGAAAACTGCTACTTTGCATACAGAAGGCTTTACATTCTAGTTCAGTTCTTTTTTCTTTTTAACTGAAAAGGATAATTCTTAATAAATTTTACCTTGTGATAAGATTGATGGTGCTGGAAATCAAACACGCTAGTCTGTTAATTTACTGCCAGGGAAGATATTTCTGAAGTGCAGTATTTGTTTGAGGTATGTACCAAGGTGCGTTTAGGCTTGGAAAAGGGCCATCTGGTCCAATGTTGATTTTTCCATTATTTATTGGAGCTAATGGCTTGCATTCGACAAATGATACTCATATGATAAAGCTTATTCAGGTATTTGGCTTAATGAGACACTTGTGGTAAATGTTTTGCTTCCGGTCTTGTTGCGGTGAAGGGGGTTATGAGTTACTGGATTTGTTATGCTGAACCTGATAAAGGGAACTGCATCTACAGTTTGGATACGTTCACGTTTTAAATGACATTCGTACTGGAGCAAAGCAATGTTTAAAGCCACACTGTTCAGAAACAGGTAGGGAAGCGCTGCAAGATCTGTATTTCGGCAAACTCTGAGTTTGCCCATGTCTTAAGCAGCAAGAAGGAAAAGTTGCATTGCAATGCAGTAAAATTAGGAGGATTGTTAGGAGTTGTGGGCTCCCGCTGTCGTTTTGCTATGTTTTTCTGTACAGAGCTTATTGTTCTTTGCGGTTTCTTGTATGACAGTGTTTTGTTTGCTGTATTACACTGCAACCTTGGAAAACCGTAAGGGCTTTTGCAGTGTCCTTGCCTCTCTTAGGCTGTTCCTGCTAGAGGTCCTGCCCCGAGGGACGCCTCATCCAGCTCATCAGCTTTGCTGAGCGGGAGGGGGCTCCTGGAGGTGCATGAGGCAATGAGGAGGAGCAGCTCACTAAGCCAGACTTTAGGAGTTTTGATCTGAGAGTGGGCAGGGTCATCTCAGAGCAAGTCTGGGTCTGGAAATCCTTGTGGATAAATAGCATACCCGATATTTTGGTGACAGTGTGGGGTCAGAAGGCTCTAAGAGCTGAGTTGAAGTTTGAGGTGACCCAACAAAAGGTACTAGTCTTCCCAACTGCTAGAGGTCTTTCCACATTGAATTTAGGTAGAAATGAAAAAACGGTGATGTTGGGAATGGCCTTCCCAAAGTCATAGTTTAAAGTTGGAAGGAAGAATGAAAAGAGGCAAAAGAGCGCTGCAGGATGGGACTAGCAATACTCATCGGTGGTGCAGGATGTGAGGGAGGCAGCTCATCCCACCTGTGGCATGGGGCACTTCTGACACTGCAGAAAGGTACAAATCAATGAGGAAACCAGGACAAGAAAGCGCCGTGTGCCTCTGCTTCACCACCTTCCGAGCAGCCTCGGTGAGCCCAGGGATGCCATGCGCAGACACGAATGCTTGCAAAGAGCCTCGGTGATTAACTGCAGCCTGGACTCACACTCCTGTGTGATAAGTTGTGCACACTACTTCCCTAAATATTATCTTTTTGCAGACTTAACAATCACTGTCTTTGCTTCCTCTTTGATAAGGCGAGATAGCACAAGCAGTTCAGTCAAATATATTTGCCTTGCTCTCCAGGGGGTGCTGAAAGTGTCATTCCTCAGATAGCCAGACCACGTGTCTCTGTTGCCTGAATTACACCCTGAAGTCTGTGGAGGTGAGAGGGTAGTGGATTTGGCTTCAGACCTTTGAAATCCAAATCCCTCTCCACCACAGAGGGAGATGGAGGTATCCTAACTCTTTCCCTCGTTCCTGGGGAGTTATTTAGGAGCTCTGTGCAAGGGATCACAGCTTCTGAATAACTCCTGCAGCAGTGCAGGGCTGCCCTGTGATTTTTTCAGACTGTCGTTTCTCTGACTTCCGTTATCTGACTGCAGTTTGCAGTGAATCTCAGCTTCCAGGGGTGAAATAAGTGGTTCCTACTTTAACTACATCTGTATGTAATTTGTTGATTTTGGAGTAGTGTGCAATCCAGCCACCATTCACTGTTATTTGCCAGAATGACACAGGTTCATTTACAGCAAAAGATTGCTCATCAGTGGTTTGGCATCTCTTCATTTTACTGTCTCTGTTTTCAACGTCTTGTTGGCTTTCTCCTGAGATGTTTGCTCTGCCAGCTTCATCATGAGATCTGAGTACAGACTGTCCACCGTTAGTCCATTCTTTTTGGATAAACCCCCATTGCAGTTGCCTGACTATGAATGGTGGTTGGTGTTGCCATTGCACCAACTTCATGTTAAATTGTAGGGAATCAGGTTGATGCTTAACGTGGACGCCCTGCAGCTAGAACTTCCTTGCCGTAGGCACTGGAATTTGCCTATGCGTTATGCTTAACAGAGCTTGATGTTTCCCAGGTTTGTGATGCATAGAATTTTTAATCACTTGTGTCTTGTTTTCCACATAGAGAAAGGAGATTTCATTGCACTGGATCTTGGCGGTTCTTATTTCCGAATTCTGCGGGTGAAGGTATCGCATGAGAAAAAGCAGACGGTACAAATGGAAAGCGAAATATATAATACACCTGAAGATATCATGCACGGCAGCGGAACACGGGTAAGCACCTCTTCTTTAGGACAGTTGTCTAAAGATTAGTTGCTTTCATGCTGCTGTTTTAGAAAAACACCACAAGAATGACCTTAGCATCTTAACAGTTGCACCTACAGCATGCAAAGATTTGACTACAGCTCTTTGTCGATACTGAAAATAAATAAGCAGTAGTTAGTGTGATAGAGCATGCATGAGTGCTGCAAATCTGCTGTCATTGTGTGGGAGACTTTTGGCTGAGTTAGGGGAAAAAAACAGCCTAGAATAAAAACTCTGACTTTTATGGTAAAGTTACTTTCCACAGGTAAGAATGGACAGCAGGAAAACAACTTAGTCTTTGTAAGCATCGAGCATGACCAACCCTGCAATTGTAATGTTAGATGAGGGATGGAAATACCCCTGACAGCCACATATCTGTCCTGGCAGTCTGAGCAACTTAGCATTCATGAAAAGTACAAGTACATTAGAAAAATTACAGGAAGCTGATAGAATGTTTTGGCACAACTTCAACTTAATTTTTGCTGAGTAAATGATAGGGTTTTTTTTTAGTCTCCCATGTTCTAAGAGTAGAAAATGTTTGGATCCATTTACTTGGATTTCAGATTGGGTTCTTTGGAAGAATTTATTTTCTTTTTATGATCAGAAAGTGGATTACAATGAATATTTTACTGACAGATTTGTCTCCGTGTCAGTGTAAGACAAAACAGGTAATTTTCATTGTTGGAAACAGCAAGTTTTTTACACTTTTTACTAGAATGAGGTGCTATTTAGGAGTATGAGACCTGCAGGAAACTTATAGCTTGTTTCAGAAGAATAAACAAAAGAGGAAAAAAAGAAAAATTATGCAAACAGCGTTTCTACCCTTAATATATATTTTCTGCAGTCACCTTAATACCCTTAACGTATGTATCTCATAACTGCTGCTGCATTCTTACGCAGTAGTGGGTGTAAGATGGCAATCATGGCTTGTAAGTAGCACTGATATAAGCATTGCTGTGATATATGAACCACAGCAATAAAATACCTTTTCTGTAAAGACTTTTACTAACATGCAGCGGCTTTCCCGCGGAACGGTTTTGGAGGGGAGCTGAGCTGAGCTGCCCATTGCTGGTGGAGGCAGGGAAGTTGGGTGGGCTGCCCGGAGGCAGGTTTGGAGCGTGGGGTTGCTTGTCCATCGAGGGATGTTGGGAGCTGGAGACAGACAAGCAGCAGGGCTTGCCTGCACACCCAGGGGCCAAGTGTCTGTCCCAGGGAGGCAAGGCAGGCTGACTTAAGGTGAGACTTGATGGACAGACAGTAAGGGTGGTAAGGAGAAGACAGGAAAAGAGACATCAGGTCTGCATTCTTTCCAGGGCTTTGTCGTGTTTACATTTTAATTTTTAAATATCCAAAGGCCATTTGGCTGTCAGGAACCAGCAGCGTGGAGCTCAGACTGACAGGCTTTGTCATGGCTTTTATACTGAAAGAGAGGCAAGCAAGGCTTCCACTGACCCTGGGGGGACAGTCGCTCCCAGTATTTAAGTACCAGGAAAAGAAGAGGAGAACTGGAAGCATCATCAGAATTGCATCTGGGTTTGAAGTTGTCCCATGACAATATCCAACCACGACTAAAACGCTTGCTGTGAGACTTCACAGGGAAGCATGGCGGATGCCTGGAAGGCACACAAACAGGTGATGATTTGGTGCTTATGACTGATGCATGCAGTTGAGGTTCTCTGAAATCTCTGAGCCAGATTAGTGGGATACTTGGACTGAACTGCCCGTGTGGGGTAGGCTACTAATATGTTTTTCAGCAAGCTGTGTCATTAACTTCAGTGAGTTATACTCTTAAAGCCTAATACATTATCACCTTATTGAAGGGATTGCGATTTATGGCTTCATGCCTCACTAGCATGGTTCCTTTTGATATTTTCTACTTCATTGCATTCAAACTTCTATTTTTGCCCATCTGTCAGGCACGGGCTGACAGCTTTGCCAGTCGGAGGCAGTTCCCTGTCAAAGTCAAGGGCAAAACTCTCGTTGACTTCAGCAGTGTAATAGCACCAGTCTTAAATAGGTCTAAAATTTGTAAGAAGCCTGTCTTCTGTGTCAACTCAGCGAATGGGAGCGTGCCTGAGGCTTGATTTTGGTGTTGCTTTTTGTCTTCTGCCGCCACTGGAGGTAGATTATGGATTTGTGGCTGTTCTCCCTATCTGAAGCTGTGGTTTCCTTGCTCCTTAAATCTTCCCCATTCAGCGGCTTGAGCCTGAGCTCAGATCTTCAGTTGCTTGCCAAAGTCTGCTGGCTGCCAGACAAATGCATCCTTGTGGAGATTTCTTGGAGCCCAACCTGAGCAGGCAACTTCATGGCCAGAGGAAGTAATAAAGCCTGATATCATATTGCTCAGCGTCTTGTGGTTATATTGCTTCAGGTCTATAAAGGTATAAAATCTGACTGGTTCTTTCCTCTTGGCTGCGGCGTTTGCTCTGTCCGTCTCTTTGACATTTGATAAAATATTGGGCTCACACTGTTCCCTGCCACGCACCTGTGCATGGACGGGAATTTGGATTTTTCCTCAGTCTGTCTGCCCTACTTTAATGAAATCCATAGGAACTTTGTAATGTTGCCTCTACTGTCCTGTCAGGGTTATTTGGCACTTGTAAGGTTTGGATGTTAATATGGGCATGGGCACATACAGATGCTTCCTTGAGTCTCCTTAGGAAAAATCTTAACGACCATCAATGGTAGCAAAATTAATAAATGCCTCTCGCTTTCTTTTCTCCTCTTGAGCAGTGCCTTCCCTCTGGGCTTTATTAAAAACAGTAGCACAGTGCATTACTGACCAGACACTGCTACTGTAGTGTCAAGAATGCGGCTAATAGTTAACTGCATTTGCCTGTGCAGGCTGCGGCACGGGTTACGCTCGCATGCCCTGCTGCCAGCCCAGAGCCCTAATGACTCACGATGCATTGCTTGCAGCAAGCGTGCGCGCTAACTCACGGAGGCGAGCTTTGGCAGGTCGTGCTGGGACTGCACGGGCAAACACCGGCAGGTGCATGGACTTTCCAGAGTGCATTGGGAATGCCCAGGGATCTTTTGCAGCTGGACTTACAAAGCAGGTCCCGTCTCTTCTCTGTGCAGTTGTGGTTCATTGCATGAGAGGGATTTTTGTAGCAACGTCCTCAGTCAATATTTCTGCTTCCTGCTCTCTGAATTCCTGAGGGGTTTGAGGTTGGCCCCTGGTTATCGTTTGTAATCCTGGGAGCAGCTGAAAGTTTAGTAGGATTGAGTATTTAGCAAGATACTTTCAGATGGAAAGCATAATAAAAACATATGCTCCTGTTATTTCTGTGTTCCTCCTGGAGAAGTTGTCATATTTTATTGCTTAACTATAGTTCTTCTTTTCATAACTCCTTTTCCTCTATCCCTCGTCTGGACAGCTGAATATAGTCTTACAGAAGTGCAGCAGCGTACATTGCTTTCCCATGCCATTTCACTGCATGCGCTCAGTGAAATGTCCTTGATTTGCCCAGGACAATGAATGGCAACATTTTCCCTGGAAAACTACTGTACTTCTGCTTAATCAAATCCGACCTCATTTTAGGAATGGGTTTAAGGTGCTCTGTTAAATTGTAACATTACACATACCGCTTCTTAACCTGCTGCGATCGGCAAAACATTCCTCTTAATTTTTTGTAATTGCTGCAGCCTGTCTGTAGTGCTTTCCCGTCTCTCCGAGACTCTGTAAATTGTTCTTAATAAAGCTGTGCAGGCTAATTGCAACCAACAGATACCTTTTTGTACTCCCTCCCAATTATCCCCAATCTTCTGGGCAGTTTTCCTGGCCTCGTCCCACCAATGCTGCGGTTAGGATGGTTGTTTTTTTTTTTTTTTTTAGGGAGTTAAAATGTGAAGCACAGTTATCTTCCGGGGCAGGCGGTGACTTGTTAATAGTTTGACATCCATTTGTGGTATGGGTCAGTTCAAGGCATGTCTGGCTTTTTGCTACTGGTAGATACAAATGTGTATTTTTGTTGCTTCAATTGCTAGGGCTTGATTTCAGCTTTGAATGTTGCGATCTACCTGAGGGGCTTTCCAAATAGCTTCATGTAAGAGACATCCCTCACCTTCGTGCCCACACACTCCCTGGCATGCCTGGCTCCTGGCCTGGCTGGTGGGGACACATAGTACTATTGTCACAGGGTGCCATCGAGCGGCCATCGAGGCATCTGGGTGGGAATTGGTACCTGCAAGGCTGGTGCAGGCTGCCTGCATAGTTCAGCATTTTAAAAAATGTAGAAAATGTTCCCATTTCGGGTTGTTTCTCATATTTAGACGAATCCCCTGGGTTTCCTTTTTGTTTGTTTGTTGTGTGCTTTAGGAATAGATTTGAGAGATGATGTCCTTTTGGGTGGCTCCTGCAAAGTGCTGGGTTCTCTGGTCTCAGCAATGCTTGAGTGAAGCAGATGTTACCTTCTCTGCATCACTGTAAAAGTGCTCAACCTCCTGTGGGACTGGATCCCAAATGTTCTTTTGAGATGCTCCTTCCTGTTATTGAAAGGTTAAAAGAACATTTTTTTTCTCATCAAATGTTAAGTGGAAGGGTTATGGCAGGCTCGAGAGCCACGTGCCCCTTGTTTCAGGAAAAGCATTTTTATATGGGTGTAAAAGATGCCATGCAGAATTAGGTGTGTAAAAGGACACTGTATTTCATAATTTACTAATTATTAATGTGTTAATGTAGACTGCCTGAGAGTATTTTCATAGCTATGTCATTTATATATCTAAAAATTTGGAGCAGATATTTTCCCCTTTCCTCTCACCCAGTACAGTTTTCGTATGCAGTTTGAAATATTTTCTCCCTGAAACTGTATTTCTAATCGTGCTGGTTCTATACTTTTCGTTTTCTTATAGCTTTTTGATCATGTTGCTGAATGCCTGGGAGACTTTATGGAGAAACAACAAATCAAAGACAAGAAATTACCAGTTGGGTTTACGTTTTCTTTCCCGTGTCGACAATCCAAGTTAGATGAGGTAAGAAGATTTCACAATTTTCTTAATATGCAGAAGAGCTACCATGTTATTAAAACACTGCTATGAAAGCAGTATCCCAGACAGGTCTCATTTTTGGGATAAATGAGTGTTATATTTCACTGTCAGACTTCATGTTTGTGTTTACGTTTCTGTCTGAAAGAGCTGGTTAACAGATGAGGAAGAGGCGTCTGATGTTTTGTACTGCCTCTGTGTAAGCTCCTCAGTATTATGGTTTACCGTGTAAACATGGCAGCGGTTTTTCCTGCCTCCTGTGCAGCCTTTTTCGCCTCTCCATGGGGTGTAACTGGGAAGGACCCAGCCCGGCAGCATTTGCTCAGATTTTGCTGAACTTCACAAGTGCACACACTGATTTGGGTCGGGGTCTCCCTCCTGAGCAGCAGTGCTGAGCCATGCCACCAGCTGGGTGCTCAGCACTCAGGGCAATGGGGCAGGCCACCTGGAAGCAATGTGTTTATAAAGGGATGGAAATAAGCAGCGCTGTATGAAGTGACTGATGAGATTCCTACGACAGGGATGCTACGATATTTTCCTTCTTTTGCTCATTATATCACAAATGACTCAGCAGCCTCCTGGTACAGCATTGCTATGGCAACGGTGTAGCAAGTTAATCCAGGGAAGTTAAATCAGCACAAAACGCTAAGAGATTGCACCGTTAAAGCATGACCTGCTTTTCTAGGTTAGCCTGGTGCAACAGCTCCCCAGGTGTCAGTGCTGAGGAGGGCCAGGTGAGGCACGATTTTTATTACATTTCATACTTCTTGAGCGATGCTGAGAGCTGAAACCAAGGGTGCTTACTAACTCAGGGTCTGAATATAGTTAAGAACAGAGAGCTGCCTTTTCCTGCATCAGTTCAGAAGAGATGAGTTGATTTTGGTGCAGCTCTCCAGTCTGGCCGTGGTGCGTGGTAAGGCTCAGGCTACTGACCGCAGCAGAGTCATGCTGGGGATGTGGTTGTGAAGTTGAGTTGCCCTTGGGAAAATTTGTTTAGCTGCATAATGAAAGGCGCTTGTTTGCGGGCTGGTTTGCTCAAGCCAGAGGGGATGAAATCATGCTTGTGTGGGGCAGGGGCAGGCAGGTAGCATGTGGGATGGGTTGGGGACACCTGTAGAGACTTGGAGATGAGCAGTGGCAGAGTGGAAGAGGATAGTAAGAGACAAGGGAGGGTGTCTCTTAATAAAAAAAAAAAAAGAAAACAACAAAAACTCTTTCTGAGAGTTTTTGTGATATTTTGGGCATTTGAAAAATATGTTTTTCTGGATTCTGTGGGCCAGATTTGTTCCTGGATTGCTGCTTCTGTGAGGCTGTGCTTGCCTGGGTGCTGGTTTCTTGTGCTTGGTGAGCAGAAGGAGGCAGGGTGGTCCCTGGTTTCTCCAAGGATGACAAGGTGGTGCTGCATGGTTGGGTCCCACTCAACCCAGCTGCACTCTTAAGGGCTCCTCTCTGCTGCCAAGGCCTTGCCAGTGAAGCAAAAAATCCTTCCAGCACAATGGCCAGTCACGCTGAGGGGAGCTGCTCTTTGCCAGTGTGGTTTGACCAGTTTCCTGAATGATAAAAGTTACGTGGAACAAGGGGCCCTTTTGCCCATTAAAACTGTGCCTGCAGTGTGGGCTTTGCCCATGGTTTCCCTGCGCAGCAGCACGGGGCTTTGCTGGGTTTCTATATGAATCTAACAAGGGCAGCACAGTGGCAAAACTTACGCAAACTGAGTTTGTGGTTTAGTGGTAGGAGAATATCTCCTGGTCTGGAAAGAGCTGCCCTGACCCCTCTGTCCCCTGTAGCTATCCCAGTTAGGAGGGCGAACATGCACAAGACACGTGGTTGATTTTTAAGCTGAGATACGGGCAAATGTACACCTGGGCAATGGCTGCTTGTGCCTATAGGCTTCAGCTTTTCTGGTTTTTAGCTTCTTGGACTCCTGTTGTGATAGATGTGAATATTGTGGTGGGTATGAAAAGCTGAGCTGATTTGAGTCGTCTTTGCTGTTGACTACTGTCAGTGCTTTTTTCTTGCTTTTGTTATTATTTACTTATATACTGAATGCTCTGAATCAGCTAGGCATTATCTAAATAGAAAAAAATCAGATGTAGTCATTACCTTGGGGGATTTGTAGGCTTTTTATGACAGTTTGCAGACAAGGAATTCAGTACCAGGATTTCCTTGTTATCCATGCTGTAAGTCGGGGACATACATTGCTACATTTCCAGTATTTCCATTTGTCTCAACCCATGAACGTGATCCCACAGTGAAACAAGCCCGGACAGCTGGGACTCCAGGCAGCAAATGTGCAGCAGTCTGATCCCCGCTGCAGCCGAATCCTGGACATACAAACATCACATCCTTTCTCTTTAGTCAGTCCCGCGCAGTCAGCTTTTTCTGAAAGCAGTCAATTTCCATGGCCCAAAAGGATTAAATGGTTTTCCAAGAAAAACTGTCGAGGAGTAACAGGGAGAAGAGTGGGGGGCTGAAAATACAAAATGCAAACAAACCATTTTCTAGCAAGGGAGGGGAAAACAATTTCCCATCATTCAGCTTACTGTAATGAGAATCAAAGATCACCAAGTGTCTCAGGCTGGGTTGTTAGGTCATATAAGAAAAGCGACCTGAAGATGCATTTGAAGTATGAAATCTTGTTTTTAAGGAAAAAAAAAAAAAAATCGATTTGTGTCTTATGGTGGCATCCTGTTGAATATTGCTCTCTTGTTTTATCAGGGTATTCTGATAACCTGGACGAAGCGCTTCAAAGCAAGCGGAGTGGAGGGAGCAGATGTTGTGAGGCTGCTTAATAGGGCCATCAAGAAACGTGGGGTAAATTGTACTTCATTCTTTTTTTAACTCTGTATCACAGCAAACTGACGTTTCTTTGTCAGGGACCACCCTTCAGATCACACGCTCAAGTCAGTGACATGAGTGATGGTGCAGCTCTGCTTTCTTGCATGAAGATGTGCGGTTTTGCCGTTTGCTGGGAAAATGGAACGATGTCAGAGTTGCTATGTGGAAGCTGTGATTTTCCTCGTAGCACAAAACTGAGTTACTATGTTGTGGTTTGTCGCTGGCAACCTTCAGCAATTTTATCACTCTCCAAAAACTGAGAAACTGCTGTGTGTCAGTGCTGCAGCTTTTCAGCGATACTGACATGTCCCATTCCTGAGAAACTGCGTCTCATGGTCTGGGCTCAGCTGAGTTGTGTAATGGCCTTGCTTGGGAGCAGAAGAGGAGCAGAGTAGAAAAGAAGGGGGATTGCAGGCTCAGTGAGCTGTGTTGTTCCCTGCAGTTTCTCACTGCTGATTTTATAGAGGGTGAAGGTGACCAGGTTGCTGATTTAAACAAATAAAAAGGCACTGAGCGTGAGATGGAATGAATTTGGGCTTGCATAATGCTTGCAGCCAGGTGATATGTGGATTACTCAGCATCCAAATCCACTGGAAACTGGGCAGTATTTGCTCTATTTGGGCAGTTGTGGACTCTTAAGCAAACCTGAGTTTACTGTCATCGACCAACATTACTTTATCCGTTACTATCATCAGACTTGGTATCAGGTAGAATAACACACTGAAGAAGCTGGAAAGGAATGAGCGCATGTCATTTGGATAGCTTATTTAATTGCATGATTTGCTTATATTTTTGTATTAAAATCTTCACTTGAAATAAAACTCCTAGATGTTTTAAGTGAATCCTATGAGAAATATGTAACTTGGGAATATTTTCTAGATTGAATCCTCAAGCAACTGCATCAAATTACTCCATGATGTTTAACTGCAGAGTTCCTCCCTCCCTCATGTATAGCCCTTTTCTTTCCTGCCTAAGGGTGCTTATGTGAGAGCAGGTCTTTGCTCTCTAGAATTACGCTACTGCTGTTTTATTCTTTGCCTGGTGCATTAGTCTGCTCTCATTGTCTTCCTGGGTACGTGGGATAGGAAACTGGCAGACAGAACAGGTGATATTTAAAAAGATGAGCTGTGGTATTCAGACAAACTATTTGTTTCCTGTTTCTTGTGAGATTAGTTGATACAAGCAAACCGGTGATAAACACAAGCAACCTTTTCCAGAGGAGCCATATGGTCCAAGTAATGTTTTGTTCCTCCATCAGGACTACGATGCAGATATCATGGCTGTTGTGAATGACACCGTCGGGACTATGATGACCTGTGGTTTTGATGACCAGCGTTGCGAAGTTGGCTTGATCATTGGTAACACACATTGCTGCTGCAGCATGCATGTGGCTTTTCTCCCTTTGCCTGGCCTGTTCAGTTAGCACCTTCTGATGTCCTTTCCCTAAAGGCACTGGCACCAACGCCTGTTATATGGAGGAGATGCGGCATATCGACCTGGTGGAAGGGGACGAGGGCAGGATGTGCATTAACACGGAGTGGGGGGCCTTTGGAGATGATGGCTCGCTAGAAGACATCAGGACCGAGTTTGATCGAGAGATCGACCGTGGATCCCTTAATCCTGGGAAGCAGCTGTGAGTGAGGCAGTTATTTGTGAGCTTTGCTTCTTTTGTTTTCCGCTCTGTGCTCCCTTTTCCACTTGTGTTATGAATTCAGCAGTTCAAGAAAGCTCGACTTTGCCCATGGTGAGGCAAACCGCAGGCTGGGCCGGGCGGTGCGGTGGCACAGCTGGGCTCTGCCTCCCAGTGTTGCCCGTGGACGGGCGGGTGACTGCTGCTGTCCTCTCCTGCAGGTTTGAGAAGATGGTCAGCGGGCTGTACATGGGGGAGCTGGTAAGGCTCATCCTGGTGAAGATGGCCAAGGAGGGGCTGCTTTTTGAGGGGAGAATCACCCCTGAGCTTCTCACCAAAGGGAAGTTTGAGACAAAGCACGTTTCTGCCATAGAAAAGTGAGTACCTATCCCTTTTCACCCCCTGGGTTTCACAGTGACCCTGAATGTTAATTTTCCAGCATCTCTTTTTTGCTTTGTGGGGAGATGTGCTGCATTGGGGGCGGCTGCCATCCTCCAGCGCAGGTGCAGAGCTGCCATGTGGGGAGCCCCAGCAGACAGTCTGTGCCCTCCTCCCCAAGATTTCTCCATTTTTCTGTGTTGGAAGGAACTATGAAAGCCTACCAGTCTGTGCAGCTACAGGGTATGTGCTGTGCTACCTCTCACCCTGCTTGCAAAAACTCAGAAGTTGTTACCCTGCAGCTAAACAGGGGAGTGAATTGGCTTAGTGCCTCCTAGCAAATACTTGTGTTGCTCCTTGCTGTATCCACGGGAGTGCTGGGCAGAAAGAAAACAAGCGTGACAAGGCAGAGCATTCAGTCTCGTAGGCAGTGCCGGGTGCTACATGGCGACCTCTGAGCTATGTGCCAGTTGGTTTCTTATGGTGTCATCACCCCTTTGGTCAGTACTTACTGGCTCTTCCCCCTGCATTTTTAAAATTCACATCACTCGGATAGTTTGTACTGTAGTCATTGGGCTGGCTTTTGTTTTCGAAATGCTGCTGATTTTGGTGCACATGTATAGAGGTACTGTTGACTGTGAGAGCAACGCCAAGGGAACAGCCACTAACTTCTACAATGCCTGTTGCCCCCTGCCCCGTTTTACTGCTGTCCCTGCAGACTGTCTTACCTGAATAGCTTTCCGTTAAATGTGTGTGTTCATTTGTCTTAACCACAGAGGTCCATGTAATGGACCAATGTAATGTTGAACAGCAATGAGAAGAATGCAGTTATTGAGAAATTCAGTTATTAAGAGCAAAATTTGCCCTGAAAACCCACCTCACTTCCTGAAGAGCACTTTGGTTTTAAGTAGGCGGCACATCCCTGTGCAGCTTCAAATTTCTAGCTCATGCTAGCAAGATGCAAGAGTCCTTAAAAAGATGTATGAAGTGCAGTTAGTAATGACAAGATATACTCCTTGTGTTTTTGTCTGGGAAATGACTGAGCTGGACATGGATAAGTTTTGCCAGAAACTTTGCTCTCAGGCTGGGTGCTAATGACAGAAAATGCAGTGCAAGAGGCAGAAATTCAGTGAGGTTGTAAAAGCCTGAAAAGAGACCCGTTAGGATGAAATCACTTAGGCAACCTTTGCTCGGGGTTTTGTTTTTCACACTGGGCTTAATTTATTGAGACATATGAGCTCCTGTTCCAGAGAGAAGCTGTTTGAAGTTTAAAGCATCAATGTGATGAAAAAGCATTTAATTCCTCCAGGTCTGTAAAAGTGTTTGGAAGTTGCTAATTTTCTTGGGGGTGCACTGACAGAGCTGTCGTGAGGTTGCTGCTGTGCTTTGGGTCTGGTGCTGTTGGACCAACTGCAGCCCGAGCTACAGCACATGCTGTGCTCTTGGAGGATGCCCTGGCTCCGCAGGATGGGGCTGGTCCTGGTCCCGGTCCCATGATTTGTGCATTCACTTTCAGAGTACAGGAAGCTCGCTTGGTACGAGATTTGGTCTGATCATCTGGCACAACGAAAATGTGGTCTGTGTTGGAGAGAGAATTGCAAATGATTATCGTTGTACAGGTTTCCAGTGACATGATGTACCTCTTGCCTTGTGGGAAATGAACTTGAAGGAGGGCAGGCTCTTGGGTACATATGGGAGTAATCCTGCCCATAGGGTGGCTGCTATAGTACCTGGAATTGCATGTTTTGTAGGTGGCATGTTTGCACCAGGCTTTAATGGAAAGCTGTTTCTATCTGTGAATGAATGCATATTTAGAGCATTTTATTTCAAGCCTCACGGAGCTTCCCAGTCCAGATCTCTAAGAAATTTTCTTTCTAACCCCTTTCTCAAACCCCAGGCAGGGACACCCATGGTTGGATGCACCTCAGTCCTGCATATTATAGCTCCCCCACTAAGGAGCACCCTTTACTGCTCTCTCTTTGTAGGAGCAAAGAAGGTTTGAACAAAGCCAAAGAAATTTTAACCCGCCTGGGGGTGGAGCCATCCCACGAGGACTGCATTGCCGTCCAGCATGTCTGCACCATCGTGTCCTTCCGCTCGGCCAACCTGGTGGCCTCTACACTGGGTGCCATCCTCAACCAGCTGCGGGATAACAAAGGGGTCGGCCGCCTCCGGACCACTGTGGGCGTTGATGGCTCCCTCTACAAGATGCATCCACAGTGAGTCTCTCTGCTCCTGCCGTTAACACTCTTCACCTGCCACAGCCTCTGGTTTGCAAAGGGTCGAGCACGTTAACCCCAAGATGTCACCCAGGCATGCGGTTTTGGTGTGAGATGAGGAACTCGAAACGCGAGCATAGGGGTTTGGTCTGAGATGGGGAGCTTAGTGGAAAGGAGAGATGTCTTTAAGTGAAGAAGTAGGGTGAGATTTTTTAAAAAAAAAAAAAAAAAACCACAAAGAAAAGAACCAAAACCCTGAGTAACTGGATACTGCAATATCAGTGAAAACTATGGTGGTCTGAGTACATACCTTAAGGGATCTCAATAGACCTCTTGGAAGGAGAGTTTCTTTGTACAAAATATTACTTTACGCCCATGGATTGGGCTTTGAGGAGACCTGCATTAATGCACCTTGATCTGCATTTTCAATTTAAACTCAGTTGTTTTGAAAATGACTGCTGAACTCTATTTTTTTCAGTCTTTTCTGCTGAAGATACACCTGGAAAACAGGAGGGAAAAATCATAGAATCATAGAATAGTTTGGGTTGGAAGAGACCTCTAAAGGTCATCTAGTCCAACCACCCTGCCATGGGCAGGGACATCTTCAACTAGATCAGGTTGCTCAGAGCCCCGTCCAACCTGACCTTGAATGTTTTCAGGGATGGGGCATCCACCACCTCTCTGGGCAACCTGTGCCAGTGTCTCACCACCCTCAGCGTAAAAAATTTCTTCCTTATATCTAGTCTCAATCTACCCCCCTTTAGTTTAAAGCCATTCCCCCTTGTCCTGTTGCAACAGGCCCTGCTAAAAAGTTTGCTGGCATCTTTTTTATAAGCCCCCTTTAAGTACTGATAGGCTGCAAGAAGGTCTCCCTGAAGCCTTCTCTTCTCTAGGCTGAACAACCCCAAGTCTCTCAGCCTTTCTTCATAGGAGAGGTGTTCCATCCCCCTGATCATTTTTGTGGCCCTCTTCTGGACCCGCTCCAACAGGTCTGTGTCTTTCTTATGCTGAGGGCTCCAGAGCTGGACGCAGTACTCCAGGTGGGGTCTCTTTCCTGGTTAACGGGGGAGGTCCCGGGCGACTGGAGGCTTGCCAATGTGACGCCCATCTACAAGAAGTGCTGGAAGGAGGATCCAGGGAACTACAGGCCTGTCAGCCTGACCTCGGTGCCGGGGAAGATTATGGAGCGGTTCATCTTGAGGGCGCTCACAAGGCATGAGCGGGACAACCAGGGGATCAGGCCCAGCCAGCACGGATTTATGAGAGGCAGGTCCTGCTTGACCAACCTGATCTCTTTCTATGACCAGGTGACCCGCCTAGTGGATGAGGGAAAGGCTGTGGATGTGGTCTACCTGGACTTCAGCAAGGCCTTTGACACCGTCTCCCACAGCATTCTCCTCGAGAAGCTGGCGGCTCACGGCTTAGACAGGTGTACTCTGCGCTGGGTCAAAAACTGGCTGGACGGCCGGGCCCAGAGAGTTGTGGTGAATGGAGTTCAATCCAGTTGGCGGCCGGTCACGAGCGGTGTTCCCCAGGGCTCAGTTTTGGGGCCGGTCTTGTTCAAGATCTTTATCGATGATCTGGATGAGGGGATCGAGTGCTCCCTCAGTAAGTTTGCAGACGACACCAAGTTGGGTGGGAGTGTTGATCTGCTCGAGGGTAGGAAGGCTCTGCAGAGGGACCTGGACAGGCTGGATCGATGGGCCCAGGCCAACTGTATGAGGTTCAACAAGGCCAAGTGCCGGGTCCTGCACTTTGGCCACAACAACCCCATGCAGCGCTACAGGCTTGGGGAAGAGTGGCTGGAAAGCTGCCTGTCAGAAAAGGACCTGGGGGTGTTGGTCGACAGCCGGCTGAACATGAGCCGGCAGTGTGCCCAGGCGGCCAAGAAGGCCAATGGCATCCTGGCCTGTACCAGAAATAGTGTGGCCAGCAGGAGTAGGGAAGTGATCGTGCCCCTGTACTCGGCACTGGTGAGGCCGCACCTCAAATACTGTGTTCAGTTTTGGGCCCCTCACTACAAGAAGGACGTTGAGGTGCTGGAGCGTGTCCAGAGAAGGGCAGCGAGGCTGGTGAAGGGTCTGGAGAACAAGTCTTATGAGGAGCGGCTGAGGGAACTGGGCTTGTTTAGCCTGGAGAAAAGGAGGCTGAGGGGAGACCTTATCTCTCTCTACAACTACCTGAAAGGAGGTTGTAGTGAGGTCGGTGTTGGTCTCTTCTCCCAGGTAACTAGTGATAGGATGAGAGGAAATGGCCTCAAGTTGCGGCAGGGGAGGTTTAGATTGGACGTGAGGAAAAATTTCTTTACTGAAAGAGTGGTTAAACATTGGAAGAGGCTGCCCAGGGAAGTGGTGGAGTCCCCATCCCTGGAGGTATTTAAAAGATGAGTAGATGAGGCACTTAGGGACATGGTTTAGTGGGCATGGTGGTGTTGGGTCGATGGTTGGACTCGATGATCTTAGAGTTCTTTTCCAACCTCAATGATTCTGTGATTCTATGATTCTATGATTCACCAGAGCAGAGTAGAGGGGCAGAATCACCTCCCTCGACCCGCTGGCCACGCTTCTTTTGATGCAGCCCAGGATACGGTTGGCCTTCTGGGCTGTAAGCGCACATTGCTGGCTCCTGTCCAGCTTTTCATCCACCAGTACCCCCAAGTCCTTCTTGGCAGGGCTGCTCTCAATCCCTTCATCCCCCAGCCTGGATTGATACTGGGGGTTGCCCCGACCCAGGTGCAGGACCTTGCACTTGGCCTTGTTAAACCTCATGAGGTTCACACAGGCCCACTTCTTGAGCTTGTCCAGGTCCCTCTGGATGGCATCCCGTCCCTCTAGCGTGTCGACCGCACCACTCAGCTTGGTGTCATCTGCAAACTTGCTGAGGGTGCACTCGATCCCACTGTGTATGTTATTGATGAAGATATTAAACAGTACCGGTCCCAATACGGACCCCTGCGGGACGCCACTCGTCACCAACCTCCATCTGGACATTGAGCCATTGACCACTACCCTCTGGATACGACCATCTAACCTCACCCACCAGACAGTCCACCCATCAAATCCATACCTCTCCAGTTTAGAGACAAGTATGTTGTGGGGGACCCTGTCAAAGGCCTTGCAGAGGTCCAGATAGATGACATCTGTAGCCCTTCCCCTGTCCACTGATGTAGTCACCCCATCATAGAAGGCCACTAGGTTAGTCGATCAGGACTTGCCCTTGGTGACGCCATGCTGGCTGTCTCGAATCACCTCCCTGTCCTCCATGTGCCTTAGCATAGCTTCCAGGAGGATCTGTTCCATGATCTCCCCAGGCACAGAGGTGAGACTGACTGGCCTGTAGTTCCCTGGGTCTTCCTTTTTTCCCTTTTCAAAAATGGGAGTTATGTTTCCCCTTTTCCAGTCAGTGGGAACTTCTCCGGACTGCCACGACTTCTCAAATACAATGGAGAGTGGCTTAGCAACTTCATCCGCCAGTTCCTTCAGGACCCGCAGATGGACCTCATCGGGTCCCATGGACTTGTGCACCTTCAGGTGCCTTAGGTGATGCTTACGTTTCTGTGGCCTTTTAAAAACTGTTGTTTTTACCCATCTTGGAAGTTACATTTTTAATCAAGCAGCTGTTTAGATTTATGTAAAAATCAGAGAGGAAGTTGAGCTCTTTTGCTGTGGGTATACCTGGTCCTGGTAACAGGGTTTGGTGTGAGTCTTAGTGTCAAAAATAATCTAAGTGCCCAAGACCCAACGCTGTGGATGTTTGGGAGTGGCTGCTGGCCTGTGTGCACTGGGAGAGCAGCACCTGCGTAAGAGTTTCCAAGGTCAGAAAAAAGAAATGGAAGAAATAGGCAGTGTGCAGGTACGGTTTATGCACACATGGCAAAAGGCTTTTATTTAGTAAATAGTAGCTGGTGATAACAAGTCAGTTTCCAGTTTCGGCTGTAGGATTTAGCTGTGGGTACTGAATGGGAGCAGAAGCACAGCATACAGGACATACCTTGGCATTGGAGCGGGCTGGGACGGCTGAGTGTTGTTTATGGGGAAACTTTGGAAAGGATAAAAATGTTTAACGTCTCCTTTTCAGTTTCCCATTATTTTGTTGAAAAAAAGATTTTCCTTAGTTAAAGAAAAACATAAAATTTTGGGAAACAAAAAAAAAATTTCAAAGTAGCATTCTTGGAATAGCTTTTCCAGATGGGCAAGTCTAGGATGTGTTAAGATAACATACATGGGCAATTTTTGTTTCTGAACTGTTTCCCCACACCATGTAAACCAGTGAGTTCAGGAAAGCTTGATGACCCCAGGAGAGGAGATTGGAGCAGCATTGGAGCCAGGGGGTTTCTCACATCTAGGGTGAAGTTCAGGGGATGAGACTCTGATGCTCCCCCCTGCTTTTTTTCTGGCTTTTCTCAGAAATTCAGGAGGAAAGAGGCCATAGGGAAGAACTGCTCTTCCCTGGCGGTTTTCCTGCTCAGGAGGCTCTAGCTAGTTTGGGTGTGATGAGGCTCTTCTCTCCCCTTGAGGTCGGTCCGTGTTGGCAGCATAGATTTTGGGGGCCGTGGGGGAGGCAACGCAGACAGTGGGCTTGCAGCCTCCCCTCCCCGCAGGTATGCCCGGCGCTTGCACAAAACCACCCGGCGCTTGGTGCCTGACTCGGAAGTGCGGTTCCTACTATCGGAGAGCGGCAGTGGGAAGGGAGCAGCGATGGTGACGGCAGTGGCATACCGGCTGTCGGAACAGCACCGGCTCATCGACGAGACATTGGCCGAGTTCAAGCTCACCCACGAGCAGCTGCTGCAGGTGAAGAAGAGGATGAGGGCAGAGATGGAAGCGGGGCTGAAGAAGAAGACTCATGAGACTGCCAAAGTGAAAATGTTGCCCACCTTTGTCCGCAGCACACCGGATGGGTCAGGTAGAAGCATGCCCTCGCTGGAGTGAGGGCACTGGCTTGGCTGTGGGGCACCCAAAATGGGCTCCCAGAGATGGGGTTTGGGTTTGGTGGAGGGTGAGCAGATCTGGTGCAATGAAAGAGGGAGCCTCCTGAGCTTTGCAAATGAGGAAATCCCAGCCCCGGGCAGGGCAGCCTGTGCTGCCCTTGTGCGGTTACTGGCAGCCTGGCCCCATGTCCTTGACCCAGGGTGCAAGCAAGCCAGGGCCCGGGGGGAGAAAACCACAGCTGGCTCATAACCCAAACCCATCCGAACCCTGTCCGCACAACCTGGGTAGTTCTTTGCATTCCAGGGTGGCTGGCCAAATTTCTGCTTTCTCTCAGGGAACAGTTGTGTGGGTCCTCTTTCCCCTGTTGGTTTAAAACAAAACAAAACCAAAAACCACAAAAAAAGGGCTGGAATAATCAGAGCAGCATCTAAGATCCTCCTTTGATGAAGGTCTTCCCAACTGAGAGTTTCTCAGAGATTTTACGTCACAGTGCTTTCTGGGGAAAGCACTTTTTAAGATTTTGCTTACGGTTCTTTAAATACACACACATACTCTTTTACAGAGAATGGAGACTTTCTGGCACTTGACCTTGGAGGGACAAACTTTAGAGTTTTGCTGGTGAAAATCCGCAGCGGTAAAAGGAGAACAGTTGAGATGCACAACAAAATCTATGCCATTCCTATAGAAGTGATGCAGGGAACAGGAGAAGAGGTGAGTATTTGTGTTTCTGTTTTGCAGCACTGCTACTTAAGTACTTTCTTAGGAGCATGTAACATGTACAACTTCAAATGCATGACTATTCTTTTTAAAGCTGTTTGATCACATCGTTACCTGCATTTCTGACTTCCTGGATTATATGGGGATAAAAGGCGCACGTCTTCCTCTTGGCTTCACGTTTTCCTTCCCTTGCAAGCAGACCAGTCTGGATGCTGTAAGTTCCTTAGTATCTTTTGAATCTGCTTTTGTGCTTATGCTAGGCCTGATTTCTCTGCCTTCGTATCATCTATGTGACACTTACAGGGAGGTTGTTCAAGGGGAGGGTTCATGCTCTGACCCTGACCAGTACAGCTGCTCCTATAAATAGTTCCTTTAAAGGTAGTAATGCTGTTGTGGTTTAACCTCAGTCAGCAACTGAGTACCACACAGCTGCTCGCTCACTCCGCCCTGTCCCCCCGCCCCCATTGGGTTGGGGGAGATAATTGGAAGAGTAGAAGTGAGAAAAACTCGTGGGTTGAGATAAACGGTTTAATAATTGAAATTAAATAATAATAGCAATAATAATAATAATGTAATAATAATACTACACAAAGCAAGTGATGCACAGTGCAGTTGCTCACCACCCGCGGACTGATGCCCAGCCAGTCCCCGAGCAGCGGCCCCCCTGGCCAGCTTTCCCCAGTTTATGTACTGAGCATGACGTCACATGGTATGGAATGTCCCTTTGGCCAGTTTGGCTGTGCCCCCTCCCAGCTTCTTGTGCACCTCCAGCCTTCTCAGTCGGTAGAGCATGGGAAGCTGAAAAGTCCTTGACTAGTGTAAGCATTACCTAGCAACAACTAAAACATCGGTTCTTATCAACTTTGTTCTCCTCCTAAATCCAAAACACAGCACTGTACCAGCTACTAGGAAGGAAATTAACTCTATCCCTGCCGAAACCAGGACAAATGCAAATGCTGTTCAGCCCATGGCTGTGACGGATAAGAGCATTTAAATTTTCCATGGTGGTGATATCCCTTTTTTTAAGGTATCATGTTTTTTCCAGTCCACCTGCTGGACTGTGATACTTCTTGGGTTTTGCGAGCAGTAAGCAAAAGTCCATCCCTGCTGCCAGCTCCTGTTCCCCAGCTGATCTGGTCTCCCTGGATGGAGAGGGTGGACCAGGGCCTGCTTGGCTATGTCACTCTGCAGGTGACAGTGTGGCCTGCAGCGTGTCGCTGTCAAGTGTACCCTTTTTCTCTTCGCTTTCATGTTTAACTTCTTCACTGCCACATACTTCCACCAACTCCACCTCTGCAGCTATTAATAGTTTCCTGTCTACTTAGCACTTTTTTTGAAGACAGACATTTTCTGTCACACTTTTTTTTTTGGTGACTTTGTTGTTTCTGTCACACTTTTTTTTTTTGAGTTTGTTGCATTGCTCCGGAAATTTGGAGACCAAGCATGATTAGTAGGTTTAGATGCAATTTCCACATATATAAAGAGATATTCCTTTTCATAGAGACTTTTCTGTATAACCTCACACTAAAGCATTTGAAATGTCAAGTGTACAGAATAACATTCTAGTCTTAGCAAAAATAAGATGAATATTCATATATAAGGAAGGAGAAAATAGGCAGCAAATGCAGGGAATTATTTATTTTATTAGAAATGCTAAGTGATCATCCCTTAGAGGACTGTAGGATTTTTGGGGCAATCTGTAGTGCACCAGGAAACTTGATAACCTATTTTCTTTCTTTTTAGGGTATCCTTCTCAATTGGACAAAAGGCTTCAAAGCTACAGACTGCGAGGGAGAAGATGTGGTGTATTTGCTTAGAGAAGGAATTAAAAGAAGAGAGGTGATTTTTCTTTTGGTTTTGTTTTCTTTTTCTCCTCCTACTTCTCCCTCCCCTCCAGACTTGACAGACCTCGTGGGTCAGGCTGGTTCCCTCTTGCAGGGTTTCTGTGCCTTGAGGAAATGGGCTGTGCCTCCTGTCCTGCACAGAAGGTGTTTGCCTCGCAGCAGGTCCAGATACAGCAGCCCCCGATGCCGTGTGGCTGTGCTGGCTCTTATGCTGCCGTGTAGCCTGACCACCACATAGGATGGTCTAGAGGGTGTGTGGTGGAAATGAGAGAGTTCAGCCACCAAATGGAAATTGCTACTCAAAATGAGCCACACTGGGGATTTTGTTTCATTGCTTCCCCCCCCCCCGAAACTTCTAACTTGCTAAATTTGGCAGAACTTTTAAGGCTTCTTTCAAACCCTGTGGCAATTTTCACTGCATCAGAGCATGGAGAAGGCAGGAGTTTTCAATGTAGTGATTTCACGAATCCACCTCAGCGCACCCTACATGACAGTTTTCCCCCCTCCCAACCCTTGTTCTTGAAAAAGCCTCAAGCAGCTTAGCTGAATCTTTCTAGGAAGGGAAGAAAAGTAGCCTGAGGAGAGCATTAATTTTAGCAGAATTTTATTAGCAAGTGAAAGGAGGATCTTAAAAACCTTTGCTACTGGATTTGCTACCACACTGCTGTAATACAGAATGGCGATAGCCCTCTACCGTGTGCCTATATACAAGATCTGTACTTAAATATATCTAAGCCAAAGAGAACAGCCAGGAATATATTTTCTTCTGAAGACATAGTATATTGTAGGTAGAGCATGCGAGGAGCCTTAGCTACCCGCTAATAGATTAAGTTCCTATTTCTGCATGTATAAAATCAGGCTGGTACTTTCAGTTGTTTGTTTCCAGTGTGCCTTGACAGAGTTCCCAACGGTTTATTCCTTTCGTGTCCCCTTTGGTGTGAAGGGGTTGCCCCAAACCCAGAGTTCTCACTGTTTTATTTCTCTCTTCCAAAGGAGTTTGACTTGGATGTGGTGGCCGTGGTGAATGATACAGTGGGCACAATGATGACTTGTGCCTATGAAGACCCAAACTGTGAAATCGGACTCATTGTGGGTACGTGTTAGAGCTGCTTTTTATTTGGCACTTTTTTATTAAACAGCACATCAACACATCTGTCTGTATTCTCGTGGAGACATCCCTCTGGTTAACTGAAAATATAGTTAGGGTGTCCAGGAGTGAAAGATTTTGAGATTAACAGCTATCCCTTCAGAAGCAAGCTGCATGAAGGAATTAAGAGCAAAATTTAACAGCCAGCTTAGTTCTGTGCATGATCAGTTGAGATAAGCACAGGCTGTAATGCTGAACAAATCCTGCCTGTTTTAACTGGGAAGGCACTGTGCTGCTTGGGAAGCGAGCAAACGGGCTCAGGTAGCCTCGCCAGCTCCTGGAGTATCCGTTAGTTTAGCCCGTAAGAGTTTCCCTGCCGGGGTGTTCAGGTAGCCCACAGCTTCCCTTGAGCATGTGGTCTCTCAGAATAAACTTGTAAAGCACAGCCCCAATTCCCGAATGGCATGTGATGGAAAGCTCTGATAAACAAAGTGCAGCGACTGACAGCTCTCTTCCCAGCAGTGAGACAGCTGAAATAATTCCACAGGTGACTGCCGATGCCTTTGCAAATGCCACGCTTGGGGTGCCTGTGGCACAAGGCGGTGTGAATTCCCAAAGCTCTCCAGATAAATGAGTTTTCAGTGGGAGAGAAGGGGACGAGGCACCTGTAAGTTTTAAGAATGCTTTCAGTTGCAAGATGGCTTGTAGGAAAATAAAACTCCACCAGTTTCTCCTCCAGACAGTTGGAAAATGTCCAGGATGAGTCAGCACAGTGCAGTGTGGGTAGGAAGCCATGTCTGCGCAGCTCCGTCAGTGGTGTGGTTTCAGGGACAGAGTTCCCTGCAGGAAGGACAGTGTGTCCTTGGGGTGCTGAGAGCATCCTCTGAGGACCGCCTGCTGCAGCCCTGCCAGATATGCTCTCCGGCCAGCATGTTTGTGTGCAGAGCAGGGGGTCGGAGGTGGCCTGGATACATCTGGGATAATGAGAGCAAAAGCCCCGGGGCTCTGACAGCTCCTTTTGCACTGCCTGAATTGTCTTGGCCAGACTGACGGTGCTTGCTGAGGAGCCTGCATGAGCCGGCAGTTGCGCTGCTCTCCCCGGTGCAGGGAGGTGGATGAACTTTCCTGCTGTTGCTTGGCAGGGAAAAATATTCTTGCAAGGGTGAGTTCATGTCATGCTGGTGTCCTGTCTCTGCCCAGTGCCACCTCTCCTGCCCAGGAGAGCCAATGCTTTGAGTCTCCACTGCTGAATACTTTGGAAACTGCCACTGATGAGACCAGGTCTCTGCTTTTCATCTGCTGGCAACAGGAGATCATCTAAAAGCCTGTCAGTCTAACAGCCTGTATTTAATAGGTATCCACATATTCAGGCAGCCCTTACTTAGCTCGTTCTGGACGATGAGACTTGGTGTTGGCAGGTTGGCCAGTGCTGATGGTCCACAACTGGGTTTGGTCTGGTTTGGTCCCGCAAACCTGGGTCTCAGTCTGCAAGCCCAGACTTTCCCCCAGACCCTGTGCTGTGGCTCAGCTCGCCTGCAGCAGGGGAGTACTGTGGGAGGATCTATTTTTGCTCAGACTTTATTGACATAGTACCCTAAAAAAATGGCAAAGGAAAACAGACTTGCTGATATAAATGGTGCAGAATCTGTGATGCAGGGTTAAATGAGAGTTCGGTAGGCAACTTCAAGAAAACTTTTGCCCCAGGTAGCAGCAAAAGCTGCCTCTCTTTGCTAATAAAGCTTTGCTCCCTAAGGCCTCTGTGTAGATGGAGCACTTTGTAATTGCCACGCTCCTTAGGATCCCCTTTAAGCAGAATCAGATGTGGCATCATTTCAACATGGAAGTAACCTTCCTGCCGGAGAAACTGTTTAAGCAATTTGAATCAGAAAAAAACAAGCAAGAGCTAAAAAATACCCTGCAATTAGCTGGTAAAACCTCTGGGGTTTTCTTTGCCTGATGCCTCAGAACTTGCTGAGGTTTTCAGTTTGGCAAATTTTCCCCTGAATTTTGTGGGTCTGTGGGCTTTGTGGAAGGTGGTTCCTAACTCCAAAATCCAGCTGATTTCTTGCTGTGGTTTTGGGCTCAGAAGTATATGAGGGTTGGTGTGCCAAAAGTGCCGCACTGCTGCTCCTCCCTGTAGCATGGGACCCTCAGCCCAGCTGGCCTGGGTGAGCCCTCTTCTTCTCTGAGCCACCCTGAGTGGTGCACCACAGCAGTAATATTCTCTCTCAATTCAGGATTATTGAAGAGTGGGGTTTTTTTGTGACGTTTCAAATGATGGTTTGACTTCATCATTCAGAAAAAAGACATTCAGGATCCCCCCAGAAGGTTTTGTCAGGGCTGTCATGCTTGTTCTAGTGTTGTTTTGTTCCGAACAGATTAATTTCAGTATTTTCTTCTTTCAGGAACTGGCAGCAATGCCTGTTACATGGAAGAGATGAGAAACATAGAGATGGTGGATGGTGAGCAAGGACGAATGTGCGTGAACACGGAGTGGGGAGCGTTCGGGGATAATGGATGCCTGGACGATATCAGGACAATATATGACAAAGCGGTTGATGACTATTCACTAAATGCTGGAAAGCAAAGGTACTGTGGGATAAATGGTGTGCTAAATATAAGCCAGGCTGCCTTAAATGCTTTTAAGAGAGGACTGGATTTCTCCCAGTCAGAGAAGGGAGAGGTTAAGAGTCGAAAATGACTGCAGCCCTGCTATCCTGTAGGATCTCCCTCTTCTGTGCTTTTCCTGGTCACTGCTTTTTTGCAGCTTATTTGCTGCCATGGGACTGCAGCAGGGTTTTTGGTGAGAACTTCAAGAGTCTTGAAATTACTGAGACCCTTTTTCTCATCCCGTGTTGTACTGAGGGGGTTAAGATGGCTTGTCATTCTTTTGCTCTTGGTCTCAGTTTAATCTCTTTTAGCTGAACTCTCTTTGTAGAGGGCTCTGCCTCTAGAAATCCTCCGCCTGGACCAGCCAGCATGGTTGGAGCTTGGAGCTGCTCACTGTAGATCAGTCAGGAGTTTTCTAGCAGTTGCAGCCAGCTCTTATTTCAGGCAATTTTCTGGATAAAATATGTCATGTTAGAGGACCTGCCTTTCTTGGCCCTGGAGGTTGGATTCCATTTTGGGGGTCCAGCTCTTCTTTGGGCAAGTGCTTCCCTGCCCCCTTCAAGAAAGGGCTGACACAGAGGTGTACCCAGCACTGATAAAACTGGGCTGAGACTGCTGCATGCCCAGACTACAATTTTTCATAATTTCTCTGCAGCCATGCTTTGATGCCAGGAACTTTTAAAAGATTTTGTCACTAGAATAAATCTGCCTGAAAACCTGGGGGATGCAGACAAGTTGGCAGGTCCCTTGGGAAGCTCTTTAGCAGTTAGGGCTCAAACAGACCCAGAGAGGCAGATATTGAGTGAGCCTGATGCAGCGGCAGAGTTGGCATGGAGTAAGCAGCCAAAGGCAGTAGAGGAGACTGCCAGGGGGAATAATTTATTCCAGAGAGAGTTAGGCACTCAAGAGGGAGGACACTTGCTGGGTACAAGCCTGAGAGAGCTCATGGTATTAAATGGACTGCATGGCCTGCTTCCAGCAGGATGGCATGCTGGGCTCCGCTCAATCCAGGGCAGAAACCCTGCTGTAGAGCTTCAGAAGGTGAAATAAAGGATTCATCACTGAATGCACTTTTCAATAAATGGAAAAGTGTTCAGTTCTCATTGGTAAAGGCACAGCTCATGGACCCCAAAATGCTCCATTCAAACCAGAACGATGCTGGAGAGGAAGGAGTGCAAAGCAGACTCCTGCCCTCCTCAGCACAGGGCTGCCCTGTACCGGTGCTGAGCATGGCTTGTAGACTGCTCCTTGTCATGTGCTGGGAAGAGGTCTGCAGGTGGAAGATATTCCCTCTCTCTAGCCTGGGGACAGGCCTACAAGTGGGAAACTTGGGTCCTGTGTGCAAAGTGGGGGGCAAGAGGGGTTCAAGACAGCTTGGTTCCTCCCCATGGTTTTTGGACTACTGCTTCCCTACTGGAAACCAGGTGCTGGAATTAACTGAAAAGCATAAACCAACCGTGGACCCCCAGCTTGCTAGTTTACAGGTCAGTGATCCTGTGAACATGCTGGACATACCTTTTCACATCTTTTATCTTTCACAGGGTTTTGCAGCACAGGACTCCCTTAAAAATGCTGCACTTGCAGTGACTGTACCTTGTGGTTTTCCTGTAATTTTGCTGCACAGAGCCACTGAGCTTTTTCTGTTGAAGATCTCAGCTGTGCTTCAAGAGAACTCCCAAACGTTGTGCAGTGGGGACAAGTTTTCCCTGGGGTCCACTCAGGGCTGTCACTGGGGGATGCACAGCAAATTTGGCTTTCATCTGGGCACCGTTCTGCTCTCTGGCGACAGGTTTTCATTTCTTCCATCTGGGAGAAATACCAGCTGCCATTAACAACAGCCTGGCTGGGGGAACATGGTAGTGAGGAGAAGATGAAGTGTTTGTAGATGGGCTCACAAGGCTTCCCACTGAGTCTTCATGCTTTTTCTTGCCCAATTTTTCTAGTAAATGGCCATTCTGTGTAAATCGTGTTGCGTATTTCATGTCCCCCATGTACGCGGGCAGGACACCTGACTGATAATGCAGCTGCAATGCTGCCTTTGCAAATGTGAGCAGCATCCCTCTGAGCTGTGCCGCTGTTTTTCATTGCAGGTACGAGAAAATGATCAGTGGGATGTACCTGGGGGAAATAGTCCGCAATATTTTGATCGACTTCACCAAAAGGGGGTTCCTGTTCAGAGGCCAGATTTCAGAGACGCTGAAGACCAGACACATCTTTGAAACCAAGTTCCTTTCTCAGATTGAGAGGTAAGAGCACTGCATGGGGCCTGTTTAGGGTGAAATAGTGTGGTAACGCTCATCTGGTGACACTGCTAGAGGGGAGGGACAGCTGGAGAGCATTGCTTGGTTCTCCAGAGATAATTTTGGTTTCAGTAAGAGCCTGTGCATGTGTGGAAGGACTCTTTACAACATCATCTGAATTTCTAGCAGTGCTTACTGCTAAATCATAGGAAGGGCTGCCAAGGATTTCCTTACTGTATCAATTTATTTGCTTGCTTGGAAATCAAGACATTTTCCTGTGCCTCTTGTGTGTGTCTAGCTATAATTGTTGAACTGAATGAACGCTAGCTGAATAAGCACTTCTTTATTGGATATTTTTGCGTCTTTATTGCTCGGACTCTGTATTTTAAGTAATCTCAAAGCCTGTTGAATCTTTATTGCTGGGAAAACCCCAAGCTGGTCATTAAAAATATTTTCCTGAAATGCCCTTTGGCAAGAAAAGAGAAGGGGAGGCAATGCAGAGCTGGACTCGGAGCCTCCCTTGCTGCCTGCGCCCCTCTCCTGCACTGCAGTATGGTGCTGGGCGGAATGAATTTGCATTCCCCGAGGTCTCTTGTGCTGGCAGGAAAAACTGCTGCCTAGTGTGGGTGCATGGATGCAGCCATCAATGCAGTGGGGTTTGTGGCAGTGTCTTGACTGAGGGAAACCTTTAATTTAACACTGTGCTCTTCTGCTTCTGCAGTGACAGGTTAGCCTTGCTGCAGGTGCGAGCCATCCTCCAGCAGCTGGGGCTCAACAGCACCTGCGATGACAGTATCATTGTCAAGACCGTGTGCGGAGCGGTGTCGAGGCGAGCAGCTCAGTTGTGTGGCGCTGGAATGGCTGCAGTTGTAGATAAAATTAGGGAGAACAGAGGATTAGAGCACCTGGAGATAACGGTTGGTGTGGATGGGACTCTGTACAAACTACATCCACAGTGAGTATTCACCTTCTCAGCATTTGTTTGCTTGCGATCTGTAGCGCGTTGCTTGTACATCCTTTCTCTTGATGCACCAAACCGGTCTCTCTTATTTGCTAGGATAAGAGCCAGGGAAAAAAAGTCTTAATCAGGGGTGGTCAGGGCTTTCCAAAGGGCAACGGGAGGATCAAGAAGGACTTGTGAAGGATTCTTGGGGTGGTGATAAACTGAAGGGGACGCAGCTTGCCAAACAGGTTGGAAGCTGCACAGCAAGGGAAGGATCTCTTGGCTATGCAAAGGCAATGACAGAGCATTGCTGAAATGCCTGGTGCCTCTTTGGAGGATGTTTCTGTTCAGTGTGTAGAGGAGATGGGCTGCTGCGAAGCAATGGCAGGCGAGGGCAGGAGTCTAAAAGAGCTGGTGGCAGGAGGAGGAGAGGACTAGTGCCCATCTCTGGTGCGCATGGAGAGAGATGGGTGGGAAGGAGATGACTGTATGTGTGGTCTCTTCTCTCCCCTTTGCTGTGGTACTAGCAATCCAGGTTAACCCCATGCAGACAAAGAGGCAGGGGTGGGATGCAAGTGCTTTTTTCCTTTAACTCCCACTGCTCCCAGTCTTCAAATCCACCCTAGTTTCCAGCATTTTAGTTCTTTCCCCAGTGAAAAGGGGAGCACTGCAAAGGCCTGTGGCAGTGCTACACTCTGCAGATGCTGTGGGACCTCCCTCACCCACTGCCATCGTTTCCTTTCGCAGCTTTTCGAGGATCATGCACCAAACAGTCAAAGACCTGGCACCTAACTGCGACGTGACCTTCCTGCTGTCAGAGGATGGCAGCGGGAAAGGGGCAGCGCTCATCACAGCGGTGGGATGCAGACTTCGCGATGCCGAGCAGAACTGAACTCCACAATCCCAGCCCCAATTCTGTCTTGTGAGCACTTTCTCATAAAGCAGCGACTCCATAGTCAGAACTGGTAAAAACCCAGAACTCACTGCTTTATCGGGGAAAAAAAAATACAACTAATGACATAAAAAAATAGGATACAAGATAGAATGTGTGCTGTTAATAATATCTCCTGTTTCTGGACCCCAATCTGCATGTTTCTTATTCACCTTGTTGGTACCTTCCCCATCTGTAGGTCATGGAAAAATCAGTCTATAATTTCTGCAACTGTCAAAAATCAGTTATTGTCTGAGACGAAATTGCCCCCAGGTGATGTGCGTTGAGAGCTACCGTTGCATCATACCAAATGTGTTCTTTGCAGCATCCCTGTTAAGCACACCGCCAGCACACTGACCACCAGACCTGGGTGTTGATGCTTTTAGCGAAGGGGAAGCAACAGTTCCCTCCTGCATATCTACCTGCTGTTGTTTCGTATAAAGCGATTGTGAAAACATTATGGTGTGTCAGCACTGTGCACGCACGTAACTCTATAGTGGGACCTGACAATGCGACTTGCTTCCTTGATGCCTGTTTTGTCATGGTAAAAGTAAACACCCTTGTCCCACAGATCTGGTTCCACTGGTATTTCCCATTGCTTCTGTGAATAGTGTTGTGTTACTGGGTGAAATCTGTCATGTTTCGGCAAGAAATCCCTAAAGAGTAAGACAAAGTGGTTGGTGATTGGGGTAATCCAAATCTCCAGACCCAGGAAATCAGTAGATTTATGGTCCCTAGGCAGGCTGTGCTGTATTCTTCTGTTTAAGAGTACTTATTAAAAATATTTTCTATCTCTTCTTGTTAGTCTAGATCAGGGCACTGCAGCTGCCCTTCTGCCGAATCTGCAGCTAGACAGTGTCACTTGGATGTGTATACCTCCGTCTCTCGCCTTAAATGGGTATTTGCTTCCACACAAAGCTTTAATCTTTAATACTGTTAAGCAGCCACTCAAAACACAAACACTCAGCTAGAGTTAGTGATCAGAAAGGAATATGAGGGTTTGATTTTGATCTTGCCTTTGAGGACCCGCGTGCATAAACTAAACAAACCACAAAGCCAAAATCGGACCCAGCTTATTCCAAGGACTAAAGCAACAACAAAGATCGTATACACTTGGTGTATCCTGTCCTCTGTCGAGTCGATGCCATTATTATATTTGCATACCAGTTGCATTACTTAAATTGAGAAGCAGTTAGGAAGGCAAACATTGAAGAACATTTGCAAGTCACGCCACTTTTTCTGCAAAGAGGGAGACCACACAGTAGTCCTTAATTCCTGCTCTTCTACCAAAAATGAATTTGAGATGTCTGCATGGTTTTCCCTGCTGCCTTTTCCTGCAGAAAGTAGATGGAAATTTGCAGGCTACTCCTTTTTGTCCTCGTTCCACTCCCCTAAGATTTGGATTGCCCTACCTATCGATAACATTTCAATATGCATTATGGTGCACTGTGAGTGAATGTTGTAAAGTAACATGTGAGTCACAAACAGTCATTGCAGCTTTAAGTGTGTGTCTACCTGAAAAATTGCATGCCTAACTGGTTTTGCAAAGGTAGAGAGTCTTTTTACTTTGCACACTAGTAGCTCTGATACTAGTGTTACGTGATACTTGTGAAAATATTAAACTTTTTTGATGTGCGTTAACTGGTGTTTAGTGGTTCTTTCTGGAAGAGGTGCTGTTGGCTGGTGGCTTAGTGCTTTGGGAGGAGCTATTGTGTAGGGAGAGCTGCAACCTAATCCCAGTGGTGCCTGCGTTTTGTGTGTGTGTTTTTATTCCCGGGCATTCGGGGTCAGATTCAAACAGGGTGGTTTTCACCCAGGTCTCCATGCCTCATGTTTCCTAATGTAGTTCAGCAGAGGCACAGAGCTGACAACACCCAAATCCTAGGGCGCATGTAATTTATCCAGGTGCATCTCGTGCCCTGTCTCATGCAGGGGGATCTGCAGTGCAATAAAACCTCAGCCCACTGCATCAAAGCCAATGTGATTATATTAGGCTTTGCCAGATACACAGTGATGGATATGTTGCAGTTGCTGTGTCCCCACAGAAGTCTGATGCACGTCAGTGTCCATGACCTCCCGTGTGCGTAGGGTTAACGTTTGCAGAATCAGTGTCAGGTGCTCATACACCGCTGGTTTGCACATCCTGTGTTGGAGTTGTGTATGAAAGCGCCTTTTGCATACACTGAAGTTGTGCTTCTCCAATAACCCATCTTACGTTACAGCTTCAATAGTCTCTGACACCCTTGATGTGCAGCTATGACCCCAAATAGGAGACAGAAGAAGGTGAGAAAGTTTTTGGGCACGGGACACATTGCGTTTTAATTGCTTGAAGATTTGCAAATCTTATGCCTGCCGTTGGCAGTGCTGTAGGGGTGGTGTGAGCCGTGCCTGGGGACCTGGGTTCGGAGCTCTTCAGCATCTGAGGGCTAGGCTCAGTGCAGGATAGAGGATGAATGAGAAGTGGAAGTTAAACTTGGTCTCAGGGCGACTGTGAATTTTGGAGATGCTGGCATAGGTCGTTTTGTTTATTGGATCCAGCTCATAACAAATAGCGAGTGAGTTTGTTTCTAACAGTGCCGTTTTTCCTACTGTGGACCATAGGTGATGTACTCAATAAGACACAGTAGTTCTTTTCCAAAGGGAGACCTGGTGGGATTTCCATTTCCAGACTACTTCTTGCCCCTAGGAAACTGTTCCAAGTGAATCACAAGCTATAACTGTCCGAAGAAATGTCTCCAATGTTATCCAAGCAATGACTGAGATGTCTTACTTAAAGCTTTTAGGCTTGGTGAATAAAATCATAGTCCTCTTAATTGTTAAGCTGTAATTACTGCAATATGAACAGAAAAATCTTATATTTCCTGGGGAAAAGACCATTTGCATACCACTGTTGTAATGTCATCCTCTCCTTACTCCTCTGGGGGTTCTCTTAGAAGCCTTTTGAATGGGTTTTAAAACAAGCAGACTTTGTTTTGTTTTGTTTTCTTAAGAAAATAGCAGAAGGCAAAATAAAGTTTCTCTGAACTTCTGAACCCCGTTCTGTGCTTTTTGTTTGTTTCTTTGCCATAAAAATGAGATTATTCAAATATTTTTCTTTACTGACTGCAAGGGTCTCCATTGCTGCTTAGAGCACAAGTAACTGTGCAGGGGAGGGATTTTTCTGCTGACCTGGAAGTGTTTTACTGCTGCGTGGTATTTAATCATGTCTATGTTTATATGAAGAATTGTGTGTATTTACTATGGAGCATGGTGTTCCTGTTACCTCATATATCACAGGAAATAATGTAGGTCCGCCTTGGCATGCCTTTTCTTCCAGTATCTAATGAGGGCTCAGAGCGTCTCTGCTTTCTTAACTGTTGCTGTTTCTAGCAGAGAAACATCTCAGGATCTGCAGTGTGAGTCCTTCAGGGCACGGAGTTTCGCTTGCAACCTGAAGAAATCATCCTCTGCTTTCTGCACCCGAACAAGAGAGAGGGATGCCATGAGCTGTCAGAAAATGTAGGTGCCTGTCAGGGACTGCACAGGGGACACAGTTCCAGCATGTGTGTGACACTTGGGTGTCTGGAATAGGCTCTGGCCAGCTGTTAAGGTGTGATGGAAGATGGAGGGGAAGATGGGATGCTCAAGATAGGCCTGTTTGGTCTAAAAAGATCCTCTTTAGAAAGCTGCAGGGTTTAAAGGCCTTACAATCACACTGGCTGGGCATGGGAGAGGTACAGCTTACATATACGAAATAGTGAACTCTGTGTGTGGGTGTCCTTCAGTTCCTTGGAGCAAGAGTCTTTGCAACCTCTAGTGTGATCCCAGAGATATGTGCCTTGCAGAGCGTCCCTCCTGAATTGTTTTGAAACCCTTCAGAAGAAAGACTTGGTGGTGGCTGGCCGTAAATGCCTCTTGCTGCTCTCCCTCTGCTCTGCATGCACCCCAGCGGTGCAGTCTTGGGAAGAGCAGGCTGGCCAGTTAAGGGGGCTGGACAGATAACATCTAGACTAGAAACTACCTGCTGGAATGATTTAAAATAATGAACTTTTTAGGAAGGGCATACAGCCCTGTGCTCTGTTGTCCCATTAGTGAGACAAGTTTGTCAGGCCTCTGCATAACATAATTGTTCCCCACAGCAGCCAGGGAGGTGAAGAACATTAAGTGGAGAAGGAAGATACATCTGCTGGTTCCTGTATTGAAACAGACTTGGGAAAATCGTACCCCTTCAGTTCAAGCCATGAATCTTTTCTCTGAATTTACTGCAGAAGTGAAGCCTGGCAACACTTTGTAGTTTTGCTTTCACAGAGCAAAGAGGAGTATTTCAAATAACTGGATCTTGTCGACATTGTAGGAGCTTTTTGTATGCTAAGGTATGGCTCTGTGTTATTATATACAAACCTGTCATGAAAGGTGAAGGTGATTGTGAGGTGCTACTTACCACACCAGTATTAAATGCTGTATTACTTTATATATAATGTTCATATTTCAGCTTCTGTTTTGCATGCCTGCACATAATGCCTCAGGCTTTGAAGATGACATATTTCAGCCTTTATTTTCATATCTGAGAAGAGAAGAACAGTGATGATAAAAATGGGGTAAGTCTGGAAAGGGAAAATGAAGGGACTGTCTGGGAAAAGACAGCAATGGGTCAGACTGCGGTTAGGACTAAGAGGAGGTAAAGGAGGTGGATTCAGATTGGATCTATGAGCCCTGACCAAGCCAGTGAGCATCCCACACCTGGCTACTGGCTCTTCAGAGAGCGTCGCTCTCCAAATTAGGCACCACAATTAACTATGTGAAGTTGGAGGAATCACTTGGGCACAGTTTAATAGGAAAATGACATCGTATTTTGGTACAAGGTTATAGAAACCC
Source organism: Aptenodytes patagonicus (assembly GCF_965638725.1). Taxonomy (NCBI): domain Eukaryota; kingdom Metazoa; phylum Chordata; class Aves; order Sphenisciformes; family Spheniscidae; genus Aptenodytes; species Aptenodytes patagonicus. Next base: position 38,000,810 of record NC_134953.1, read on the forward strand.
ATGCAATGACGACATCTTAAGGAACTGTTTCTTGCTTTTAACTGACGAGAGATGGTGCTGGTGAAATTGCAGGCATGAAAATCCCAGAATTCAGAAAATTCTCAGGGCAGGCTTTTCAGTCTGGATGTGTTAGTATTTGGCTTTGTCGTAAGCTTTGCTCCACAGTCTTGTCTGCCTTGGGGCTGCTGAGACATGGGACTTAGCTGCCCACGCAGCCCTGAGGGTCCGTCCAAACTGGGCCAGATATGCCCCAGCCTTTCTGCTCCATCACCTCTTATCCAGATTTAAGTGTCTTGGTGGAACAGAAAGCATGAGATTGCTATCTGGAAGAAAATAATTGATGTTCTACTGATTGGCACTGCCTCAGGTCTGCTTCACTGCTTTTTTGACCTCATGGGCAAAATCTCGCTGTTCTGTATTGCAGCTGTTGGTGTAAAGGAGGGCTGAACTTGCATCCATAGCTGGGTGATATTTGGACCTACACGGATAGAAGTTTTACCAGCAGACTGCTTTCAATGCTGATGGCATCTGAAAAAGTCCCATAGGAAACAGTTGCTCCAGAAAAAAAGACCTGTCTCAGGCTTCTACAGATCTGCTGCCTTGAAAAGGTGTATTAGGATAGAGCCAGAACCAGGAGGAGAAAATCAAAGTGTTAGCTGGGTGAGGGTAAATGTTGTCTTCTCATTCAGTTGGGTTTCTGTGTTTAAACTTGTTGTTCTTGACTTCCTGTGGGTTGTCTTGGAAAGGGATGGGGATGTAAGTTTAAGTTTGTCTTTCTCAGTTGCTTTTATGCATGGACACCACCGAAAGGCTAATTTGAAGCCAGAACGAAACCTGTAAATGTAAGAAAAGAAATTAAATGGTGAAATGATCTTTTTGACTGCACAGAAAAAGAACAAATGCATGACTTGGTTCTACCTCTGAATGACCATGGAAATAAAAAGTTTCTATTTAAATCAAAGGAGCAAAGTGAAGAGCTAAATGTATAAAACCATGGAGTGAAGAGCAATAGGAATTTATGATCAGATTTCCTTATATTTTAAGTAAATATGTAAGATCAGTCAAACAGCAGGATGTTTGATGTGCTTAGTAGATGGTGCTGACCATGCTGATAACAGCATTCGTGAGAAGCAGAGCATCGGAGGAAAATACATGTGTTTAGCCCCTGGAAACTTTTTTAAAAACCATGAATAGTTAAATGAGGAAGCTGTCTGCTTTCTGAGAGAGGAGGAGGATGTGTTTGGGTGTTTTACTTTAAATGCAGATTGGCTGAATGGGCTGCAAAACTGCCTTCTTTTGTGAGCTTACGGGCAGGATGCTGTTGGAAAGCTCTGAAGGAGTGAGCCTCCTAGCATCACTCTGGAGTTAGGTAGTTCGCTGGTGGGGTCCCAGTGAAACTGCACTGGAGGTGCTGGAGGAGGTGTGCCGATAACTATTTCTTACCCTTAAAGCTCACTGCGCGTACAGCCGGAGTGGAGAGAGATGTGGGTTAGGGAGAGGTCTGGCAGCGGGACGTGCAGGCAGGAATTGGCATGGAGAACCACAGGGCAGCCAGAGCAGCTCCCCAAGCCCAGCGACCTGCCGCACCAGCGTCCCGAGAGCAAGCCTGTTCTCAGCGCAGAGCAAGAGAGACATCTCTTGGCACGACGAAGTTGTGCTCTCCCAGCTGCTCACTCGTGGCGGGTGTGCCCGGACGGGAGCCTTGGCAGGTCGCCCGAGGGCTGCTCCTACTCCCCATGGGGATGAGCCCTGTGCCTGTGGGGGGGGCTCAGGGATGCACTGGGGGGTGGTGGCACAGGAGCGGTGGTTAAGCCAGCCCGGCATTAGGTCAGCACATGCGTTGCAGGGATTAGAGTCCTCCCTCCTTCCTTGGAAATAAGGTAGTCTGTGTGTGGAAACTGGTGCAGATGTGGCTGTGCTGATCATACACCTGCTGCCTGCGGTTTATTCGGAGGCAGAAAATCTTAAGGGTTGAGTTAAAATCTCACTCGCACAGTGTGGCTAATCTCACGTTATTAGGAGAGTATAAATTAACTTGTCTAGCCGGAATATGGACTGCAGTTGAAAATCACAGTTGTTCTCACCTCCAGAGATTTATGCTTTTTCAGACTGAGATTTTAGTTTTCTCTGTGCACACGCATGCACGCTACTCACCTTTGGTTAAGACAGCAGTATATGATGGGGTTGTACATCGTCGAACTCATGGCAAGGAGAAAGATTGCAAGATAAACCTGCTGAATGTACTTCTGCTGGTAGATGTCTTCCTTGAAGCTCCCCAGGATGAAGTATATGTGATAGGGCAGCCAGCAGACAGCAAAAATGATCACAACTACCACCATGGCCTTCACAAACTAGAAAAACAAAACCAGGGTGTTATTCCTGGGCCTGATTTATCTCGTGACATGCAGATTCACTGGACACCGGGCTTTACTCTCTAAGGACTGCTGGGAACTGGCCCACTGCCTACCGATGTGAGCCTTTCTTCCTTGGAGGCTGGCTGGTGCATGTAGATCACAATTTTTTTCTTACTTGCTGAGTGATGCCCTTTACTCCCGGCCCAAAATATTTTGTCAACCTTTCATGCCCAATCCCACAAGATTTTGTATCAAATGCAAGCTCTGTTTTGGCATTGGAGCCAGCAGGGCTGGTGCGCTGAGGGTAATTATTTTTAAGTTTCACTTCTGACCTTTTTTTTGGCATTAACTTGGTGTTCGTAGCGGACTCTGTTAAGGTGGTTGCCTGGAACCGCACTGCTCCACAGAGTAATTCCTATAATGCTGTATGCAACAAACATCACCATTAAAGGCAGTAAATAAATCAACACGATCACTGCAATGTGATACCTGAAAAAGAAAAACAAGCATGTTTTCATAGTCAGTATGTCTCCTGAAGGGCTCTTTCAGAAATTGTCTTTTGGACATGTATGTCTGGCTCCCATTAACTTCAACCCCAAAGCATAAAGAAGCAGAAATTTTGCCTACAAACATCATTACAGGGACTTCTGTAAACAGCAAAAGCTCATCTCTCTTGTGTTGTGATGATTAGTCCTTGGACTAGATTCGCTGTTCTTTCAAGATGGAGTAATATCATTTATCTTTTATCAGAGGGTAACAGTCCATGGCCACCTGCCCTGAACTTGGCTATCCCACTGCAGTCAGGGAAGAGAGATGTCGTAAGACTTGTGGCTGTAAAAATATGAACCTTTAAATCACAGATATGGGAAAGGAATATTTCAAAAACTGCAGAGTAACTTGATGAATGCAATAGTGTCAACAGCTTAATTCAGCAACAATGAAAAAAAACCTGGATCAGGGAGTTCAAATTGTAGCTGGCTGCTAACAGGGTGCACAAACTTGGCAGGGAAGACTGCAGGTCGCGAGGAAGGAATATTGCCTGCTTAGAGCATGCAGAAAGTGAGTGGCAGTCATTGCTGTATTTGTGTCACTGGCTGTTTTTATTTGTCAGTGCACACACAATTATATATCACCAACAGGCTACTCGGTTACTGCTCTGGCTGAAAGAGCTGGCATCTCCTTCGGCTGTATTTTAGCTTGGCCCTTCCTAGCTTTCCATGTTTCCCTGCAAGCTTCTGCTGGTTCCCTCATGCTGGGGTTTGATTATTTTAAGCAACCACCATTTATGGGGAGGGAACGACCTGCTCGCTCAGTAAGAGCAGCTGTCAAATTAACATAAACAGTGTAAAAACTAGGATTAGGCAGGAGGGCTCTGGCACACGCTGCTGGCAATGACCACAAAAGGCTGGGTGCAAATGGTCTTCTCAGTATGACAACGCTCTGGAGTTACTCGCCGCATTAGCGAGCGGGGTCAACTGCTTTGCAGAATGCTGTTGAAATTGGTGTTGGGGCGCTCAGTGGTGTTTGCTCCTTGGGGTGGTTGCAAATATTGGAATGGTGGCTGCGTGTAGAAAAATATTATATTTGTGAAATGTGGCAAGTTTATCACTGCCTGTTTTCCACCCTTCCCAAGTCTCCTCAGAGCGGTACCTCTTTTGAAGGTCTAATACAGTGTGTGGAGTGCAGCGGAAATGCAAAGCCCTTTTAGAGTTCCCATGCTTGGAGGAGGAGGGGATGGGAGCCTAAGCTTGAGCACGTGGCAAAAAGAAACTTTTAGTCTTGTACTTTTGCTACTTTGCTGCAAAGTTAACCTATCACCAGAAAAAAATCCTCTGTGGTTAAGGTTCTTTATTTTGGTTAAACTTCTACAACTTTAGTCCCTTCATATCCAAGATTTCTCAGGCGCTGGCAGTCACAATACTGCATTGTTTGGGGTTCTTTTGGACTTGTTTCTATCATAATTATGAACATGTTTCCTGCAGAAAAGGATTTTCCTTTGTTCTGAAGTCTAGAAATCTTGAAAGCTGGTTTTAGTCGACTAAGAAGGATTTGGAGGACCCACAGTCAGCAGAGGAACCTGGTCCTCCATTTCTTTGTTTTTTCTTTGGGTTTCTTAGTATTTCTTTTCCTCGGTATTTGGACTAGCACATGAATGGCTGCACGTGGCTTTTTCTCCCTGGTCTGTATTGCAGGCGTTTGTCCCGATAGATCCATCACTCAAGATGATTTCTGGGGAGCACTGCTTCCAACTTCCTTTCTAGGAGAGCTACTGAAACCTGCAAATCTGAGGCTGTTCAGGGAGAGTGAGCTGGCGAATGAAGTGATTTATTGTGTTTGGGAGCTGCTGCTCTTCAGCTGAGGATCCCAGAAAAAACCTGCCCCCGTTATTTGCTACTTTCAGGACCAACCTTTCCAGCCTGCAGAGACTTCATTGGCATGCTGGGAAACTCTTGTTTCAATCCTTCCCAAACAGTGGATGTGGGAGAAATAAACCTCAAGCTTTTCATTTGAATGAAATAGTCATCAGTGACTTATATATAAGTGATTATCTACTATCCCTCCTTCTCAGTTGACAGGAGGCTGGCATACTGTGTTCCCCAGCATGTGCCGTGGGGTACCAGCCAAGGAGCCCTGGGAGGAACATCACCCAACATGATGTGAGCCCGATTTTACTCTTGCTCGTCTGTGACTCTGGAGACTGGGGACAACTGGCCGCCAGTGGCTGAATATGCTGCAGCTCAGTCAAACTTACATGAAGCTCCTGGAACTTGGCACATATTAGCGTGAAAACCGGTTGGTTTGGTAATAACTAACTGCAGGAGGCATCCAGCTGTCTGCCAGAGATGAAGACCGAGAAGGGAAGAATGTCCCTGGTGCACGTAGCTGGGCAAAAGTGTTCACAGCGAAGAATGGATGCGGGGAGTTTAGCACTTGGTTTTGGTTTGAAAAATTGTTTCCATTTTGTTAATCAATTTGTTCCTTTTCTGCAGTTCTTCCATTACTACTTTGTATAAATATGTTTTGCTTGATAAATTTCTCAAACTGCTCTGTGTATCATGTGCTTTAAATAATGATTAATCACAGCAGATCCCCTAAATGCGGGGTATGGCTTGTTTCATCTGTCTGAACAATCTTGCTTTAAAGCAGGAGGAAATTGCTATGAGGGTTAGGAGCTTTTGGGAGCGCAGACGTGTGCCCAGGTAAGTCGGCCTATAAAACCTTAGGATGTTTGAAACATACTGCTCTTCCCCCCCCCGGCAAAGAGCAGCATAATTTTTAACTAATTCTGTGGCTTCTCGGCATTAAAGATACCCAGTTTCTTCCTGCCTGATGGAGGGAGAAAATCCAAAATCTTTGGAACCAGGATTTATTGCTTGTTTAGAGACTTCTTGCGCTGGTTTCTCTTAAATCCACTGAGCCCTGTATCTAGGGTTTCTAGATCTTATAACCCCTTTTCAAAGCAGGGGAGGATGATGCATCACCCTTCTTTACCCTGAGCCATGATCACCTGGTAGCTTTTTCCACAGCTGGCTTAAACTGAGCTTAGATGGGCTGCCCCAGACCCATATTCCCCTGCTGGGTGGTTTCCCCTTGCCCTCTCTCCCAGTACTGCCTGTAGCCAACAGTTTGGAGATGAAATGGATTTCCAAGTTAGCTTTTGCACGAATTGGGAGTTTTCTTGTTTCTCTTACGTGAGCTGGTGCTTGGATCCGACGTCATCGGGCCAGACGACGATGCATTTTGTTGTTCCGTTGTCCATCATGATCTCAGCGTAGAAGCACTGCGGGAAGGCAAGCCCAAATGCCACCAGCCAGATTATCCCTATGATGACTCTGGTGCTTCCAGCAGAGAGCCTGGACTTGAAGGGATGAATTATTGCCATGTACCTGCAAGAAAAATAGGTAATGCTTTTACAGTTGCATTGGTAAACTATACGACAAATATAGCAAGTGTAAAAACTCACCAGGACGGTATACTGGACTTTAGTCATAGAGACATTTTGATAGGTTCCAGGTTCTAGTGTGAGGAAGAATGCCTTCTGCATATGGTCGTCGCAAGTATTCCCCATACTTTGAATTTTGCTTTTTTTAATCTTTTTTTTAAATTAATTTTTTAAATTAATTTTTCAAATGCTTTATGTGTTTGGTCTGAAATTTCATGCTGTGAACTGTTTGTGTTAGTTTGGAGTTATGCACTGTTTAATATCGTGCCCTTTTCTCCTTCCTCTAGCAAAAAAACCCCTCAAACTCTGTTTCCCCCTAATTATGTCAATCTCCTCTGACACCCTGTATTATCACAACAGCAGATTGGGGTCTTTACCCTGAATTTTTCCCCACTGATTTTTAGCCGTGGAAAACTCGTGTGCCATCCACCTCTGCCTGTAAAATGCTCGAGCACTTGTGCTTGCGGTGGAAGGGGAAAACTGACCCTTTCATCCCGCACCTGCTCAGAGCCCTCATGGCACATCTGACTATTAGATTACTTGCAAGCCCGGGGCGCTCTCTGGTTTTAAGTTCCCTGTGTAAAAATGCATGGTATCGTAATGAGTACATAATCAATTATGCATTTCTTGTCATGCTTTCTGTACTCTTTGTCATGGTTGTTACAAAGGCAAAATAGAGTGGAAAATGCCAATTGCCTCCTGGTTTTCATAGCGAAAACCTGACAAACTCTGCGCTGTCTCTTGGCCAGGCTGTTGGGAGGGAGCTCTGCCCGGCTGCTGCTGCAGGACAGAGGGTGGCTGCATGGACAGACAGCACAGTAAGTAAGCTAGAGCTGCATGGCAGCAGAGCCTTATTTAGCCATGAAATTTTCATGTCGTCTTGCTTTTCTTTAGCTTGTTGTAGGCAGTATTATACAATGCTCAAATCTGGTCAGGGAGGAATCAAGTGGCAAATATTCTCCAGAATATTTGCCCACAGAAGTGCCTAAATCCACGATCTGTGGCTCTTGGTGAACGGCAAGTCCTGGGTATAAATGATGCCACCCACTGCACTGCCGAAGCAGCCTGATGCAGCAGCCCGTGTTGCAGATACCGAAGGTATTACAGGGCTGCTGGGTGGAGGCTTTCCCACTCAGCCAGGGGTGCACCCCCGAGGCGAGCTGCACTTTTAGGCAAGCTCCTGCAAGTTGGGAGATGTACTGAATCTGCTGAGATCTCCTGGCTGCTCTTGCTGTGTGGCAGGGTTGCCTTTGCCCCACTGCTGCTTGTGCTCCCTGCGACATCCCAGGATGCTGGGACCACGCTCCCAGCACCCTTCCTCTGGTCCTCATCCCACGCAGACAAAACAAGCTGAATTTTGGACACTTGCACACTTTCCGAAGAGGGCCTAGGAGGCTTTGCTAACTGGAGTGTGAAACTTGATCTGATATACTACATTTCTGCCTGGAGTGCTGTGGAAAGTGTGCAGTGGAAAAAGCTGCTCCAGTACACAGAGCAGCTTGAAATGGGGAAGCAGAGTGGTCCTAAACCCAATGGGGAGCGATACTGCCAGGGCCTTTTCCACAGCAGACAAAGATGACTTATGGAGCTGTAACTTCTTAGCCTCCTTCCTTACAATAAACTACTTAAAAAGACATTGTTTTATCGAAGTTAAACAACGGAGCCCGTGGACGCAAGTTCTCATAACAATAAATGGAAGCCGCAAGTTTCCAGGAGACAGTGTCAGGATCTATTTTAAGGCTAAGCAAAGAATAGCTAAATATGGTTTGCAGCAAGATGCCAAGTTTTCTTCCTGATCTGTGCCATGTGACTAAAGAGATTTTGGCTGTATAGGTACTTTCACCAAAAGTCCCCAAGGAACGAGAGTAGGGAGACATGAGGACAGGCTGAAATGGATTTTTTTTTTTTTTTTTAAACAATATTCTTTGGCAGAACACATGTATAAAATAGCAGTTACCAACAACCCTTGATTTAAAGCCAGGAACAGCAAAAGAGTATTCGAGTTTAAAAGTGAGCTGCCATTGCTTCTAAATAGGGATTTGCTTTCATCTGGACAACTGCAGGCTGATAAACACATCACTCATCTCTGCGCTTGTTAGCGATCCTTCCAGTGACCGCAGGGGCCGCTGCCCCGTACTGTGGCAGCTGCGTGTCAATCCAAGCCATATCCCCAGCTCCGGTGTGGGTTTCAGTGGGCATTACACGCACACGGGGCAAAGCCTTCTTTCTCCTGCGAGTTTGTTTGTCTGGTTTGTCTATCGATTGCTTCCTGAGGCTGGGTGTGCCGGGGTGAACGGAGCTGCAAGCAGGGGAGGGAGTTACGAAAGCGACCCCGATGACTCAGGGAGCAATGCTCTTTGGATGGCTCCAGAGGGATGCTGGCTCCGCTCCCGAGGGAGCTGGAAGGGCCCTTCGTGGATATGCATGCTTGATAAGGAATAGAGGAAATCTGAAGGAAACTGCAAAGTCAACAGACAGGAAGGATGGAGGGAAGGAGGGCAGAGAGCCTAGAAGGGAGCTTAACCTCCTCTACTTCTTTTACATGCCATTGCCGTTAAGAGAGGAAATTCCCATGGACTTTTGGCCGCTTTCTAGTAAGAAGAAAAACAGCGTCATGCTAGTTAACAATGAGCTGTAAACACATTCAGACTCCACAAATTTAAGCTCAAGTAAAAGAGACTTGGCAGATGTAAGAGTATTATGAAAATACCAAATTACTACAGAAGTCAAACAAAATCACTGTAATTACTTTCCTCCCTCTTGGAATAAGTCATTCTTGTGAACAATTGGAGCAGACTCTGCCATTTCTGATCCAATTCCCATTATTTCTGGTGGTTTGCTGGACTTGCAAGAGGGATTGTGGCTGCTGCTACTTTCAGCATCCTGCAGGATATTCGTATCGCTCCAGCTCTGTCCAAATGAGAGGTCCTTCTCGTGGTTTAAAAAAAACAAGTTTGCAGGATGACTGGGAAACAATTTATGATCAGTAACAGGAGAACAATAAAATACCAGCCACTTCCACTCATTACACATTCAGGTGTGACTCAGACCAGGAATAAGACAGAAAAGCCTTCCTTTCGTGCCACAACTAGCATCTAACCCCATAGTCTATTTGCCTGGCACTCCTCCCACTTTGCTGATAAGGCACCTGACACAGTAGGGGGGGATTGCACAAAGTATTGCAATAATTTTTTATAACTTACAGTGAATTTTTCGGACCTTATCATCTCCATTCGCCCTCTTACCTCTCTGCAGCTACGGCTGTCATGGAGTAAATGCTCACAAACATTGCGGTGATGGGGAACCAGTTCTGAAACCTGCAGAATTCCTCGCCAAAATACCAGACGTTGTGACTGGCATAAATAAAATTGAAGATGGTATTGAAAGCAGACATCAGCAAGTCCGAAAAAGCCAAATTAACGATAAAGTAATTGGTAGCACTCCTCATTCTCTTGTGCGCAAGAATAATCCAGATGATGGTGACGTTGCCAACGATGGATGTGATAACGATGAAGGAATAGGTGATAGCCCACAAAGCAATTTGCCATCCCGGCTGGGTAAACTGGGTTACTGCTGTCCAGTTGCTGCTGTCCTTGAGGGAGTCAGCCTGTGAAATGTTGCTAGCATTTAAAATGGAAAATGTGCTCATGCTTTTTTCTTCGTCTAAGTGTAAAATAAAATCTTCTGGCATCTGCTTATTTTCTTGCAGTAGATGCTGGTGTTATGAATCCCCATGCATATGACTAAGTGCCGTTAAAAAGACGTCGGGATGAGATGTCTCATGTCCTCTCGTCCTGTTTTCCAAGTGATGCAATACAGTTCCAGGAGGAGATGGAGGGCCTCCTCCTTGCCTGGCATTTTAACCTATGCTTGAAGAGCAAAAACTAAAGAATTCCTCTCCCCCTTGAGTTTCTTTTTTCTCTAAAAAGAAAGAAAAAAGGAAGAAAGAAAAAAGGGGGGGGAAAGAAGGTTTTTTTTCCAGGTCAGTGACAGGTAATGTCTTCCTTTAGATTATTTTTAGGGCCAAGAAAATATAACTGGAAGTATCAAGCCAGAAAACACTTCAATCCAAGTGGAAATCCTTCTTTTTCAGGGCAGCAGTCTTCCAAGGCACCAGGTATCTGAATCCCCTGCAGTGGGACTGAGGACATGTGGTTTTCTTTGCCTGTGTAACTATTAAGTGCGAGGCAGGAGCCGTACTGGGATAAATTCTCTACAGGGTTTAAGGGGACTTGAAAGGAGGTGGAGTCTCCTGCAGGCAAAAACTAAACAACCAATTTGACATCAAATGAAATGTGGCAAAGTGGTACTTGAAACTCCCCCCCCCCCCCGCCATTTGTGAAATAACCTCTGAAATGGACATGCTGCTGTATCAGGGTTTACAGGCTTAAATGCAGGGGTAGCTACTTTGCCGGGTTTACCAGTCCTGCAATTCTTGCATTTCCAGGACCCTCCCTGGCTTCATGCGAGCTCTCATAGCAAGAAAGAAACAAAATATATTAAACGCAATTTTAGCAAGGTGGTCTTGCTCTCTGCAACTATTCGGAGGCTTATCTGTATTTTTAATACATTTTACTTAACGGTGACTGCCCTATATAATATGACTTGACCAGCCATATTTAGTAGATTTGGTATGATTTAATTTATTTAAATTACAGCAACATGTCCTGTTGGGGCTTGAAGGGTTGCCGGCGAAAAATGCCAGGAGAGAGGCGTTTGTGAAGACCAGACCTGAACTGGGACTTCTAATAAGGCTTCAGTGGCAAGCTGGCACCCAGGGTCTCATCCAGAGCTCCAGAAATCCTTCTCCAGCTGCTCTCTAGCATAGAAACATCCAGAGGAGCCTCAGTTCCCAACCTCCACGCTCTGTGATGCTGAGGGGCTGAATGAGGGGCATTCCCCCTTCGGACCACTGCATCCCCTTTCCCAGCGTGTGCTGCAGAAAATTATTGGCCTCATGCATGCAAGAAGGAGTATCTGGTCCTTGTAGGAAAGGGAAACCCCTGACTCCCGTCTCTGCTCAGAGTACAGCACTCTTGCTCGCTCTCAGCTTTACAGTAAGTGATATAAACATAAGGAACACATTGAGGCTGAGATTTCAAAGAGTACTTGGCACCGGCTCATGCCTGCCCTGCTGGAAACTAAAAGTGTTTCAGGTATTAAAAAGCTGTTTTCAGCTATTAAAACCTATTTTCAGATATTAAAACCTGTTTTCAGGATTCAGAAAGCTCCTGACGAGTAACATAAAGGAAAAACTCCCCCTGTGTGTGTGGCATTGGGATGGCAGTGGCTTTCCAGCTCCTGTAGTTGCTGGAGCTGCAGCTGTGCTAGGTTCCCCTGTAACAGGGCAGCATTTATTGGCTCAGAATCCTTTCCACCAGCTCAGCCTGGACTCTTTCCTTGCCTCATTAATTTCTGGAGGCAGCCTTCAGTTAACCCATCACCTAACCACTGCAAATTTTTAAAGCAGGTCTTCTCTGAGACAGTATTACTCTGGTATTGTTTTTTAGAAATTAATACTTGCAGTACTACATGTAATACCTCGTTCTCCTCACAGTGGACCTACCTGCAGGTAATTCCACTCACTGCCTTACCCAGAAACTGTAAAAATACACTTGTACGTCTCTTCTCATGTGCATCGCAAAGCTGTTCCAGGCTCTTCTTGAAAGTCTTCCACTGACACCTCATTAAACAACTTAGGAACCTTCCACTTTCTGTATGCCATCCAGGAGGGCTTTTCATGATTTGCAATATGAATTCAACAACTAATAGTGTTCTTCCAATTTTTTTTCCTTCGGCTTGCTCAAATCTCTTCAAATTCCGAGGAGAATATGAGCAAAAACCTCCATATGTTTAGCTGAGAGCGGAGCTAAAGTGCTTTATTAGTCTTTGTTACAGAAAGCAGAGCATAAGCAACCGCTTAGAAAAAGGACTGTACTTTTTGATGTTTCAATGGTGAACCCAAAACCTCTCTTGGCTGACTTTGAATTTGAAGATGGTCAGGGTGCCCACGTTTCCTAGGAAGCACCATTGCCGCCTTCTGAACCATCTGCCCCAGTCCCTGAGCTGTTACTCGGGTGATAATCGGAGAGCAGCCACCCTTTGGTCAACATTTCATCATACAAGTCAGCAGGGACTTACTTTTGTTTATACACACCCACACCTTTTATGCATTTGCTGGTTGTGCATTGTCGAGGTTATCGTCCTGGAGCCCGGCCAGCGACGTAGCATGTGCTATTGGCCTTTTGACTTACCAGCTGGAGCGATTTTTTACAAAGGCAGGCTCCAAATTCCTCAGGAAAGTCGCACTTGCCTGGGACTACAGGCAAAACCCACCTCTCCAATGATTTTGGAGTTATACCAGCGAAAGGGCCTATCTGAGAGCAGGGGTTTTGGGTTTGGCTGGTTTCACTGTTGTTTTTATTACGGGCAGGATTGTTTGAGGCCAAACGTTGCCGTGCTGAGTCACTGATCCCAGGCCTGAGCAAAGGGTGAGAGATGCAAACAAAAGATGTGGATCTGGAAGGGTGAATAAGGTGCATTTTGTCTTTTGGAAAAATAATACAAGAGAATATGGGCAGTAGAGGCTTTAATTGTGTTGTACGTTGGACTCGGCTCTGGGAGGAAGGACCTTTGTTCAGGGAACAGCTCTGAGAGCAGGACGTGAGGACCATGAGCATCCACCTTGGGTGGGGAAACGTGCAGCTAGACTGCAGCTTTATCAGCCAGGCTTGGGCTGGAAAAAAGCAGCAGAAATGCTGCTGGTAGCTCTGAAAATGTTAGGGTCTTTCCGACACTCCCCGGTGCAGGGCTAGCTACAGGTTCACCTCCCTTTTCTGCAGATCTCCTAAAGCCCTGGGTCTAACGCTCTGCAGATCATGGCTTTTGAAGACCGTTCACGGGATCTGCTATGCCCTGTACACACTTGCACCAACCCCGGTAGCCCTGAAGGTGAGGGAGGAAACGTGGAAGCTACTGATCCTTAATGTGAACAAAACCACCACTAGTTGAGCCATCGGGTGGCCTCAGGAGCAGATGTTGTAATGCACGATTGGCCTCGATGCTGGCAGAGATGCCAAGCTCTTGGCTGGAAAATTGCAGCTCTGTGCTGCGTTGGGCTGAGGTGGAGAGAGCACAACCCGGAAGGACCCTCAGCACTGCAGGCAGTTCATAACATCTTACATTAAACCACCATTTGCTGCTAAACTATACTAACTGGGCCCAGAAATCTTGCCATTTTATTGTCTAGACAAAGCCTAGGATTCAGACAAAGAAAAGCATTATGCAATTATTTTCATACAGCTTTGTAACAGAAACCTGTTTTGACGTATTAGCTCAGTTCAGAGTGAAAACAACAGGAAAATGGACACTCCTTTTAATCGGCTTCCTCCTCCAGCCGGTTGTGCCCTGAAATTTTATTTGCAGAAATCAGAGCGTTAGGAAAGTCAAACCAAAACTACTAATTTAGTTAAATACACAAACAAGGAAAACACGTAAGTAACAGGAATGTGTTTGGATGTGAACGATGCCCGTGAGACATGAAGAACGTGTGGTAGACTCCAATTCCCAGCGCTTACACGACATGCGATGCAATTTCCAGCCTGCACGCCATTAGTAAGTGTCAGGGCTATTTGCAAATTTGTCTGAAAACTAAAGTTGTTGATATTTTAGAAGATGAATGCTCTAGGCCATTGTATTATGTATTATTGTCAGAAACATAAGAGGTGATGAACTATTCTGTTGTTGGCAGGGACCCAGGCTGAATTGTTTGTTTCCCAGAAGCAGAGTTTAGCACTGCACGCAAAAGTAATGGCACATTTTGTAATAGAATTATCCAGGAATATTTTTTAGGCTTTATAAAAGAGGTTTTGGTAGCAACTTACTGGTTTATTGTATGTACCTAACAAAATGATGTGCGACCGACCACTTACGCAGTTTTACATATACAGCTCGGAGGTTTTCCACACTCTTTTTGCTAGATAACTTAAGAATAAATGCTGCCGCACTTCATCTTCTCTGATACCAGACGCTGATTTTCAATGCCGTCTGTCTCTGCTCTGGGCCAGGATGCAACAACCAACTCTGTGACAGTTGTCTGCCACTTTGAATGAGACTTTTTTTCCCAGAGGAAAATAGTCCTTTGTGGGACAGGAGTGCGGCACTGCGAGTTTGAAAGGGCTTATTTCATCTCGTAGGCATGAATGGTGTTTGCAGTTCATGATCGCTGTGTAAGACCCAACACTGACCCACTGTCACGGCAGCAGGACATGGATAAATGTCAGTGTAGGCAGAAAACGCGGCCAGTGCAATATGCCTGTTCTCTGTTGCACTTGCGCCGTGTGATTTGCAGGATGGGACCTTCTTTGCACGTGCAATTGCCTGGGTGTTATAATGAAAGGTAAATGCCCTAGTATTGCTTAATTGTGCTGCTGTAAAGCGCAGGGATTCTGCTTTGCGGTGTTTGTGCACGCTTAACCAAAAAACCCAGCATGCAAGCAGCAGCCTCGCATTTACGTATTATTGTCCACGCTGTCTTAAATGGCAGTTGCAGAGGTTTGTGGATGCGTGCGTTGTTCTGGGCTCCGGCAGCAGCCTTAGATGGCTGTTTGAGTAGCGATGTATTTTTTTCTGACGTCTCCAGCTGTGGGGCTAGTCCTGAACGAGCAACCCCTCGGCAGAGGCATTTGCAAAGGAAACTGAAAGGGGAAAAAAAAAAAAAAAAGAAACAAAGACGAAGCCGCAGCCGGGAGCGTTTCGGAGCTTTCCCTTTCGCTCCCGACGTTTCCCCCCGCGCTATTTGTGTTTCTCCGCCGTGCGCTGTGCCACCCCCGGGCACCCACTCGCGTAACCCTCCCCGCGCCCCCCCGAGCCGGTCCCGCTCCCGGAAACGGCGGCCAGGGCGCCCCCGAACCCGCCCGGCCGCTCCCTCCCCCGGGCACGGGCCGCCGGGAAGGGGCGGGGAGGGAGGGGCGGGCAGGGCAGGAAGGAGGGAGGGAGGGAGCGAGGCTGCGGGCGGCGGCAGGTGCTGCGGGGCGGGAGGATGGCGGCGGGGGACGCGGAGCAAGTGCGGTACTGCGGGCGGCTCCCCTACCTCTGCCTCAAGCTCACCCTCATCACCTACTCCACCACCTTCTGGGTGAGGGCGGCGGCTGCCCCACGCGTGGGCTGCGCGGTGGGGCGGCGGACGGAGAGCGGCGGCGCTCCCCCAGCCTGCGGCCGCGCATCGGCGGTCCCGGGGGCGCGCGTGGGGCGTGGGGTCCCGTACTTGACTCCCGCGGCGAGCGCCGCGTCTTCCCGGGAAGCGGGGTCCCTCCTGCGCCAGGCAGCGGGGTTTTGCAATAATTAATGCTTCCGCTGCTCAGCCGGCGGCTGGCCCACCTGTGCCTGTGCGTGTAGCTCCCTGGCCTTCCCGAGGGACCGACAAACTGGTTTTGGCGGATGGGGACTTGTAGGGGTTGAAAGTTTGGCAGATAAAATCATCTACGCGTGTATTAAGATATACCCTTTTTCCCCCTAGGGGAGCTGGGTAAATAAAGCCTTTGCCCTACAGAGTCGGTCGTCGGTGTATAGGATAATTCCTTTTCTGAGTGGCGGCTAGATGATACTGTGAAGCGTTAAAACAAAGGCGTGTACACTTGCTGTCCTCAACCAGGCGCCAGGTAAAACCCACGTGCTGTCTCCTGAAAGTGGTAAAGTCCCAGCCGGTGGGTCCAGCCTGTTACCGCTGACTTCTCGAACGTGGCAAATTCGCCCTGGCCAGGCACCCCCCGGGCTGGAAGGAGCCGTCGGGGCTCGTTGTAAGGACCGTGGTTTTAAAAGGTGCTTTTTCAGGCTCCGGGACGCGGGGGCTGATGCTGTCTGGCTGTGCTGGTTCCAGGCTGTACTGATGTACGAGATGCTTAGGCGGGGTTTCTTTCTGGCTCTTTCAGTTTAAACGCCACTTAAGCTCTTGTTTTGCTGCTCTGTGTTTCTGTGGTAGTAGACGCGGTATTTACAAGGTGGGAGCGTAAAGCTTGTGGCGTGTTGTGTGGGAGAAGAGGTTTAGATCCACCAGGTCTGATAGTAGGTGTTTGATTAAAGCTACGATTTAAGGATGAACAAACATTGAAATGCAAAGTGTTTGGGTGTAATTCAGACTTTTTGGGATCCTGGATATCTTTTGTCTTTCTTAGCAAACAAACCAACCAAGGAAAACCCTTGGTTTAAGACTCCCGAAGTTTCCTGCGTTACTCTACAGCAGTTACTCTGCAGGTGCGATTTTTGGAAAGGGGAGATTTATTGCATTATTTCTCAAACCCTTTTTTTGCAGCGTGTCCTTCATGAAGGATCGTGTGCGTTGTCTGCTCCACATTTTCCATTGGCAGCAAGAGCTGTCGCTGGTGGGATGTAAAAATTAATCTGGTAGCAGAAAAAGGGTCCCTCTGAAACATTTCTCCGAGTGTCCATGGAAGACAAAGCTTCTTTCAAGCAGCCTGGGGATTTTATTTACTCTTTGCAGTTGCTTGCTCTGGATTTTCAGTGCTCTGCCCTTGTTTATAACCAAGCGCTTTCATTTGACAGCTCTGCTGGGGAGATGGTTTGCTAATGGAGAGAGGGCGGCAGGCGCGACGGGGGCTGCGGGAAGGGGAAGGATGGGGGCTGACGGCATTTGCTCTCGGGAGCGCTGGCGCTGGGCAGTGTGCTCCCAGCATTCAGGCCAAACACGCGCCGTATTGTGTGAGGTAGGGCGCGTGGGTTTCTCTCTCAAAATTTTCTTTTATTCTAGCGTGGTGAAGTAGATCTCACTAGCTGTAAATATCAGCGGGCTGGTTCTTTTTTCAGCTGTGTTAGTCTTACTGACTTTTTTTTTTTTTTTTTAAATTGGTGTAAGTGGGAGTAAAGTTTGGCTGTGGTGTATTGGCTTGCTTAAATTTTGGGTGATTTGTGTTCTTTTGCTGCTTTTCGGGGCTTTGACGTACGGGATGCTGAGGCCATTTGGTTTCCTCCCTGCTTTTGCTGTTCCTCTGGTACATTTGTGAGTGATGAACACGTGGATTCGAGTCCCTAGGATTGCTTAAAATCACCAGGAACTAAATATCGGCCTTATCCAAAAGCAGAAAGGAAATTAAAGCATGGCTGGGGTTTCCCGAGGGGATGTTTGCTACGGGCCCTATCGCTGCTGTGTCTTCCCATGTCACCCAGGGCTTTTTTAAAAACCAGTCATCACTGTAACTTTTTCAGGCAAGTGTTTTGCTGGTGAACGAGGCTGTAATGTAATTTTTCTCGCCTGGCTGAAACAACATCCAGCATTTTAAACAGAAGGTGCTGTTGTTGAGCGGGCACTTCATTTAAGAATAAGTATTGTAAATACAGGGTTAAAACCGCTGCTTATAAATAAATGCTTTTCCTTTCTCTTGGGAAAGCAACTTCTGTGCGTGCAAAAGCCCCAGAGAAAGTCCCTGCTATTTGCTGGTGGATACTCATTTAATGCAAGTCAAGGCCAGTTAATTTTTCCTGCGGACACAGTGTGAATTGCTGAATTGGGAGCTGTTGTGAAGGATGCAGGATGTAAACAGTATGTATATTTGTGGGCTACCTACGTAAAAGTTGCGTTTCCACCCCTGGTCACAGGAAGGGAGAGCACAGTCTCTGAGAAGAGACATGGGTGGGATGATTGCTGAGTTAGCACATCTGCTTGGTGTAAATAATTGCTACTATTGGTTTGACCAGATTAAAGGTTTAAAAGACTTTTATTAAATCCTTAAAGAAATAGAAGATAATAAAAGTATAAATCCTGCTTGTAAGGAATGAGGAGGGCTTTTCCCCCCCATAATAGTTTTTTATGCTTCAAAACCTGTATAAAACTTGGAGCGCGTGTGTGTGTCTACTGTACGATAGGTTGATCTGAGTTTTTTATTCGTTAGCTGGTGCTTTTCCCCTGGCACAGCAGCGGTGCTGCTGAGGGCGGCGTGAAGCCTTCCCGCCTCCCTGCGGCACATGCCCTCTGCATGCCACGGTTTGCAGAACTGTTAATTTAGGATTGCTCGAGGGAGTTTTATTACAGGGGTATTTTGTAGTCCTCTTCTTGGGGAGTGTCAAAATTTTAATGTCTGGTATCCTGAAGCCTTCCAGAGCAGGCGGCTTGGTGCACTTCTAGAAGAGAGCAGCGGAGTGGGGAGAAGCTCCCTGTTTAATCCCCTGTGGGTCACGAGATAGCTTTAATGCTGTAATTTGTCTGGGATGTGATATCGGCCACCTTGGTCCTTGGGGCCAAGCTGGTTTTGGAAAACGAAAAGCAGGACTGAAGTTTCTTGTACGCTTAAAATGCTAGAAGTAGCCTTGGAGGGTGTGTGAGCAAAATGCAGATGGAAGGGGATGAAGATACATATGTATATAAATATCTCTATATGTGTCTATATATCTTAAGCTCTTAAAGTGGGAATGCATCTTGTATTTCTACTCACAGGCATCTTTGAATCTTTAAAACTAAAGACCACCTTAAATTGAATGTTTTGATGAGAAAACTATGGCCAAGACAGACATTTCAGTAAATGTTCTAGTCTTGAAACAACACACTTCTGAAATTCAGATCATCTCCATCAAGCTTTAATCCCTGTGTTTTATGTCCAATGGTTTGTTTGTTTTTTTACAATCTTCTAAACAAAGAATCTACCAGGCAAATGTTGAGTTTGTTAACGGTGCTTTAGGGTTTGCAGGATAGACTGTCTTTAAGTTGTGTTATCTGTTGCGTTCCAAGCAGGGTAAATGCGGTCCAGACACAAAGGTATCAGGTTTTTAGGTTTTGGGTTGGTTTGTTTGTTGTTTTTTAAATAATAATAATACTAGAACTCCTGAATCACATACACGTGTACAGTCACCAATTTTATATTTTGTAATTGTTTTGTATGGTTCTGAAACTCTTTCCTGGATTGTTATATCTGTGTTTAAAAATTTCAAACTGATCTGTTTATGTTGTCTTCTGCTTGAAAAGTGATTTATATGTTATTACTCAAATCATTGAATTTTTTAAAAAGCAAAGCTAACGCTACAAATTGACCATTTAGTAATAAAAAGAACTAATTACAGTTTTACAGTAGAAGCATATAAATGGTAAATTTGGGTACCTGTTATTTGTCCACCATGTTTTCTCTTCTGCCTTCCATATTCAGTACAATCTCTGAATTTGTCAGAGGGAGAGTTACTCTCTGAATTTGGTCATGTAAAATTTTAAGTTGCTTTTTAAATAGCTTCGGTATATTTATTTTTATGGGTGAACCCTTCTAAGATTTTCCCTTTTTAAATGACAACTTGGTGGCATTCCTCACGTAACGTCCTTTGGGTTTTTTATTCTTACCTGTAGAAAATCAAGAATTTCCAGGAAGTTATTTATTTTAAGATATCCCATAAGTAAAAAAAAAAATATTTCAACTGTTGGGCTCACGATCTTGCAACTAAGTACGTTGTGTGTCTGTGTAGACCTTTGTGTGGGACATACCATGTGAGATCAAAAAGCTTCGTATATTTAAGAAACGTGCTCTCCTCGCCGTTGGTGTGCAGGGAGCAGACTTGGGGTTATTGCCGAAATGTTGGGTCAGAAAAGGGTTATGCTATTTATCAGATTGCCAAAATCATTGATTTGAATCTGGGCTCTTCCCTGAGGATGTGCCTGGCTGTTGGAGTTGGCAGTAAAGTTTTTCCACTGCAATTTTCATGATTAAGTGTTGTGGGCTTCCCCCCCCCCCCCCCCCCCCTTTCTCAAATTCAGTATAATTCAAAGCAACTTGCAGCACGCTGTAGGTTTAATACCAAATGATTTTGACTTAGCTGTAATTATTTTGATTGAAATACCGTTACCGTGTTAAATGAAATGCATCGCTTCTTGCTTCGCTTGTCAGCTTTATCTGGTAGTGCTCAAGAAAGTGGCATAATTTCAAACTTGCAGGGTTTTTTTGTTTGTTTGTTTGTTTGTTTTTTAATCTGGTGCATTTCCCCCAATGGCAGGAGGAGTGGAGGTATAGGATACACCTGGCCATATTTACTGAGCCTAAATACAATAGGAGCTGATAGGAAGAGACATACAAGCTGTTGGTTGCAGACTGGTTTAGAAATTGTGTTGTTAGGGGCATATATACATACACACACAGAGAGGGAAGGACGGACAGACACGCAAAAGAGGAATATTAATGCCAAGGCATTTGCTAGCGTATGTAATATATGTGATCTCAGATGAGTAATAAATTACATTTCAACCAGTGACATATGTTTCAATTTGTTTAACTTCCAGAATGTTAAAACATTATTAAATATATTTTTGAAATGAATGAATCTTGTTTTTTTCCTAACTCGGCTTTTTTCTGCTTTAGTCTTTGAGGTGTTTTTTTTTTACCCATACGTCTGATTTGAGTGTTTCATTGTTTATAATTAATTCTGAAGTGAGTAGTCACAGGTTCACGTGTACTCACAAAACATCATCTCTCTGTTTATTGGGAGAAAGAGTAACACTTGTGCTCTTCTCTTTTTCTGTTCCAGGTGATTGGAGCCCTTGTCCTCGCGGTTGGGATTTATGCAGAAGTTGAAAGACAGAAGTACAAAACTCTAGAAAGTGCCTTTCTAGCCCCAGCAATTATTTTAATACTTTTGGGCATTATAATGTTCCTCGTATCTTTTGTGGGTGTACTGGCTTCTTTAAGAGATAATTTATGCCTTCTTCAAGCCGTAAGTGTTCGTTTTTTTATTCTTAATTTTTAAGGCTCATTGCTCTTGCTTTTCAGTGTCACCTGAATTCAAACCCATAACTATGTCTGCATTGAAAAATATTTTTAAAAAGTTGCTTTTTTGCTTTTAATTAAATCTGAAACTGCTCTATGGCAGTGGTCCCCTAACCGTGGTCTGTGGATGTCCCTCCATCAGGGAGCAGCAGTATTTCGTCTTGCCAGCGACAGGATAGGCGAGGGTCAGAGCCCGGCGCTGAGAAAGCTAGCTTTCCAATAGTTAAGGGCTTTATGGAAAACAACCAGGAATGTGAATTATTATCAGCCGGCGTGGATCTTGTGCAAACTCAGCTGTTGACATACCATTTGACGCTAAGCCTGGCACCACAGTGCCTGCTTTTTCTCTGGTCTGGCCATAGCATAGGCACATGCCCTGCTTAGGGGAACAGTGTTGGAGAAGAAGAAATAGTGCTGCCCCTCGGCCGAAGGAAAAGGCGAAAGCTGGCTGCAGCTTCCCCCGTCAGTACAGGGGGATTTCCTAAAGCTGTGAACCTGCTTGATGGGACGTTAAGTGCAGAGATGAGCTGCAGTCTCTTACGGTTCACTTCTCGTTTCAACCCGGAGGAAGCCGCTAGAGAAAGAAACCCCAGGTCGGGCTGTCGTCCGTCAGGCTGGCGGTGGCTGGAGTCTGTCTGCCTTTGGCTGGGGAGTGGAGTATAGGGGGGCAGATGGAGAGAGGTGTGTTACGACGTTAGCTGTATAGCACCGCAGGGCTTTGAGAGAAGGGCCCTAAGGGGGAAACGAAAGGGGCACAGGTTTTCTGTCCAGTGTCTCTGAAAGGGGAAGTTTTAGGGAAATTCCTGTATAATGCTGTGGTTGCAGATGGAAGTTGCACATATGACTAATAAACAGGAAAGCGCGAAAACATAATTTTCACCTTCACGTCAGTTCAATGTAAAGAAATGGTAAATACGTGGTATGTTACATAGGCCAAAGCAAGAGGTAACTGTGGATTCTTAAATTAGGCTGGAATTTTACTGAGAGTCTGTCCTTAGGCGGTGGTGGCTTCTTTCACTCTGAGCATGGTGGTGTGTCCTCGTCTGATGCCGAGACGACATTTTCTGTTCCTGTTGTGGTAGCAAACCCGGTAGGGTATTTAAACGAAGAAAGTCCCTGATGTCTGCTTCTCAGGCTGATTCCAGATTTAGCAGGAGAAAAGAGATCTGTCTGGTGAGTTTGTGACACTGATACTGGGTACTGAAAGCACAGAAATTAAACGAGCTTTCGGGTCAGGGCATTAGAGATTATTTTCAGATGAGAGATCCTAAAACTTCTTTCCTGACAAAGTTCACCATTAAGAAGCAGACCTAAATTCGTGTAACAGCCATCTTTTATACCTAAACAATCCTTTGGGTTGGAAAAACATTTCAAGGACTGGCACGTCACAGCTATCTCATGGTGTTGCTATGGATTTCTTCATCATATTCATATTTTGCAGGCGCTTTGATAAGTAGTCACAGATGCGTATGTTGTGGTTGTGTGTGAGTGAGCACATATATATATATATATATATATATATATATATACACACACACAGAGATGAATAAATAAATTGAGAGCGAGCAGGTATAATTTTTCTTACCGCTGAGCATAGTAAGTGCCCTGTTAGTGCCCATCATGCAGCCTCTGCGCTCAGCTGGCTCAGTGATGTAGTACTGCTCAGTTCCCTCTTCTGAAGCAACACACTAAAAGGTACCAAGCCCAGAATTTTGCTTTGATTTAACACTGGCAATTTAGTAGAAGGTGGCTTGGATTATCTTAAAGCACTGCTTTACCCAAGAAATGAAAGCTAACAGGTAAGTACTGTTTTTGTAGGAAGCATAAAAACATAAAGTTCGGTGTGGTTTGTAGCAGTCCATTAATACGCTTCTCTGGGATGCTGTTATGGAGAGAAGTATCTTGGCATGGTAAATGCATCTATTGGTTTTGAGGCCATTCAAAGCAGAAAAATAATGTGTTTGCCAATTGGGCAAAATCCAGAATGACTCAAGTGAGGAAAAAAGGCTTTCTTGTGACATGAACAGTTTTATAAGAACAAAACCATAATTTTTTATCTTTCTTGAAAATGACATCTCATATGCAGAAAACCAAGTATGTTGGCAATTGAATGTTACAGACTTAAGGACGCTAATTGAAAGAGTAATTGGGGTTTGTTCTGTTTAAGGACTCGCTTGCAATTATTTTTTCTGCAGTTCATGTACATTCTTGGTATCTGCTTGCTGATTGAGCTGACTGGTGGAGTGGTGGCTCTGATCTTCAGAAACCAGGTGAGCCGCTTGCGTTTAGGTTTTGATCACCAAGAACGTTACTTACAATCCATGATGTTACAGCTATGCTACTGAGCAAATAAAAGGCATTAAAATTGTCACCTGAGCACTAATTGATGGAAGTCTGAAGGCAAGTCCAGACTTTTCAGGGCCTTTCAGGTTCGGGGATGGGTGGGATTGGCCACCTGTTCTGGAGACGGATTCCGGATTAAAGAACTTGGAGAAAATCTGGTAACTAAGAATGCGCAATACAGGCAAAACGAGTTTCTAGCTCTTCATGTATTACAAAGTGCTTTCTTCTCGTTTGCCTTCTGGGTCTCAGATGGCTGATTTGGAAAGTTTCCAGCTGGATTTGGAGACTTTGTTATTTTTTTAGTGGCCAAAATGTTTTACCATATGTAAGGGACAGCTCTTCCCTGCCCACATCCATAAGCAACATAACTAATTTCCGTAGGAGACCCCATCGTTTACAAGCATGCTATAATTATATAAAAACCTTAATTTTTCTAAATGGAAAGCAGCAGACTTTTTTTTTTTTTGTGTTAGAAATGTTTTAAAACATAAATGTGTTCACCATGGCAAGTACTACATTTCTGTGCTTTGATTTTATTCTTTCAAATCTGGAAAAATATGAGCATTAAAAGGAGATGCTGAATAATAAGACCTCTTCCCTCCCCACCCCAGTCCTACCAATCTCACTTCCACAAAAAGAAGTCATACGTACTATGTGACATATGTTATTTAAAAAAAAAAAAGCTTTAAAAAATATTTTTTTAAAAATACTGTCATTGTTATTTTGAAGCAGTATTATGTTCTCTCTAGCTAATGTCTTCTTACTCCGTGCCCAACCGGAGTTGTGAACTTGATTTGAGAGCAGAGGATGAGTTACATTCGTTTCTAAGAGCTGTCGTTAGCTGTTGCTGTAGCCTTGCGCCTTGGCCCCGCGCAAGGGGGGGTTGTGGTGGGAGCGCCACACAGGGAGCGGATCAGCCAGCCCGGTGTAGGAGTGTGGGCATCATGGGATGCAGAGAATTTGGTTGACAGAAAAATAAGTAAATGCCAAAGATGGTATTTGCTGAGAGGGAGAGGAAGAATTGCTGTTGACTTTCGGACAAAGAAAATGTATTGTTGGGGGTTTTTGTGCAGTAAGCGTTTTCCCGACACGTGTATTGGGTGTCTGAGCAGGACAGCTACACTCAGGGACAGGTTTCTTTGCTTGTTTTATGAGGTTAATGGAGAAGTTCAGGTTAGTATGGGGAGGAGAAGGAAGTATTTAATAAAAGCTTAGGGTAATAGCCTCTATTTAAATGCTGATTGGTTTGCACATCTCATTGTTTTTTTCCATTTCTTTCTCTGTTTCCTTCTCAAATCTGTTGAGTCTAAGTGAGGTGAAACAGGCAGCATGAGAGTAGTTGGTATTTGCTGCTGTTTGTTCTTGGCCAGTTAGGATAGTCCTGCAGAAAAATCCCTTCTTATTTCTAATCATTGATGTGATAATCATTTTTGTTCTGTTTTGTTTTTAAATGTTGCAGTTTGTAATACTGAGAAAATGAGTAGGTGTATTTCAGGTTTCTTTCTGACATGCAAGGATTTAGCTTTGATCATTTTAGCAGCTGCCTTGAAAGGAAAGTTGTTACATTCTAGTTATGTTTAGTCTCAATTTTTGCTATGCTATGATGGTGCTGGATGTTGAAAACATTTTTTTTTTTTCCCCCGTCATCATCTGAACTTTGAAAGTGTTTTGTTGATTTAATTTCTAATATGCCAAGCTGAGGAGATACTGTTTTATATCTGCCACTGCTCCACTGCCATATTTCTCAAAACCATGACTATAAAACATACAGATATGAGATCTTTTCCACTTTTTTTCTGCTTAAGGTGGAATAAAGCTCATTATCTGGCTATTATGGATTTCTTGGAAAATAAAATGGTGAAAATAAAATTCATGGAAGATGGTGAGCAGGGAGACATGGCTCTTGGCACCATGGTCTGCACCACTCCCTGGGCGACAAGACCCACCACCCAAACCTGCCATTCTGTCACCCACAAGATGCCGGGGATCCCCAGTGCCCAGTGGGAAGGATCCTGCCTTCCCATTCTCAGCCTGGAGGACAATGAGACCATCTCTGGTAGACGCTTGGAGAGTCTCAGAGAAGCAGCACCTCGCTAGAGAGGTGTTGCACTGTTAGCACTTCTCAGCACAAAACCAGCAGCGAGGCTGCTTCCTTAAAAGAGAACGGATGGTCAGTCCGTGCAGGACTGTGCTATGATTCATTTTTAACTGGTATTTGGTTTTTTTATTAAAAGAAGAAGAAAAAAAAAGCCTTTCCTCTTGTGCTCATCAATTACACTTGTCACTTTAACCTGTTCTTTTAATTTTGTTTCAGCGTTTTGAATCTTGTTTTACTTCTGCCTTCTAGACAATCAACTTTTTGAATGATAATATAAGAAGAGGAATTGAGAATTACTATGATGACTTAGACTTCAAGAACATCATGGATTCTGTACAAAAGCAGGTTTGTTTGGGTTTGTGTTTTTTTTTTTGTCTGGGACTACTTCAGTGCCGAGGTGTGGTAGGTCCTTGGCAACAGCTTTGAGTTTTTCCAGTGATGTGATACTCAAATTCTTACTGACAAGGGGGATGAGATCTCATGCATCATCTGTTACGGCGTTGCTTCGGGCAGGGCTCCTCCAGCATCCTAGCTGGCATTTGAAGCCCCCTAAATCACTGCAAGAAGCAGGGACAAAATGCAGCTTTTGCCTTGGTAGGCGTGATTTGGATGCTCAAGGCCAGATCCTGCAAACATTTAGGCTTATACGAGCCCCACAGCTGGATTCAGACAAATTCAGCCTAAATTCCACCCAAGTTCTTACCCGAAGTGTTTCTGCTGGCTGGTCCAAGACATTCAAAAGCATCTTGTTAACAGGAGGCACCACACAAAGAGAAATCAGGTGGCAATTAGGCTGTTTGAACCTGGGCTGTTGTATTTTCACTCGAGGGCACATGGCAAGCTCTTTAACAAGGTGGTTATTCAAAAGAAGCATATATACCTGTAATTAAAATTCAGAAATTGTGTTGAGCCCGGCTGAGCATTACTTAATGGCATGTGTAGTTGACTCACAGCCTCTTTTTTTTTTTTTTTTTTAAGGCTGGTGTGTTGAAATGTTTATTGGATTATTGAAGAGTTCTGCCATACAGTTCAGAGACTATAGAAGAAGCAGAAAATGTTCAGAAATGCGATGTCAGGGCCCACGTGATGACAGTGCCCATGCCAAATAATGATTAAAAAAGAAAAAATTAACTTGGGAAGTGATATGTATATTTTATGACATTGTTATGGAGATGGCAGCCTGCTTTGAAAAACAGAGTTAGCATGGAAAGTCTGTCAAAAGCCAACCATCCTGAGGAAATTTTGTCATTAGACTTCATAATGCTTTAAAGTTTCCATGCGCTGCCCATAATTATGTGCATGTACAGCGAATATACATTTTAGTGATTAAATAAACTGCTGCTTTTCCCTGTTTAAAATGTAAAACGAATATTTGTACTAAGTCAGTGTAAACTTACAGTATTTGTTTGCCAGATCTCAGTTCTACTAAATCACACCCAAAATGTTTTGGTGAGACTTTTTTTTAATGCCTTATAGCAACACTTTCGTCTTTTAGACTCATTTAGAAATGTAGTTGCAATCCTTAAAAAAAAAAAAAAAATTGAAGTATATTACAGCTCGAGATGGAGTGAATGTAAAAACATTGCTTAATGATGTCCAGACCTGAAAAGATTATTTTTCAACTCGGAAAAGATGGGAGGTGGAACTTAGCACCGAGTACTTTGCTCTGGCACCCTGGGTAGTAGCTCGATGAGTGACAAAGGAACGCTACCTATATCTTTAATTCTTTTCAGTTGTATCTATCATATACATTCATATGTGCCTTGCTGATAAAATGACAGAATTGCTGGGTAGCTCAGTGCTCTTAAAATTGCTTTATTCTTACTTTGTTTTCTAGTTGTTAGAAGAGTTTCTGTTGAGATACGAAATTTTTTTTCCTTTGCCTTTTGTGTCGTTTTTTCCAGTTTAAGTGCTGTGGTGGGGAAGATTATAAAGATTGGTCACAAAACGTGTACCATAACTGTGCGGCGCCAGGACCACTGGCCTGTGG
Source organism: Aptenodytes patagonicus (assembly GCF_965638725.1). Lineage (NCBI taxonomy): Eukaryota > Metazoa > Chordata > Aves > Sphenisciformes > Spheniscidae > Aptenodytes > Aptenodytes patagonicus. The sequence continues at coordinate 38,028,285 of NC_134953.1, forward strand.
GGTGCCGTACACTTGCTGCGTCACAAATAAGGTAAGTCCAAGTCCCGGCTTCTTGGCATCGCTGCTCTCTGCGAGGTCGCCGGCATTTGCTTGGAAAGGTACCTTACTTTAGAAAGTCTGGGGGAAGAAGCGAAGGAAAATGGGTCCCTCCTGAAAACGGGAGCTATGGATCTGTGGGTCTTGACAGCTTGAAAAGGAGAAAATAATGAATTAGACGTGTTGGCTCTGGTCCATGTTACTGTCCCACTACGCAGTCCTAGAAACGCAGAAGGGATCTTGGGAGCTCCTCTAACCTCATGGCTCGCCTGGACCAGGGCTGCTTAAAATTAAGTTTTGCTGGTGTTTTCCCCAAGGTTTGCTGCTCCAGCTTTGCCAGGAAGCCTGGGCCCCAATTGTTTCTGTGGGTGGGGGTTGGAGTGATGTGCACCAGCTGCTGCATGAATTAAAACCCAAACAGAATGATCCCGTCATCCAGAAAAAGCCAGAAATGTGGGCAAATGACCTTAGGGTCAGTGCATCCTTGTGGGTGCAGGTCTAGACTGCAGCTGCTGCTCTACCGTAACCCATCCTTGAAAACTGCCCGCCTTGCCACCTTGTAAAATCCTCCCTGGAAGGACACCCTGTTGGCTGGAGTCTGGACCAGTTTCTCAGTCTACGATGAACTGGTATTAACTGGTGCTGGCAGCACTAGGAGCAGGCGTTAAGTTCCATATAAATGGACCTTGTGTTTTATATAAATTTTAGCAGTTTTAATTCATCGTTCTTCATTTGAGGGATGGATGTAATGCTGAATTTGATAAAGAACTATTCCTCAACTTAAAACCAGTATGGGCAATCCCTGCCTCACTGGGTTTTGGTCTTTGGTCTGAACATAAGACAGAGAAGTTGAGTATGTGTAAGTGCAGACGGAGTAGAGCTCATGATGGATAGCCTACTGGTGCCTGTTATGTGCTGCCCTTTCAAGGTCTGCCTTACGGATGGGTGTTTAATTAAAAAAAAAAAAAAAAAAAAGGAAAAAAATGTAATAATTGTGCTAGTAATCCTGCTGGCTGTTGCTGAGAAATGTGTATAAGGTGAAGGTGGTTATTACATATGCTTACACATTTTTTGTGTATGAGAAGGAGTCTGTTTAAAGCTGTGCTGAGCTTTGATTTATTCTCAGAAACCAAAGCTAAACAGTTATGTTTTAAGTCTTAGATGTTTGAGAATAAGCGAGCCGTGTATATGAAAATAATATGTGCTGATCCACAGCAGCACGGAGCAGACGAGCTCAGGATTTTGCCCTCAGCTGATGGCAGAGGAAGATAGAGCTGGCTAGTAAAGAGCAATCTGGCTTTTTATGGGTCATTCAAAATACTGCTTGTTTTTCTGTATCTCTCATTTCTCTGTTGAAGTCTTGCTTTAAAAGGTTAGTCCATGTGTGTGGAAATACAGCAGTACTGTGAAGGCGAAGCGCTGCAATAACCAGTGACTAATAACGCTAGGTGCCTTTTCAGCCGTGGCACAAATAATCAAACACATTGAGGATTTCAAATGCAACCTGTCTGGCAGGAAAGCACTAAAATAAGAACTTCTCCGAGGAAAACAGGGAGTATATTCTCCATGTGCTTCATTGGCAACTGGGAAGGTGGGGCTGAGACTACTTGCAGCCTAAAGGTAGCCTGCGAAGTATTAAGCTCAGTGAAGTTAATTGCAAGGTGGAGAGAAGCCCCAAAATAACAAGCAACCTTCTTATTTAAGGGTAGGCTGTTCAGCAAGACGCTGCAGTACGTTAGGGCTTGTGGCTTTGCCACCCCGGGATGCCATCGATGTGCCTTGTAAAGTCCAAGCGGCGTGGACGCATATTAGGCAGGATGACCCTAGCACGTGGCTGTATGGCTGGCTGCCTTAAGAAAAAAAAAAAAACCAACCAGAAGATGCATACCTCTTCTATTTTTGACAAATGCTTCCAAATACAGGCTGGTTTCTGTCCTGGAAAACTACAGATATGGTTTGTGATTACTCATTCACTTTGTAGTCATGGAAAACTCCCCTTAATGTTGGAGGTTGGATTCTGATCCTCTTAAAAAGCCCTGTGCTAAGACGAGCCAGGCTCATGCTGGGGGGGACTCTGAAGGGACTATTTTCAAGTCAAAGTATTTATTAAAGACTTACACTAGTGTAGCAGATAAAAATTAGTCCCCAAGTGCCTATAAACCTCTGTTTCTAACGCATTTCTCTCTGTTGTGTATGTTTTCTTGTGCCATGGTGTCCTGTTAGCAAATCCTGTGTTTAAAATTAAACGATGTGACTCTGCTCTGGTTGTCACATGTTTTGCGGATGTCCACGTGTTTGTTTGTTAGGCTTAAGCATTTTGTAAATGTGAAATCACTCACAGCAGACGCAGCAACACGCTGATGCCTAGTATTGCAAACCTTGACTTCCAAGGTATTTATTACCTGTGGTTGACAGATGGGTAGTCCTCACGTTTTCGCAACAGACCTGTGAAATAGTCAGAGTTCTTTTTTTAGGAACGCGCTGAACCTTGTTTGTCAGATACTTGCGTGTTCAAGGTGAGAGCCTGTTTTTTTGGGATCTTAAAAAACTTGAGCCTGGCTGGTGTTTCTGCCATTTTGTAATATCCAGCTTCCTTCCATCTTTTGCAAACATCCCTCTTCCTTCTTGGGGAGGTGACCTGGGAACCTCAGCCTACCGCTCTGAGGGCACCAGCATTTAGAAATCTCATCTCTATATCTTGTCTTAATTTTGAGGGAGGGCATATCAATACGGTAGAGTTTGCTCTGCCTTATTTCCCTCATTTGTGTATTCTCATTTTCCTCCGTGTCTTTGGTTTTGTACATTGCTTCCTTTGATGCCAGTGGGCTTTACGTTGGCTGATTTGTAAGTGAAGGACAGTATTTTCATGTTAGCTTTGCCAGGCCAGGTAGAGCTTCGGGATGCAAGCAAAATATGAAATGGCTATAGAAAATGCGTTAGTAATCTGTGATGAATGCAAGCATTCAGTCTTTTTTAAAATATATGAATTTTATATTCATATATATGATATATAAAAACATATTATAATAAATTTGGTCTTGTAAAATGTTCATGTAAGCATACATAGTATTGGACGTTATTTGGGGTTTAGATAATTCTGAGCTTAAATTTCTCATCGTGGTGGCATGATGGACATGTTAACCCCTGGTTTTCTTAATAAGATGTGTTAAGTTATTAAGGCCTTAAAATTAAAACCAGCTGTTTGTTCTGTGGAAACAGCTGTGGCTTACAGCTCTGTTGTAGCTAGCTTTGGTTTCTGATGCCACGCTGGTTTTGCTGGATAGATACAGTTCAAATGTCTTGTGTCGTGACACACTGGCAATACTGACTTCTCTAAAATCATGTAGAGCTCTATCTAAATCTGACCCTGGGGCTGCTGGAAGAAACCAGTGTTGGGCTGGGAAATAACCCTGTTGTTGCTTTTATATGAGCTGGGTGAACACAAGAAGAGTAAAAACATTTTTTTTGTGATTTTTGTTTTCTGCTATAGTTTATATTTGTTGTTTTCTTTTCAGACAGACACTATCAACACTATGTGCGGATACAGAACCATTGACAAAGAGGTAACGTAACCAGTGTCCACCTTGTCGTGGCAAAGGGTGGTGCTTCTCTGCATTTTTTTGGTCAGTTATAAAATTGTCTTCTGCATACTTAAATCTACCAGACAGTGAAGTCAGCAATTATAATTATTTTATCTGGAATAACTTTCATATATTAAAAAAACTAATCTTGTTTGATTATGGTATCTTCCCTTCTTTGTGTCTTCCATGATTCCTTGTTTGACGTGCATGAAGCGCGTCTTCCCAAAGCTCATCCCCCTTATGCTAATTCCACAATTAATGCAAAGAAAACTGCTTTCATACTTTTAAGTAGTGACTTCAGTTGGGGAAAGCTTTTAATACTTAAAAGCCAAAGTTTCTCACTGAGTAAAATCAGTTTTGGTAAAGCCAACTTAGCTGTTTCTAAGTATTTTATATCCCAGTAGTGGGTGTTTTATTTTTAAGCCTGTAATAGTTATTCCTGGAAGAGGAGTGGGACTTCCCAGGTTGTGTTGGCAGCCCTCTCCTCCCTCCAGGAGCAGGATGGGGCCGCCTCCTTCTTCAGTCTTCCCTCTTGGGAATAGCCCCAGTGACTCCAGAGTAGAGACTGCCGGCTCAAGGCACTAATTGCAGAGTGATTAAGAAGGGAAATCAGTAATTGGATCTGCGGCGGGTTCTCCACTCCTAGCTTTGGAGTGCTGGTGCGGGGAGTTGGTCTGAAAAAGCCCCTTTCCCCAGCTGATTTGCGGCACTTGGCGCACAATGCCAGCTTCAGTTGTTGGTTTTTGGGATTACCGGTTATCTTTACATATGACCTGTCTTCATTTAGATTCATTGATTTATGGCTTAATCACCTAAACGCTCCAGCCTGGCTCTAGTGCCCAAAGCACTTAAGCATATGCTAAACTTTACTCCATTCATCTGCTTAGGACCCTTTGCAGCCTCAAGTGCTTTCTATATTATGGGTTGGGGTCATGGTGCAGCTTGCAGGACTGAATCTGAAATCCTCTTGTTCCTGCCCTTTTTAGAGTCTATTGCAAAGCACTTGGTCCGCAATTTATATTTTTCTACTGCTGTACTTTCAACTTGGAAGCAGAGATGAAAGCTAAAGAGAGACTTCTGTACTTTCCAAGTGGTCTAAAATGAGAATCGGATGCATTTCATTTAGAAAAGTAGTGGCAAGGAAAGACTTAAAAAAAAATAAAATAACTTGTTCAGGCATGGAGCAACCAAAAAACAGGTGGAAGAGTTAGTGATGAGATCTGTGTCAAATTCAGTGGGTTTAGAGAGATGGGAAGGAGGACCAAATTTGCCTCCTTGAAATTTGAATTATCATGTGTAACTGTATCATATGCCAGTGCAACTGCCTGTTTGAATGTCTGCTCTGTTATTTTGCAGCGCTTGAGTGTTCAGCATGTTATATATGTCCGTGGGTGCACGAATGCAGTGCTTATTTGGTTTTTGGACAACTACAGCATCATGGCCGGCGTGCTGCTCGGCATATTACTACCCCAGGTAAGAAGGGGCCAGTGCATTATCCATTAAAGGGAGTATCTGATTTGTTGCTGTGGTATGTGATATCCCATTTTACCATATTTAATTATAATTTTTTACTTAAATTTAACGTAACTGATAAGCTGAGGTGGCATTCCGGTATTTTAGTAGCATTACTGTGATATATTGCAGGGTTTGGTTGGTTAATTTGGTTTGCTTGGGGTTTTTTTGAGTCCTCTCCTCCCCCTAGCTGCGTCCACTAAGACTTTGCTCCAAGGCACAGGGGTGGTAATTAGCTGTATTAGCTCTTCACAAAAATAATCCATTTATACCCCTATATGCCAAGAAGAATAACAATGTGAGATTCTCTCTGTATATATACCGCATACCTGCCCATATATCTGGCATATGGATACATAATTTGTAAAAACTGCCGCAAGAAGCGTTAGATAAGCAGTATTTGATCTCTGACTAGAGATGCCCCTTCCTTTCACAGTTCCTGGGAGTGTTGTTATCCTTGCTTTACATAACTCGGGTGGAAGATATCATCACCGAGCACAAGCTGAGCGAAAGACTGTTTGAAGAAGCACAGCAGAGATCTGCCTCCGAGTTTGCTGGAGCCGGCTGCTGCATGTGTTACCCGGGGTGACTTTGGAAACCTCAAATATAGTTAAAAAAAAAAAGCAAATCCACCTGTTCTGGTTTGTGGTGGCTTCTGCGGCTATTACAGACTGCGGGTGTAATGAATCGGCCAGCAGACCGGCGGCGGGTTGGCAGCGTGCCGATACCGCCCTAGCCTCGTCGCTCTCGGTGTGTCTGCAACCAAAGACGTACCAGAAAGGCTCCGTGCTGCCGACGATGCTGCTGCGGTATCGCGATGCTGCTGGAAGGTGGATTGTGGATAACTAAATCTTTTTTTTGGTGATTACTGAGTGATACGCAGCCGGGAAAACTATTTTGGGAAGATTTGAAGGTAGATTTCTAGGAAGAGCCTTTGCGTCTTGGGATGTCATATTTAAATGTTTGTCCTTTCCAACTTTATTTTCTTACTTCTTACTCCTTCCAAAAAAGACTTCTTACTGATCTACATGGTGAATATTAAGTATGTGTTTAGTAAATTTTTTATGCTAATCTCAATCAATTTACTGACAATAATGGATGGGATGCTGAACACTTTCATCGCTCAGCCTTTTGTGCCTTTTAATAATGGGGCAGATGCCAATGTCGTATCAATCAGGTAATGCTTGATATATTTTTAATGCAATTTATTGCTGTCTGGCTTTTGTATAAACTTAGGGGATGTTTGAATCTTGTCTGTACTGTATTTTTCCCCTTTAGTAAATTAACTAGGTGATTTATTTTCTTTTTTTTTTGTAGTTCTGTATGTTGAGATGTTTCTAATTTTTATTCTTCTTGTCAAAATAAAAAAAAAAACTTTTTCTAAAAAAAGTGCAAAGATTAAAATGCTTCTTATTTTCTTACCTAAGTTAAGCCTGTCTGTCAGATGCAGAGTCAAAAGGCAGAAATACCTCGAGCTGTGATTCTGGTTTGGGCACCGACTTGCCTGGGGTTTTGGACAGAGTCACTGAAGGTCTGTGCCTTGTTTGCTTCTCTTAGTGACTTCTTGGGAAGTCACCGAGAGCTCAGGGGTTTTTGTTGTTGCTTTGTCCTGAGCATCTCTCTGCAGTCTTTCTGGCCCCAGCCAGGCTTGCAGGTGAAACGCACAACCTAATTACTGTGATGCTTCAAATAAACAAATTCAGGGTGAGAATAAAGCGGATTTGGCTTATATCCTGTCTTTGTGAATCTCTTCTTTTCTGACGCTCCACTAAGCCACACAGAGGAATATCTGATGTCATTCTCTCCTTGCTGCTTTTCTTCTGCTTTTTAAATTTCCTTTTCCTGGACGTGTTTTCTGCTTTCTTTAAAACTCAGTGTTTGCTGCTTAGCTCTCCGCCTTCACCAAGGATTTCTGAGGAAGCTTCATGCTTTTCCAGGAGCCAAAAAATGACTCATCCAGTTCTTCAGTGTTTCTGACGGTGTCTAGGGATAAGAGATCCTGCTGTGTTATCAAGCCCATCATCCGCAGTGCGAGGTTATTTCCTACACAGCACACTCTAGCGTTGGGTCCCGCACATGGTTACATATTTAATTGCTCCATATCGTTGTCACCTAAATTTTGCTGGTCTCTGTCCTGAATAATGTATTTTGGTAAGTTAAGAAGCAAGGTGTGTTTTAAGGGTGGATTTGTGTACAAAGAGAGGAAGGGGAAAAGGAGGGGGCAGCTTTGGAGGAACAAGCTGACTGCTGGTGAAAGAGAGGAGGATTGAAACCAGAATTGGTTTATTGTGGAGAGTGGGCTGGGAAGGTGGGAGCTGAAAGCAACAAGAGCTAAGGTGTTGTCAGAGGCAGAGCTGTGCCCTGGCCTTTAGCAAGGGGAATGATGCTCGAATTTGAGATGGCAGGAAGGCTATAATGAATTGTGAAGGAGGGAATGACAAAGGTAATTTTTCTTTCTTTACTAAGTGTTGTAAACGTTGTGGTGGTTTGAAGTACAAGATACCTGGAAAAGTAGGAGATGACGGAAGCGTGGTTAAAATTTGGGTGGTTTAAATGGAACAGGGAGAGTATTTGGGGATACCAGGGAGCAGTTCTCCTTTAGCAAGGAAATTTGTGAGCTGTACTGAATTTTCAACCATCCTCAGTGCTCTTTGTCATATGCAGTGTTTGAGGAGGGGGGTTACCTGACAATCATGAACTAAACATGTGTGACTGTTTAATAAATGATTAATTCAAATACTGTTGACCCTTCCCATTCCCTCAGATCTGAGGAAATTAACTCTTCGCTTCACAGGCCCATGGTGACTGGAGGGAAGGATGATGCCCATCAGGAGGTGGCTGGAGGAGAGGGAGGCAGCAGGTCTCTGCTCAGCTGCCTCCAGGCACCTGAGCTGTGGGAGACGATGGGGAGACTGTGATGGGGGGATGAATTTGCTCTTAAGCACGAGGCTTGGCTCTTCTCAGTGTGCTGTGCTCATGTCCCATTAGTAGACAGATCTTTTAATGGGTTTGCAGTGTGCACAAGGTGTTTTGTGTGCTTACAAGTAGCTGGTTTTATCCTGAGCCGCTGAGCCTGCAGGGGTGTGCTCTGTCCTGCCTAGTTCATCTGCGTGAGTGAGGTCCGGAGGGGATGTGGTGTGGCATTAGTGAACCTGCAGCTCATCTCTGGCTGATGCTCCACACACATCGCTCATCCAACTACCAGCATTTTCTTTTTAAATATGCACATCCCCATGTCCACAAGCTAATCACCTGGAAGCATGTGAAGGGCTAGACTCAAAATGTTGTCCTGGTCTGATTTTTGCGTCTGGCTGTAAGTGAAAACCACTGTGGCCACACTAGCGAAGATCATCTGGGCTTTTCCAGACAGCTGACGTGAAAGTTGATTTTAAAATGGGTGAAGAACGCTGATCTAATTCAATCCCTGCCTTCCTGGCAGGAACAGCCACATCTGGACCACTCCTTGCAGATGCATCCTTAAACCTGCTCTTAAAAAAGCTCCTTGCCTGCTGTTTAAAAGGCTGAGGCAACTCTGCAAAATCCCGGAACTGTTACGGGATTTTTTGTGTGTGTGTGTGTAATTTTAAAGTGCTCTGACAACTGTGAGCTTCCCATGGTTCATCCTCCGCATGCTCCTGCTTTCCTCGTGCTTCCCAACGCTCTGCCCTCTGTGGATGTTGGGCAGCTGTTTGTGCTCCCTGCTTGCAAAAATCACCCCCGCCGGTCCTTGCTGCCTGACCCCTGCGTTGCCTCTCTCCTGCCAGCACCCCGGAGCTTTCCTGCCTGTCGTGGGACGGCTGTACGGAGCAGCTGCCTGTTCAACGACCAGGAAACTGAAGGGTTGCAACAACTCCTCAGTGTCGGCTGCCTGCTGAGCTACTGGGCAGTGATACCTAATTTAATCGCTCTGCCTCCCCTGTGGGTTTAGGGAGCAGGGTCATTGCACCAATTCAGCAACGTGGAGGGGTTTTGCACTGAGAATTATGTGCCATTCAGCTAGAAATAGAGATTTACCTTCATATTTCAAATAGTTACAGGCTATCCAGGCACAGTCTTGGCACAGCACTTGGGCAATGCATGCTGGTGAGCTGAGGGCTTGGCTGGAGCATCGTGCATGGTATATACTGTACTATGATGTTACGTGATAAAAATCTTTAATTAGCGCAGTTCCGGAGGAGAAATGCTGAGCAGCTCTCCCTCTGGTGGTGTGGGTATGCCATATCACAAGGCACTAATTAAATCTCTGCTCGCCATGAATTAAATCTCTACTTGGCGTGTCCATATGGCACCGGGGTTTCTCTGATGGCCCTGTCCCCTGCCCTGCTTCAAGAGGCCCCCTCGCGTGGGTACAGCTTCCACGGGCTTCATCCCCCCCAATCTGGAAATCCCTCGTTAGCCCTGAACCTCTGCAGCAATTAGCATCTGTTTATGAGGCAGAGCGGGCACTCGGGATGTGGCTGCTCATTACAACCTGACCTGGAAAACCAGCCTCAGAGGCAGGGTGAGCTAATTTCCTACTGATGGGAAAAAAATCGGTGTTTAAGATCTAAAAACCATCTAGCTAAAAGTTGTTTTGCAGATTTGTATTCCTAAGGCCCTTTTCTTCGCTAGGACTTCCCAGCGCTCGTGACTTTTCTGTACAAGCTGATTATTAAAAGGTGTTTGCCTGGGTTCAGGAATTGCTTCTTGGTAAGAAATAATCTGGTGGGTGTTCAGCCTCGGACTGCAGGTTTTCCCACTGCCCGGGATTCTCTGGGCTCCACTGGGCCAGGGAGGTCAGCTCGACCCGGAGCACATTGGTGGCACATGAAGTTGCTCTGGGTTTGCATCTTCGTTTGATGTCTACGCCTTTCTGGGGAGGGGGGAGAGAGGGCGACATCTATATCTGTGGTGGTGAGAGCAATGCTGCTGTTTAACTTGTCAAAATTACGTTCAGTCCATTGTGCTTAAAACTGATCCAGCCCCAGTCTGTTTTCGTACCCGGGATGGGAGTACTGCTCTCATTTGGATTCAGCTCCTGGCCTGAAGTCTGTCTCTGCAGCTATAAGAGCTAAAATTTTGCCTCGCAGCAGTGATAAGAGCCCTCAGCAAAGGCAGCTGTTAAATCCCCTCAGGAAAGTGGGTGTCCTGCCCGTTTCCAGCATGCTCCCTTGAAGGAGGTACTTTTTCTTCCATGGAAAGTTTTTTCCTTGATGAAGAGGTAGAGGTAGGTGAAAGCTGCTGTCCTGGAAAGGAGAGAAGAAGAGCCGATCTGCGTGGGATGTGCACAACAGGGCAAAGCCGCCTCGTGCTTCTGGGCGTTGGGTACCCGTTTGCAGATCACACCCCTGTCACAGCGCTCAGCCCTCTCTGGAGATTTCTTGTGGTGCAGCGCCACGGGTGGGGGTGTTACTGCCTGCAGCAGGTTTTGGGGATGGGGAGGCTTTGCCTGGGGAAGCACAAGGAGCTGCCAGCACTGGCTGAGCATCGCTTACTGCAGCACTCCCAGGATGCTCGGTGACCCCGCAGTGGGAACCGTGCGGGGCTGATCCCTTGGCTGGAGCAAAGCAAAGCAGCACGGTCTCCTCCTGCTTGAGGCTACAGCTTGCTGGGTTAAAATAAGCATAACAACGCCCTGGGGGGTTTGGAGGGTGCTGGGACAAACCTGTTGGCTGAAGGGCAAGAGCTGGGGGGGAATGGGCTGGGGTGTCAGGCTGGTAGGTGCCTGAGTGAGGAAGGAGCTCTCTGTGAGGTTCCTGGAGCTATGTGCAGGTGCTGGCAAAGCCATTGAGCTGCTGGAGAATATTGGGTCTTGGAGAAGTTTGTGTGCAGGGCTTTGAAGTTTCTGGGTTTTTTCAAATGTAACTGTGTCTTGCTGACCAGGACAGCTGCTTCCTTCCCATGTTTCCCAGCGATGGTGCTGGGCACTTTCCGGTCTCATGCAGCACGCTCCTTTGCTGGGATGGGTAAGGGCAAATTCAAAGGGCTTCATGCTGGTGCTGGGAAAGGTGCCTACACCGGAGGAGCCGTGCAAACAGTGCCCAAAGCTCGGCTGCAGGCTGCAGTGAGTCAGGGTACATGGTCCTCTGGGGGGATGGCCAAGTCTGTGGTGGAAGGGGAGAAGATGCAGGTAAGGAATGTTAAGTGTGAGCTCTGAAAGCCTCGACCTTTCCAATCATAAAAGTAGGGAGCCTGTGACGAGGTCTCCCTCAATCCAAGACCTTTGCTGCTGGTGCTCACTGAGTTTGGCAGCCGTCATGCTGGAATCGGGTGTATATAACGCTGCTGTTGGGACATGCCTTTGCCTCTCTTGGGTCTTCTTCTCACCATTCTCTCGGTGGTGAGGGGCTGTGCAGCTGCAAGCCCTCCTGGCTCATCTCAGGGCATCCGAGGTGATGGTGATGATTTTCAGTCCCCTGGCTTGCCACATCATCAGGCATATTCCAGGCTTGATGTGGCTTTGCTGGCTTGCTTTCCTTGTAAAATGGCATCGCTAAACACAGCACTGAACAGGACTGCTGCTGCTAATGGTGCTCACAGCCCTCCCGGGGTCCCTCTCCCTGTGCATGGGGCTGGGAGACACGTGGGCATGGCTCTGGGAAGCTTCCTGGCCCAGCAAAGGGGACAGATGCTGGTGCTGTGCCTGTGCTCACCTCAGCTGAGACAGTGGCTCAGGTAAAAGCAGTCCATGCCCTGATGGTCCTCAGCTTCCCAGCATTTGGTATTTCCTAAAATAGTGTTCATTCTCCAGGAAAGGAAGGTGAAATATCCAAGTCCCCCAAAACAGCTCCATCTCTGGGCTTAGTTCGGTTCCCAGCCAGCTGTTAGCTTATTTCTGTATAAAATGTATTTGTGCCACCAAAAGCATCCGGCCCACCTAAGGAAATGAGCTTTGTAAGAAATACTCTCTCTCAGTCTGGGATGTGTGTGTGTGTCACAGGGTCATCCCACAGCCCTCATCCCAGGAGCAGGGACAAAGGGACAGGGACAGATGTGATGCACCTTTTGAGCATCCCATGGCGAGCGGCCCCATTGCCTAACAGTGGAAGGAGAGGCCATCATCACCCGTGGGACAGCTGGAGCACCCCTGCTGCACCTTGCCCTGCCTTCTCAACCCCGGTGCCCTGTGAATGGGGCAGGATGCGGCCCTGCCGTCCCCAGCCTGGCAGCAGCAGCGGCGGCACGCCAGCCCCCCGCCCCGATTATTGTTGGGTGTCAAAAAAGACATTGAAAAGCAAGGAGGAGAGCTGTGAAGAGGGTCACTTTAGTGGCTCTTTCTCTCTCTTTTTTTTTTCCCCCCGAGAAGGAAGTTAGAAAAGCAGAGCCCTCAAAGCCGCATTGAAAGGGTGACAGAGACAGGATAATGCATAAGATGGAGGGAAGGAATCTCAGAGCACTCGCCACGGTGTTTTAATGATCTGTTAACAATTACCCCTTTCAGGGCAGAACATATGGTAGATGGTTTGCTTTAAAAAAAAAAAAAGGGACAAAAAAGAAAAAAGAAATTACTTCAGAAACTTAAATGATGGTGGAAAATGGTGAGGATTACGGTGAAGAGCTGGGGGAGGGAGGTGTAGCCCCCGGAGCAAGGGGATATCAGATGATGAGGGGATGTGGGATGATGTGTCCCTGAGCACGGGGGCTTTGCCGGAGCCAGAGACTCCAGAAAGGTGCTGGTACCCAGGAGCTGCCGGGGGTGGCTGGAGCAGGGCGCCCGAAGGAGCCGTAGTAGGTTTGAAGAAATGTGGTAATGAAGGGGTGCTGATAAAACCCAGGAAGCTGCTGGGACCTCAGGACATGTACATTCATGTGGGGGACAGCAGCCTTGTGCCCCCCACATCTCCGGTGCCAGCGCTGTGCCACAGGCCTGCGGCAAGGTCGGGACCCAGCTCAGACCCTCGCACGGCTTCAAAGGACTTGGCAGTGCTTCATAGGGTGGCTGGGGATGGTCTCCATCCCTGAGGGGTTTTGTGGGCAAGAGCCCCATCCCTGCAGGCTGCCTTTTGGGCTGTGGGCTGGAGCATCCCCCACAGCTCGGGCTCAAGCCTGGCTTGCACGGGCACGGCGGCAATGAGCCGGTGCTCCCCTCCCTGCAGCTGGGGGCTGGTGTAGCCACACAAATGGCTAAAATGCTCTGGATGCGCCCAGGTGGGTGAGTGCTTTGAGGTTTCCCTGCTGTTACCTGCCATGAGATCACTGCCTTTCTCCCACTGTTACAACCTGTTAGCATGAGGTTCAGTCATGGCTCCCTAAAACCGTATTGCCAAGGACGGATACAGGCTGCAGGTAACTTGTCTTGCAGAGCTGGGCTGCAGCTAAAATTATGTGTTATGATTGCATGGTGTTTTGTGTGAAAATATCCAGAGTTTTTTTCCTTTTTGTTGCAAATACATAATTTCTCATGGAGATACAGAAGTCAGGCTGGCTGCTCACCTTCCCAGAGATTCTGGAACGGGCTGGCAGGAGGGGCTGTGCCACTCGTGGTCTCCCCTGCTTCATTATACACCTTGACTCAGGGAAGAAAATGATCCCTTTTGGATATAAACTTGTCTTCCCCTCAGCACTGCAGTTTTGCAGGGCAGGAGAAAGCTCCGATTCAAAGGTCAGGGTCTCAGCAGATGGACCCCAATGCTGGATGAAGGGTTGGGAGAGCGGTACAAGCATCTGGAACCAAGGTGGGGTGTGTGCAGATGGGCAGGGATAGTTGGGGAAAGCTGGGACGGGGCGCCGAGGCTGCCTGGTGGGGACACCAGCACAAGGCATGCCAGGAGAGGGGCACGAAGATGTGGGGATGGGAGAGAGGGGTGGCAAGGCTGGGCACAGAGGAAGATGGGTGAGGGGGGATGCTTCTTCCTGAGACTGGAAGGAGGGAGAAGGCGGGAAGAGATGGGGCTGGTACAGGGATGGTCAGGGAGGGGATGGGGTCATGTGTTGGGGATGTGGGCAGGTGAGCTACGGCAGCTGGCGTTGCTTGGGTTGGTTGTGGGGGCTGCAACCACATTCAACCCACCGGGATGGTTGGTACCAGAACTGTCATCATAGCTCTGAGGGCTGCCAGATGTGTACAGCACAGCTGGGAATGGTGCTGGGAGGAGCATGAGCTGGTCCTGGGCAGGTCACAGGGCCAGTGGACAAAATATCCACATCCCTCCTGCTCGCAGTGGATATTTGGCTTGAGCAGTGACCCCAGCACCATGCTGGGCACATCGCCCAGCAGTGGCAGTGATGTGGCAGCAACGTCAGTTTGCAAAGGAAGGGTCAAAGCCCCCACATCTTGCTCTGTCTCATGTTGAGGGCTTCAATGAAGACCTGGAGAGGGGTTAGTGGTGTGTGAGTCCCTCAGGGCACCTCTGCTTTTGTTTCAGGCCAGGCGGGGAATTTCTTTCCAGACTCCTGGCTTTTAGCAGCTTTTTCATTTCTCAAAAGCCAGCTCTGGTGCCTTCTGGTATGTTCAAAGTTTGACCGGTGGAGCCTCTAAATCAGAGAGAAAAGCACATCTTTAATTATTTTTGGAGGTTGGAAAGCACCATCTGTCTGTTTGATGGGCAACTGGGGGGTGAGGAGTTTCAGAACGAGCCAATATGACCAGTCCACACCACTTATAACCTCATCATGCATCAAAATGCCAGAAGTTAGATTTTAGCCCTTACAGGAGAGAAGTGCTGATCAGGAAGATGGCAGTCTGAGATCAGCATATCCATGGTCTGTGAATATATATTGATGGCCAAAGGAGGGTTGATGCAAACGAATACTGAAGCCTCAAGTCTGTGTTGTCCAACTGGTAGCTGAAGATGACCACTGCCAGATGGTGAAGTCCGAGTGCTGGAGATATCCTGCCATAAAAGCTTCCTTCTGTGGAATTGTAGCTGTGGAGACAGTAAATTTCTAATTACGGTTATTCTTTGAGATTTCCATGCAGGCAGATACACAATCATGGGCTTACTCTGAGCCACTGGGGCTGCTGGCAAGTTAAAGACGGACATGTGCTTGAACGCCTGTTAAGCCCCCGTTGTGTTTCATTCAACCATCAGAGGAATGTTGTGGTGGTGGTGGCTTCTGCGAGATCTTGCCAGAAACTTGTAAAGCTTAAAGCACTTGGAAAACCCAGATGAGAGAGTGTGCTGGATGTGTAACCCATCCTGTCTGCCCAGGCTGTCATCAGGGTAGAGGAGAAACCCTCTTTCTGGCAGGAGAAATGGGCTGGGGCAAGGAACCACTTGCCACAAGTGGAGAGGGGAGCAAGCCTGGCAGAACTGGCAATGGTGGGAGGCAACCGACTCCCAGAGAGGTGAGGACCATCTTTCCCTACCCGGGCAGATACTAAGATGGTTGGGTAAATACTTTAAGGTAACAGGTTTCACAGCACCCACCTGTAGGCATCACAGCCCAGTATCTGACTGACCTTTTTGTACTTGGTATTTGTTCCTTGCCTTTCCTTTCTGTGGTATTTCTTTTCCTCTCCTCTCTCTTATCCAGAGATAATCCAGGTTTTTGCTATGCTTGAGATTGTTGCATTCTAACCCAAAATATGTTTCAGTGTCAGAACAGCTGTCTGCTCTTGCAGCCTTGTGAAGCCATCTCCTGTGAGGCTGCGTTTTAAGCACGGAGAGAGGTTTACTGTAGAGCAGGATCTCACACTGGAAACTCTTGGGTTTTCTTTCCCTCTGCACTATCAGGGCTTCTCCTCTTCTGCTGCAGTGACAGCATCCCTCACCCCAGGGCTCCATGGGGTTATTCCTGCCCCCAAGTGGCCTCAGCCCCCAGCCCTTGTAAGTCAGAGTATGTGAGATGCTGAGCCCGGCTCCCTGTGGGGCTACAGGAAAACCCATCAGCTCTGGCATGGATCAGGCCTTTGAGGCAGATTTCTGCAGCACAGAGAGGGTGAGGGCTGCCAGATGGTTACGGAGGGGATCGGTATTTGCAGCTGGCGGGATTTGTGCCAGTGCTGTCCATGGCAGGAAGGGGCTCTAACCTTAGGGAGATGGTTACTCCTTGCACAGCCCCTTCTGCCTTGAGCAGAGCTCACTTTGCCTCCGCGGGCAAAGCCAGCAGCCCTGGCCCACGCCGGGGAGAGCTTTTGCTAGCCAAGCCCTCGGTGCATGTACCAGTTGCTCTGGACACTTTCTCTTGTGCCGGACCCCGGCCACAAAAGGCGGGAACATTTACGGTGGTGAAACGTCCTTTTCCCAAGCAGCCTTTGCCGCTCTGCCCGTTCCCCGCCCCGGGGGGCCGCTTGCTCGGCGCTCGCCGGGTAATTAATGATTTCCCGGGGAGGCTCCTTTCACCCCGGCGGGTACCCCCGGCCCCTGCCCGCCCTGGCCGGCCGCCTCCCCGGGGCCGCGGCGGCGTGTCCCCGCGGCGCTGCGCTCTCCCTGCCCGGGGCCGGCTCCCTCCCCGGGGACGCGGCTCTGCGCCCGGCCGTGCGCCCCGTCGGGCGGCTCCAGGGGACGCGCTCCCGGCGCCGCTTGCCGGGGCTTTCCTTTCTTCTCCTTTTTTTTTTAAAAAGTATTTTTCTTTTTGCGCCCCTTCTCCTCTCCCTCTTGTAGGAAGAGGAGGGAGGGGGGAGGAAGGGAGAAATATTGTCTGAATTCACAAAGGGGGGCATCTGGTGCACCTTGCGCCTGGCATCTGTGCTCCTTGTGTCCCGAGCAGCGCGCTCGCACCGGGACGAGGGGCAGGAGGGGCAGGCGTGCATCTGTTGGGCGCCACAATAAAGTCACAAAACAGAGGCGCGGAGCCGGCCCAGCCGCGCTGCCCGCTCAAAGGGGGACGCGGGGCTGCGGCTCCCAGGTATTATGCGCCGGGTAGGTAGGGCCGGGGCAGCAGCTGCTCCGGCTCTGAAGGGCTGCGCTCCGCCGAGCCGCTCGACATATGGCCCCGCAAATCACGGTACCTCCTGAGCAGCCCCGGCCGGGGGGGGGAGCGGGGCAAGGAAGGGGCGGCCCCGCCGCAGGTGCCTCCGCCGTGCGCTCCCCGCTGCCGCCGCGGCCCCGCGGGGAGGAGGCGCGGGCGCGCACCGGCGGCCCCGGGGCGGGCGGAGGGCGCAGAGCGGCCGGCGGTCCCTCGGCCCCGGGGGAGAGGGGTCGGGAGCGGGCCCGACCTTATCCGCCCTCCCCTCTCCCGAGCAAGCAGCCCCCGGCGGGCGGGCGGGCTGCGGCCGAGCCCCGGCTCGCAAAACGTCCCCGACGCCTGGCAGGCGAGAGATGCGCCGGGGCTGGGCTGGTTACCATATGTTTTCAATAAAATAAGACAAATAGGGCCGGGAGATAGGGATTGCAGTAAACCTGTTATAAAGCAGCATAAACTAGCCCAATGTAAACGGCAGAAGGGCCCCTCCTGGAAGGGCCGTTGGGTGCCAGCTCCGCGCCGGGGCGGCCCGGCCAGGTGTGAGCGGGAGCCCGCCGCGGTGCCCCCGGAGATTTTTATCACGTTTGTGGTAATATGGTGCTTGTTATGCTAACTATGAGTAAACATACCCGGCCGGGCTTTGTGGCGACGGGAGGGAGTTATCGGAAAGTGGCAGTGGGAAGGTGATTTAACAATAAAGTTGTCTTGTTTGCCAGCAGGTGATGTCTGCCCCCAGCCCCATGATTAATGCTTCCCAAAGCACTCCACTTTACAATCTCTTGTAATTATTTATTAAACGAAATCTATTTATTATTATTTTAGCAAACAGCGGTACCAGGTGGGGCTTTCTTTTCCTCTTCAGCTTTTGTTTGAAGGACGTTTGAAGTGGGCAGTCTGAGGCTTGGAAACTCGCTCGCCAGATTTTTTTGTCATCCAATTGCACAGGCACAAAAAAAACCCCGCCGGGCCCTTCCTATTCATCCTCCCCTGCCCTCCGGGCCGCCCCTCGAGAAGGGGCGCCCGAGCCGCCGCGGTGGCCGGCCCCCCTCGGCCCCGCTCCCCCTCCCTCCGAGCGCCGCCGCCGCCGCGGGGGAGCGGGGCTGCCCGCCCGCCGCGCCGCGCCCCTGGAGAGGCAGCGCGCACCGCACCGCCCCGCATCGCACCGGCCGCGGCCGCCCCGCGGGGCCGGGGAGCGGGCCGGGCCGGGGGAGCTGCCCCCGCCCCGCCGCGGCCCGGTCGGCCCGGTCCGGCCGCTCCCGGCGCCGGTATCCCCGGCCGCGATCCACCGCGCCGCTTTGGTGAAGGAGCGGGGGGCTCCCGCCCTGCCGGGACTGACCCCTCCCGGCGGCCCTGCCCGCACCCCCGGGGGCGTCGGGCCGTGCTGGGGGGGCCCGGCCCCGCCGTCCCCGGCCCCCCGCCCTCCGCCGGGGAAAGGTGCCCCGGGCCCGGGCCGGTCCCCGCCGCCCGCCGCAGCCGGTGCGCAAAAGTCCCCGGCACGTTTTGCGCACCGAGCCCCGGCGGCGGAGCAGTCCTCCCCGGGCCCAGCGCCGGGCTGGCGGAGCGGGGGTGGCCGGGGGCTGCGGGGGGACCCTTCCCCCGCGGGACCCAGCCCCCGTTTCCCCGGGAGGAGCAAAGACACGGCGCGGGGGGGGCAGGAGAACGGCGTGTCTCCCCTCCCGGTGCCGGCGCTCGCCGCCCGCAGGGCAGCGCCCGCAGCTCCGCCAGTCGGTGCCCGGGCGGCGCGGGGCTGTCCCCGGCGCTGCGGGGGCGAGGAAAGGGGCCGCGGGAGGCGGCAGGGTCCCCTCGCTCTCCCCCGGGGGCGGAGGGGGGGTCACGGGAGCGCCCCGCAGCGCCGGGGAGGCGGGAGGTGGTTGTGGCTCTGCCGAGAGGAGAGGAGCCGGAGCGGGGCCGCGGAGTTCCCCCAGGGCTGGCACCGGCGGGACCCCGCCGGGGGCGCGGGGCCCGGCGCTGCCCCGCTTTGCGCTGCCGGGTATTCGGGAGCCCCCTGTCACCGCCGGGGCCCTGTGCCGGGGCCGCCCGCCCCGACCCCCGCCGCAGCCCTCCCGCGGAGCTCCGGCGTGCGCGGTCGCCCCGTTCGGGGTCGGCGGCTCGGCTCGGGGGTCCCGTCCCGGGGGAGGGCGGGCGGGGGCCGGGCCGGCGGGAGAGGGTGGGGCTGGGGGTCCCGGCGCGGCGCGGCGTGGGAGCCGGAGGGGTCTCGCGTGGCGGGGCCGGGGCGGCGGGCGGTGCCGGGCCCGGCACGCTCCCGCCGGGCTGATAAGATAAAAGCGTGCCAAGGGGTGGGTGCGGGCGGGGGGGGCGCACACGCCGCCCGGCCGGGAAATCCCCATTGTCTGCCGGCCCTATATATATAGGGGCTTAACGGCAGTCGTGTGCCGGCCGCGCAACCTTTCCTGCCCGCACTCGAGGGAAAGCGGGGAGGGGGGAGCGGCGGGGGGCGCGGAGCGAGAGCCACTCTCCTGCCCCGCAGCCTCGCCCGGGCTCAGCAGGTACAGCCGCGGGGGAGAGGGCTCCCCCGGGCCGGCCGCAGTGCCGCTCCCCGCCGGCTAACGAGGGCTTGGCTTTGCAGGATGGCCCCGCAGAGCGACCGCTCGCCGGGCGAAGGGCAGCCCTATTTCGGCGGCGCCGAGGACGCCTCCTCCGCGGCCGGCGGCGGCTCCGCGGGCAGCCGGGGCGCCTCGCCGGTCCGCACCGCCCTGGCCCCGCGGGAGGCGGCGGCCCGCAGGAAGGGGAAGGCGCGGCGGGGCCGCGGCAAGGCGCGGAGCGAGGGGCTGCTCAGCAAGCAGAAGAGGAGCCGGCGCATGAAGGCCAACGACCGGGAGAGGAACCGCATGCACCACCTCAACTCCGCCCTGGACGCGCTCCGCAGCGTCCTGCCCACCTTCCCCGACGACGCCAAGCTCACCAAGATCGAGACGCTCCGCTTCGCCCACAACTACATCTGGGCGCTCACCCAGAGCCTCCGCCTGGCCGAGCAGGCCCTGCCCGAGCCCCCCCCGCCGCCGCCCCCTCCCGCGGCCGCCGCCGCCTCCCCCGGGCCCTGGGACTCGTCCTGCCCCGCCGCCCCGCCGCCCGCCGCCCTGCGCCGCGGCCCCGCCGCCTTCCCCGCCTTCCTCTGAGCCCGCCGCCCGCCTGCTTTCCCCCCGCTTTTGGCCTTCAGAGAGCCGGCGGGGCGGAGGGGGGCCTCCCCGCGCTGGGCGCCGGGGGGCGGCGGGCGCCCCGCTACCCCCCGCCCCGTCCCGCTTGGCTGAAGCGCAGCGGGAGCGGCCGGACAAAAACAAATCACGGTTTTGTACTCGGAAACGGTAAATTATATTAATTTGTCGCTATCGGTATTTATTGATTGTATTTCGTAACAAATATATATTTTGTATATAAGAGTGTTTTTGCCAGCGGTGGTCCGGCTGTTTGTATCGGGGAGGGGAGCCGCGGCTGTATTTTGGTTTTTTTTCGAAGAAGAAGAAGAGGAGAATAAAGTGTGCCGCGGTCAGACCTGTGCAACGCCGTGTTTTTCCCACCGAGGTTTCAAAATCGCGCGCAGCCCGCGCCGGGGAGGGCAGCGCCGGCCCTGCGGGGGCTTGCGCGGGGCCCCGGGCGGTGTGCCCGGCGCGGGGGCGGTGTGCCCGGTGCCGGGGTGGTGTACCCGGTGCGGGGACGGTGTGCCCGGCGCGGGGGCACTCCCCTGCGCGGGGAGGAGCGGCGATGGAGAGCGGCGCAGCGGGGTCCCGCGCCAGTGCGCACGCCGGCGTGTGCCCGTCGGGACCCACGCGCGCATTTAAAACCGGCCTCTCTTTGCTGACGCCCTTTCCCGCAGGGCTGCGGCCGGCCCGTGTGGTACCCCGTCCCGCCGGGCAGCCGCCCCGCTCTGCCCGTCGCGTCCCGGCAAGGTGCGCCCTGCTGCAGCCCTCCCCACGCAGGCGGATTTTCAGCGCCCGGCTCGGCCCTGGGGCTATTTTGGGGATGTCCCCGGGGCACAGCGCTCCAGCTCCCGGGGCGGTGCGGGTGCCCGGGGCAGCGTTGCCCCAGCCCGACCCCGTCCTCCCCGGGGGAGGGCTTAGCCGGGGCAGGCGCGGTGCTCGGGGGGCAGCGGCCGCAGTCGGAACCTGCAGCCCTGAGCGGGGGGCTGGAGCGGGGCGGGGAGCGTCAGGCCGGTTAAAAACGCAGGAGGTGGGAAAAGCAACACCTCCCACGCCACGGCAAGAAGAGAAGAGAAGCCGCATGAATCCCGCGAGTCCTTCCCAGCCCTCTCCTCCCAGGGACTCAATTTGTAGCTGGTAGATTTACGGCCGGGCCGCCTCCTCTCTCCGCGCTGCCCCAGCGGGGCGGCAGTCGCTAGACAAAGCGGCCCGCGAGGCCAAAAGCCCATTGTGATGCTAATTGTTCTCAGCTGAGCCCGTTTGCCCGCGGCAAAGAGACGCTATTGAGGCAATTTGTAGAACAAAAGAAATTTGGTTACTGGAAACAAAGACGCACGCACAAACACCCCCCCAACACCTCCCTCCCGCACCGCAACAAAAGGGGCGAGAGTGAAACCTGACCGGGTACGGGATCCCGGGGGCCGTGTCCCGCCGCCCCCCCCCGCCCCGCCGACGGGGGGGCATCCCCCTCCATCCCCCCCTCCGCGCTGCTCCCGCTCCCCGGGAGCCGTGGGGCGGGCGGGGGTGGGGGAGACCCACCGGCGTGGGGAGGGGTTGGGGGATGGTGGGTGCGCGGTGCGGTGCGCGGTGCGCGGAGCGGTGCGCAGAGCGTCCCCTGCGCCCCGTCCCGCATCGGCGCCGCGGGCTCTGGCCATGGTGCTGAAGGCGGCGGCCCGGGCCGGGCCGGGCCGCGGTGCTCCCCCCAGGCCTCCGTGCGCCGCTGCTTCCCCCCCGCCGGGGTTCAGCCTTCGGGGTCCGCCCTGGCCGGGGACTGGGTCATGGGGAATCCCTCCTGGTGCGGACCCCTGCCCGGTGTGTCTCTCCTCGGACTTGCTGGACCCAGCCCAGGCGCAGGGTAGCTGTGGAGTGCTTGTGCATTCAGGTGGACTGCAGGCAACATAGCCCAGTCCTGCGGCGAAGGGAGAGGCCAGCTTGGCCCTGGTGCTAACCAGACACTTCGCAGCTCAGAAAACACATGGGGCTTGGTGGATTTTTGAGAAGCAGTGATCTGTTCTTGTGCACTTGATCCAGTCTCGGTCAATGAACTGTCCCACAGAGAGGGGCTGCAGGTGCCCCATGCACCTGGGAGAAGGGAGCGAGGGCACCGTGGTGCCCGTGCTGACAAGCAAGGCGAGCAGGTCTCACTTTCTAGTTGAGCTTTTTTTGAGATCTGCTCTTTCTGCTGCCTCCTGGGACCCGTTCATCCATGCAGAGCCCCACTATTTTGCCTATTCATTGCTTTGAGAAGCAATACCCACATTGCTGGAGAAACACAGGCCATGGGGCAAGGTTGAGGACTAGGAAAAGGCAGTGTGTGCCTATCTCTGTGTGTACTGTTATAGTCCTGAACGTGATCTATCTGCGTCGTAGATCAGATAGGCAGAATGAAAGACCTAATAGTATTCCTCCCCCTTCCCCCCTTTCTGGCTGAATTGCGTATTGTTTTCATACTCTAACAGTCTGCAAAGTGCTCCAAGGCCTCTGTGTGTGGCCACAGGCGAAACACCGTGGTTATTTGGGTGATAAAATCATTTAATGTTTTCCCTGCTAGTCCAGCTCCACTCTGATATCTCCCTACGGGAGGTATCACCTTGCCTTAGCTATCTGCGTGTGCTGCGGGACTGAGGAGGATAACACCACACTCAGTCTGCAAAAGTAGCATTTTTGCAAAAAATTGTGAAAGGGAGCTCAGGGTCTATATGGGCAAGAAAAGAGGCAAGAAGAGCCTGAGAGCCCCGTGAAGAGCAGGTATTACAAAAGTCCCAAAAGGTGTTTATACAGCAGTATTTTCAGAAAGTGGTCACTTTAGTAGGTTTTACTGTGTTGCAGATTCTTTTCTCTGGAGGCTTAGGATGCTTCTGGTCTTCCAGCCGTGGGGCTATATGCTGGGGGGGGGGGCGGGGGGGGCGGGTGGATTTACTACCTCTGGAGAACTAGTGACTTCTTTAGGGGCTTGAATGCATTTTTTTTTTCTTTGCCTCCACATTATTAGGTTAATCATTGCTTGAACTGGTTGCTATGGTTTTGGCAAACCCATGGAAACTTGATAATGAAGACTGAAAGACTCCTTTTCCATTTATCTTTTCTCTATGTTTAGTGCATGATGGTCTCATTTCTCTTGATGGGGCTGTCCCAGCGCCAGTGCCCAGCCTTTATAACCACGGCTGCTGTAATGGCCTCCGGACTTTTTGATGTGGAAGAAACAGGTGGCCGCTGGGACTGCAACCATTTCAGAGACACCGGCTTGTGCGCTCGCATACTTGCAGGTGACGGGTTGAAAACAAACTTAGCCTGGGTGCTGCCAGGTTTGGTTGCTGAAATCCCATGCAAGGCAGACTCAGCTTTTATTTTTGCAGCCAGGGGAGACCCCCTCACTACAAGCTGATGTTTTCATGCCCCCAACACTCAGTTTTAGGTCTCTCTCTGTTTAGACAAGAAGATTTTTGCATATGTGATATTATCCTCTATTACAGAAATAAGGAGGCTTTAAACCTGCCTCCTCCTGAACCTTCCCTCCCCTTCATAGCTGCATTTTGCTGCTGAACTCTGGCTGTAGGGATATTCAGCAAACACTGCCCATGCCTCCAAAGTGGAGTCTCCTGCAACTGCCTCACCAATGCTCTGTTCTGCTCAAGGTTAAAATGGGGGATTGAGGATAACAAACAGTTGAAAACAGAGCCTGTAAATTATCTGCATGGCTCAGAGAGGCCAGGCTCATTGCCAGGGCCAGGGAAGGGGAAACACCGGAGTCCTTTCCTCAGCAACAAACTTGTCCCCCTCCTCCTTGCTCCTGGCCGGCTCCCTCGTGTCTGAAGGCTGGCGAGAAAATGAAGGTGATTCCCATAATCCCAGGGCAATTCCTTTGACCTCAGGCCTCCATTCTGTGCTCTAAATATGGCTTTAAGTGAGTCGCCTCCTGCCCTCTCACATTGTCTGCCTTTGACATTGCAGTCAGGTTTCCTGGCGGAGGAGGCAGCCGGGGCTGCAAACCACTGCCTGTCCCCTCCACGCCACTGGGAATCAGTGGGGGCTCCTGCAAGCAGAGCAGACTCTCTTGCCTCGTGCATCGGGGCACCCCGGTGTCCCCTGGAGGTGCTCCTGTGCCAGGCCATGGCAGGATGCTCGGCTGTGGCTGCACGTCCGTCCTCCCGCACCGCCCGCACGTTTCAGTGTAGCCGCGCTCGCCGGCAGAGAAAAGGCGAAGAATCGGGATTCTTTCACATGGTCAGCCCTCAAAAGTCTGCCTTTCCCCCCCTCCTCCCAGCTATAATGACAATCCAAAGAGTTCCTGATAGGGTTTTAAAAGATGCTTATTCATTCACCGTCCACCAAGCATGAAAATCCAGCTCATTTGTTCATTTGTTGCCATTCTTCACCCAAACGACCCCACAGGGGCTGAAGCCTGTTGCCGAAAACTTGTCACTCACACTTTTAACTTCTTTTTGTTGTACTTCTCTTTATTTCATTCTTCTGGGTCCCCACCTCCGCCACCACCCCACCCTCTCCTCCGGTCACAAAGGCAAGTCTGGGAAGCTCTTTAAAGCTGCAGTGCCCCCTTTTAAAAATCAATACAAAAAAAGCAATAGCTGAAAGGAGATCCCAAGTTTGTGTAAGGAAGGGGGAAACTCCATCCCGTCTGCACAGCCCAGACGGGGAGGGTGGGAGGGGGGACGGCGCCAGGTGTCAGCGCCCCCAAGCCGCCTTCAAGCCCTGCCTGGGGTTCAGGTGGCACCCTTGCCAAAAGAGTTGGGCCTTTCTGCATTGAAGGAAATGTAACCTGAATGTTTAAGGGGCTTTTAAGGAGAGGGCAAAGGCATCAACCAAGCAGTGAGCTCCCCAAGGAGCAGTCACTGGCGTGGCCTCTCTCCCCACAGTATCCTCTCCTCCACTCAGAGGCTTTTCAGCACGTGACTGATGCAGCAGCCCTGCTTTCTAACAAGAACTGACCCAGGGCACATCTCCCCTTTTGAGCTGTGGGCTTCATAGTGAAGAAGAAAAGGATAAATCAGTGTGTATTTGTATTTGGAACTGGGCTAGGCCGTGCTAACTAACTTCTGAGCAGGTCCTATCTGCTTGTGAATCCAAGTCCCTGGCTGGCAAACTTAGACTCTTCCCAGCTTAGACTGTTTAGTGATGCTCTGCCTCCCTGGAGGAGGAGGAGCATGATAACGTCCATGGCATCTTTCTTCATTTCCAGACACACAGTGTCCTCAGGTGGGTTTTATGGCAAAAACTTGGTGTTGGTTTTGCTCGGGTCATCCTGCTTCCCTGGTTAATGCTCTGACTGGGGATGCTCCTAGAGAACCCACGCTGGGGCAAGTAGGAGACATGAGTTTGCTGCTGCGCACTTGCTGGCCCCTCAACAGCTCCATGCACCCTTGTAGTGGTGTCCACTGGGGCATGGGCGAAAGCAGGGTGGTGGGGATGAGGCATCTGGGACCACCTCAGCCCCCCCCATCATCGCTGGGTCTCCTGCCCTAGTGAAAGCATAGGGCTTCCCTCCCTGAGGGACACACACAGGTTTTGTGTTTAATGGTCCCCATGGACATTTCTGATTGCATTTAATCCCTGCAGCCAGGCGTTGCACAGCTGCAGCCATGAAGGAGCCGTGAAGCTTTTTGCTTTCATTTCAGCCACAGCTGCGAGGTTTTACCTCATTTTTCCGGGGCCTCAGATGTGATTTTTGCCTGGACTTTGTGCAGTTCTGCCTGGAGCGGGCCCCAGCGTGAGGAATCATGTCTCCATCTTCACCCTGAAGGATGTGGATGAAGCATGGGCTCCTCACTCAGGCTCAGCTCATTATTTCAGATAGCAATCACAGCGAAATTACCTCCCCCTCCCTTCCCACCCTGTGTATGCAAGTGGAGCTCGTTTACTCTCTTCCTCAGTCTTCAGTACCCAAATTTCAGTGGAAAATGCTGCCACCAATATACCCAGGTATAAAGGCACCTGCCTGCTCATACTCCCCTCCCCAGGGCAGGGGCACTGGCAGGAGCTGAAGGGAAAAAGAAAAACCCTCTCCCTGTCACCTCCCAGGTACCAATCCATCATCCCCAGACGCTGGGCACCAGTGGCCCAAGCCCTCCCGCTCCCTCCCTGGGCAGGTCGTTTCAGCTGCCGAGACCTTGCTCTCGTGGGACAGGGGGAAGATTAATGGGGCAGGTGCTGGTGCCCAGAGCTGGCCCTTGCCCTGATAAGGTGGGAGCTGAGATAGCACTGGGTCAATACTCGGCGGTGGCCACCTGGAGCTGTGGCTGGAGCTGCCTGAGGGACTCCAGGGAGGAGAGGACCCTGGGGGTCCTTTGCCCCGCATGGTCCAGCTGTGTCCCACGGGTGATGCAGCTGCCGTACCCTGCCACAGCCCGCTGTGCTGGCGGGGACCCCCTGCTTCTGGCCAGACCCCCAGCCTCCCCTGGCCATCTGCTCCCCCTACCCACTCCCGCCCATTGGCTTTCACCACGCAGCCCGGCTACCGGGGAAAAGCCAAGGTTTCAGCCTCCCCTGCCGTTAATAATTCCCGAGGGAGTGCAGCGTTCCCATTTATCACCCTTCCTTTAAAACCCAGCTGTTATTCATGTGTGTGCCCCCCCCCCCCTTGCTTTTCCCAGTGCGCTGCTATGCCCTCGCTGCATCCCGTGATGCCCCAATGTCCCTGCATTTGGGCAGGAGGGGGTTTTGTGCTTGAGGAGGTCCTCCCATCAAATCCCCCCCTGATTAGGTGCCAGAGTTTGGAGATAAATGGTACTGCTGGCGGCATGCATTAAAACTGTGAAAGGGCACCTGTTGCTGGAAAAAACTGCAACCAAGTGTTAGCTGAAATCTTTTGTGGTTTGAAACTGCTCCTTTGGTAATAAACCTTGATGTGGTTGATCCTCACCTGCTCCTGGAACTGAGTTTCATCAAGTACTCGGTGGTGGGTGGATGCCCCGGAAAGAGCCTGCCAAATTTTATTACAATATTTTCTTTCAGGAGCAGCGTGCTCCTGGCTGCAGGTTATTTATCCCGCTGCCATCCGGCTCTGTACCTGTGAGATGCTCCTGCCCTGCCTGGCTCACTTTGGGCCACTTTACATTTATCTCAGTGACGTGGGAGACTTACAGATGGGACCCCGGGGGTGCAAACAGCAACTGTCTTTTTAACTAAATTTTTTGTGTGCACTTCAGCAGCCTTGCCATCCTATGGTTTGGCTTTTGCAATATCACAAGAGGACTTTTTGGGAGGGCTTTCTTGTTTTCCCATGGTCTGTCCCTGCTCTCCCGCGGGACACGGTGCTGTCCTGGCTGCCCTGCGCCGGGCTGCACGGCCGATTAGGGATCCCCTTTGTCACCTAATTGGATTTTTCTCCCCTTGTTAGCCCGCAATGAAAATGTCATGGGCGGCAGGGAGGTGCCCATTCATCTTGAATTAAATTCGGTCGCCTCTTGGGTGAGCCGCGCCACTATTCACCCCACTGCAGGCAGCTGCTGCTCACCAGGGGATGCAATTGGGGGTCCTGCT
Source organism: Aptenodytes patagonicus (assembly GCF_965638725.1). NCBI lineage: Eukaryota > Metazoa > Chordata > Aves > Sphenisciformes > Spheniscidae > Aptenodytes > Aptenodytes patagonicus. The sequence continues at coordinate 38,055,892 of NC_134953.1, forward strand.
CCTGCAGCCACCCCGGGGCCGGCCGTGATGCTGGGGAAAGGGGAAAATACCCAGGCTTGGACAGACACAAGAAAGGCTGGGGTCTGTGCAGCCCCCGGTTTCTCTCTCCGGGTGGTCCCCATGGCTTGCTGGGGGATTTTTGGCCGCAGCTGGCGTGCGGGCCATGCACGGCGGTGTGTTGCCAGGAGGTGGTGCTGGGATCCCACGCCCTTGGCCTTGGCCGGACACGGGCCAGGACGCCAGGCTTCGGGCGTGCTGTGTTTTCCAGGGAGCCATCGGTTGTGGGGGGCTGTGAGGGGCGGGGGGAGGCGATGGTGGGTCATGGCTGGCAAGGCAGGAGCCCTCTGCAAGGTCTCGATGGAAAACCAGGGAGCCATGGATCAAACCGGGAAGGACCCTTCCCTGGGAGAAGCATGCCCCGTTCCCAGTGCCCGCGGGTGTTACTCCAGCATCCTCCTCGCACACCTTTTGTGAAGCCAATCTGAGGTGTTTTACTACCTCTGAAACACAGCTAATTTTGATTCTGCTCTCTGCAAATCGCCTGCAGAAACAAGCCAACCCCATGCAGGGAGTCTGGGGATGCTTTTGTTTTTTTCCAAAAGTAAGAGGACTTGAACAAAAATGCGGAGAAGTTGTTGGAAGGACAAATCACAACTTATGCCTAAAGAGCAATATTTTGGGGAGGTTTTTGGTCCCTTGCTGCTCTGACATTGCCTAAGCCTGCCCATGAACCCCCAAACCCCACTGTGGTGCAGGGGGGGTCCCTGGGCAAACCATGCTGCAGCCAGAATGGGTTAGAGATGGTTTCTTATCTGAGCTTTTGCACTCCGGGCTGTGGCAGGGTATTTCATGAAAGGCAATTAAAGAGCTGTCAGCCCCAGAGGGCAGCTCAGCTCTCAAAGTGGGGCTCAGGTCAGGCCTTCTTGGCCACAAGGTGCTGGGAGCGAGAAAGTGATGTAGAGGAGATGGGAAATGGGCTCTGCCATGGGATGGGTCCGAGCCAAGCCCTTGGGGCCATCTGGGGGTGAGCCCAGCTACGTAGGTGCTATGTAGTCCCTGGTATGTGATGTTAAATAAGAAAGAGCAGTGGTTTTTTTTAATACACCATATGACCAGAGAAGGTGAAGTTATGTGCAGCAAACAATGGTGTTGATAACTTTTTCCGTTCTTCGCTTTCCTGTGAGTAAACATCTATTCTTCTTACTTTTATAAAAGCATTCAGCATGGGAGTGTGAAGCGGTCAGGATTGTTTCTGTCCTGACTGGATGCCTCCCAGCCGGGGAAAGACTTTTCCTGTTGCCTGCCCAAATTCCTCCTCAGTGATCTGCTAAAGCCCAGGGCGGCTTTGCCTTTCCCTGACCGTGCTTGCACCCGAAAACGTCCCTAACCTAAACTTAAAGCAGATGAAAGAGCTGTGGGTCTCCCAAGGGAGAATTTATGATCTGCAAACAGACGGATACTGGCAAAACGTTTTTTTCTTGCTCTCCTGCCCTTTCTGCTGCTGACATATATATTTGGAGAGACACTTGGAAAAATGCGGCCCTGAGCGTAGTGTCCCCAGGGGGGCTTTCTGAGTTTGCAGGGGTTCACCAGTGCCGCAAGCAGGCGATGGGCAGGGAGGAGGAAGAAGGGGTCCATGGGGGCGTCGGGAAGGGAAGGCCATTAATTTCCTTACTCAAATGGCTTCTGCCAATGCTGCCTGGGAACTGGGGTCCTCAAAATCCACCCTATGGGAAAGCAAAGCCAAGCGATGCAGGTGAGCGCCCCGCTGCCTTGGCCCACAACCCAATTGCGTCAGTGGTTGAGCTGCGAAGCTGGGGCTCCTGCTCCAAGATATTTTTATTGCCTGGGAACCAGGCTGAGGAAAGGTGTGGCCTGGTCTTTTTTTTTCCTTCCCCCCTTTATTTGGCCAATGGAGATGGCTTACATTTTGGAGCAGCGCGATGGGCTCTGCTCTGCAGACAGCTCCGTGCAATTCACAGGGCCACAGAGACACTGCTCATCATCCTCTTTCCCCCAAATAGTTATTTTTCGCATCCCCTGACGGTGTTAAAAATGAATGCATCTGGTTCCCCTGGAGCAGAAGGTGGAGGAATGCTGGGGAGCCCTGGGCGGGGCGAGGGGGGGCATGCTTCCCGGCTCCCTGCAGGAAGGAGCTGCTGCCGGCAGCCTTAAAACAGGTTGGTGCGTCACGGCCAGTTGTTTCTTGGCACACGCTGGGAAACCCCAAATATGCTACAGGACAATACATCAAGAGGGCGAGGGAAAACAATAATATCTCAGGAAGCAGCCCGGGATACTGCAGGGGAGAAGCCTGATTTAGACTGTTTCCTGGCCTCAAGGTCCATGCCATGGTGTGGCCGTGGCTGTCCCGGTTGTACCTGTCACTGGAGGGGATGAGTGAGACCATTTGCGGCTCCCTGCACACTTCTTAAGCTACTTATTTGCCAGTTATTTATTATTTTGGCAAGTTGTTTGTTTCTTGCATTTGTGCTATTTGCAAGCAGCCTGGCCCATGCAGAAATGAGCTCTGCTGCTGGAGAGGGGGGGAAATGCTGGAGGAGGTGCCTTGGGGGCGAAAAAATATGCATTTCTTATAGCACTGGTCAAATTTGCCTCCCGTGGCTGCTCACCTGAGCTTGTCCCCTGACGATGCTGCCACTTGTCCTTCTACCTCTCCTGGCTTTGGCATGGAGACTCCCGTGGGAGGGCAGTGTGTCTGGCCCCTCACCTGCTCTTCTCTTTAGAGATTGCAGAAAATCAGGAGAAGGTAACTTTATGGTCAGCCTTTTTCCGAGCCCCTTTTGCATTCACCTGCAAATGCCATGTGGGCAACCAGCAATGGGACTGCAGTGGTCTGAGCCACCCTGTCCCCTCATGCCTGCCATGGGGCATCTCTGCCACCAACTCTTCACCGACTCTCATCTCTCGTTATTGCACCCAAACCGCTGGCCCTGGTAAGGCCGTGGCAATGACCTGGCTTTGCTGCAGAAGCAGGGAATTGCAGAAAGCAAATTAAAACTACAAGCAGGTGAGAGTGGAAGGGGCTGTGCTGCCTTCCCTGCTGCTCCCCTGTACTTTTCACCCCGGCAAGTTCAGCCCCGTAAAACACAGATGGGGGATCCCCATGGCTTCTTGATTACTGTTGGTGTAACCCCTTGCAGGAAAATCTTGCCAGTGGAAACAGGGTTTGGCAAGGCCTGAAGCGGGGTCAGGGAGCAGCGTCTATAGGGGTTTTTGCTATAGGGCATTTTGGTGTAAAGCACTGTTTCCATCCTTGGACCCCTGGGTTCCTCCAGGATACCCTGGCACAGCCCTGCTCTGTCAGAGACCTTGGAGGGGCACCAGCCAGGTAGGGGCTGGCTCAGCATTTTCATATTTCTAGAAGCCAGATTGTTTTCCCAAATCTTTATATATATTAAAAAAATGATTTAAAAAAATTAAGATTAAAAAAAAAAGGTCTTGGCCATGGGACCTAGCTCTTCGGGGCCAAACCGTGTGGCCTCCACCAGAGCAACATGGGATGGGTTCCCACCACAGCAGAGCTCCCCGAGCCAGCCGGCAGTGCAGCCTGCTGGGCAGGGTTTTAAAGCCTTCATGGTTTGGAAAGAAGAAATCAGTAAGATGGGTGTACTTCAGCCAATAATGCACAGCAACACAAATTTGATCTAGTATTTGTATTAAAATAGAAGTTAGAGAGCCCTTTCTCGACTCTTATTACTCTTTATATGTCTTTCTTGAATTTATTCACTCCAGTCAGCATTCCTAAGTAGCTTTTTTTTTCTTATTTTTCAACAGAAAAATGTTTTCACCTGGACTAAATGGCTCTGCTCCTGCTCTGTGAGAGTCTGGGGGCTTGTAAAGGCTCTGACAAGCCGATGGGCTGGGTTTCGGGGCTGAGTCACGGCAGGCTGCACCAAACCTCTGCCAAGGGCTCCCCACCGCACCTCACAGGGTTCACGCAGAGGGGCTTTGCTGTGTTCCTGAAAGGCTGAGAAATGCCTATTGGCCAGCCGGAGGCTTTTCCTGCCCCGCTGAGATGGGATGGAAGCTCCTTTCCCATGGAGGGGCCCCGTGCCTTCCAGTATTTCCCCCCAATTACTTTAATTTCCCTCCCCACCCTTTTTCTGTAACTCTGCTGTGCCGTTTGTGATGATGAAAACTATTTTAGTGCCCAAAGAAAAAAAAGACCCTGGAAATCAAAGTCTCTTTTTAGAGTTTCTCGGAATTGGAGCGGCTGGGGACTAATAAAATCCCAAGTTACGAAGTGTCGTGGAGGTTGAAACCCTCCCACTTGTCCCACAACGAGGGCGAAACAGGGATCCATTCATCGCGGGGCCATCTCCTATGGAAAAGCTGAGAGGAGAGCCTGGTGATACACGCGGCACCGGTGGAAAGGCAAGGAATAGGCCGGGCTTTGTAGGAGGTGCTGCAGCCCGGGCTGGGTGGAGAGGTGGCTTTGGTGATGCTGGGATCTGCTGGACCTGGCTGGGACCAGACTTTGGATCCGCTGAATTGGCAGCAGCCAAGGGAACAGCCAGCGGCCCCACAGCCAGAGCAGCCACTTTCCCTGCACTTTGGGACTTGGCTTGTACCCCAGCTGAACTTTATTTGCCAGGCAGGGCAAATAAAGAGGCTTTTTGCCCTGAGTCCCTGCCCTACGGTTACTGCAACATGCTCAGCCTGCCATCGAACACTCTGCCATGCAAAGATGAGTTTTGGTCTATGCTTTGGGGACGGGCAAAGAACGGCTGTGTGCACTAATCCTGTGCTGGATTTAACTGCCCAGCGGGGCTGGGTGCAGGATTAACCAGGGCATGGTGAAACACAGTGCAATGGGTATGCACAGCACAGGGCCAGAGGGCACTGTGAGTCCCCCGAGGACAAGCCCCAGCAGGGCCAGGACCCCTGGATTAGTTATCAGTTGCATCTCTGTGTGTTGAGCCTTGAGGGCACTAATTGGCCTTAACAGCCCTGAGCAGCCTCACCTGGGGCCTCCCCACACCCATGGGCTGGCTCTATTTAAGCCCAGCCTGGGGTCATTGCCCTTTCTCTGCCTCCAGCTTGGTGTGGAAGGGTGCAAGCTTGGGAAGAGAGCTGAGCAGTCCCTCACTTCTGCTCTATGGAGGTGGGTCACCTGCCGTGCCAAAGGGCTATTCCATGAGGTCCTTTTGCTTCCTACACCCCAGCTGTTTTGAAGATTAAAGCCCCTTCCTGGGTCCTTGGCAGACACCTGATGGAGGAGCAGCTTTTTGGTAGGAAGAGGCTGCATGGGGAAAAGCCATCATGGGGTGGGGGAGGAGAGGGCTTCATCCAGCAAATGCATTTTTGGGAATGGTGAGCCGTGCCCAATGTGAGGCCAGTGGTGTGGGGGAGTGGACAGGTGGGACCCTCCAGCTGGATCTTCCTCTTCCTGCTCCTGGCTGCAGCTATGCAGGCAAACCTCCAGGGTGAGGACACAAGGCCCAGGCTTGAAGCAGGATGGCTTCACCTCTGTTGGCCCTGCTCAGTGGAGATGTAGTGCGGCGGGGGGGAAAATGCTCTTTTTTCCATTCCCTCCCCAATCCTGGTTTGAGTCCCTCCTCTCTGCTTGGCAAAGAGCCTGCCTGCCCCTCACACCCAGAGGAACATGCGTAGGTTTTGTGTTTGGCTGTGGCAGTTTGCAGCCCTAAATGGATGAAGGTCCCTGGGGAGCCTTCTGTGGGGTGAAGAGCTGGGTGGCCAAGCTGGGAGCCCTTCTCCAACCAGATCTGCTGTGCTGCTGCATTTCCACTATGGTCGGTAGAGACAGGAAAGCTCTCCTGGAGAGTGAGTAGGGACCCCAGATGTTTCCCTGAGAAGCATTATTGCCAAGGCACCACTTGGCTGGTGACCTCCAGGTTTCCTTTTGTTTCCTGCCATCTGCATAAATACCCAGGAGAGGTTTCCAGCAGCTTATCCCTCCGTTCCCAGTGTGCTCCCATGAGTCTTGCCTGATGGGTGAGGAGCTGTGCTTTGGAGGCAGGATGTAGAGGTAAACTAAGGTAACATCATGTCAGCTGGGTCAACATGATGATCCTTAAGTTGCTAAATTACCATGGATTATGATATCCCACTTAATGCAGGAGATTTACAGCGCATCAGTTCATATAACTGCCTTTCCAGAGCCTTCCCCATCCACCCCTCCTCAGAGTCAGGCAGTGCATATATGGGAATGGATTTGCTTGGGAAAAATATTTCGTTCTATCAAGAGCCCCAGGGGGTATTTATTTTTTTTTATTTTAGGACGTGATATTTTTCTACATTCTGTTTTTGGTTTTTTTGGAGATCTGGAATTGGCCAAGCAACAACGCCTGGCCGTGTGTTGCGAGGCTGTGCGTGCCTCTCCTGGCATGGGGCTGCTTTCTATGGTGTGGATGATGCTGGACAAATCTGTTGAGCAGAAGGTGCCAGAGAAGGAATTATCCTTTAAAACACACACAACGTGCACGCAAAATATTCCTCCCTAATGCAGCGCTTGGGATCTGGGCAAATGACAATAGCAGAGCAGTGGGGCTGCGTGGGATGCACGGCTGGCCCAGCCTGCCTGCAGCAATTGTCCAGCCAATGCAGGCAGGGCTGGGGAGCCGCTGGCAGCCACTGAGGAAATGCCGAGAGTTTTTTAAAATCATTATATTGGCCAATGTGTCTCTGGTTTCTTGATGGTTCTCCCTGCCTGGGTACCCTGGGTCTGACGTGTTTCCCTGTGGCTGAGCTGGATGTAAGGATTTCATGAGCAAAAAGTTGGATATATGGATTTTTTTCCCCATACTTATTGCATTTAAAAATACATTTTTGGTAACAAGTGGGGAACCCTGCCTGGCTGAGCAGGGGTTGCTCTGCAATGTCCCCACCACCAGCAAAACCCATCTGGCAGAGAGGGTTGGGGGAAAAATTAACTGTTAAAACACATGTACAAAACGCCACCTTGCAGGTAGGCTCAAGCCCTGCCAGACAGGCAGTGCCCACTGGAAACCATAACTCGAGTGGCATTTGGGTCCAGTGACAAGGATGGGAATCCGGAGGCCACTCGTGAGGGGCTGCGGGGCAGGTGCAGAGGAGAAGCACCATATGTTAAACAGCCCCGAGGAAGCTTTCAAGCCTCTGTTGTAAAAATCCCCCGTCTTTCTCCCTGTATTTAATGTATCTTTGTATGGACACTAATTCCTCAAGTATCCACGCCAGGGTTGACTTTTAGTATGTTTGTCCAGGCAGGCTGCCAGCGAGCAGTTCCTACAAGGCTCCCAAGCTCTGATATTTGTTAACGCTGCAGTAAATCACAGCGGCTCTTTGGGCAAGGTTTTTCTTGACAAAACGGTGGAGGCGAGAAAAAGAGAGAAGAGACCACAACAAAATGCAAAGGGCTTATTTAAGCCAGAGAAGAGTAACCGGGCCGAATGAAGCAGATGGGGGACAATGAGGGAAACATCCAGCTCTGTGCCCTCCACTCCCCCGTCTCCCTTATTCATCGGTGGGCAATAACTGAAAGAGGAAAAAGCCTGAGGCTGGTACTTTTGGCTGAGGAAGGTGATGAGGGAAGCCCAGCTGTCCAGGTCAGTCATGGAGAAACCTGCTGAGATGTAAAGGTCTTGGGGGGGAGTGTCAGACTGAGCTGGAGCTTTGGTAATGGTGGGATTATAACCCTAAAATCTCCTGTATAAAGCCCCTTTGGTTACTCTTGTCCCCCTGCTGTATTTTGGGGGAGGATGTGTGACGTAGCCCCTTTAGCAGCTGGCTGTGGTTTTGGGTGGGAAGATGGTTTGGCGGGGAAAACAGCTTGCTTGGTGTTATTGAATGGGGAGCTCTCACCGCAAAGCAGCCACCTTTGTGGCAGCATCTCCATCCCAATGTGGGCCGCATCCCGTTCCAGTGCTGCAGCCCCTCTCCCTGCACCTCCCCCCAGCCCTGCTGCAGCATGAGTATTTATTTATCCCTGCCAGCCTTCTGTCTTCCCTCTTTTCCCCTGCTTATTTATGGCCGTTGCCTTTCAGCTCCCAGCCACTGCAGCCTGAACTTGGCCATTATGTGTGGCTCGTTGTGGAGGCCATCAATCTGCGGGGCCAGCATGCAGCCTGATGGACTTCCCTCATCATCATCAATTTTCCTCGCTGTGCCGGTGCATCCCTTTGGATCTGGGGCAGCTGCACATGTGCTGCTGGTGGCCTCCGTGCTCCCACCCCGCACACCCGCTTCATCCTCACAGAAGCCTTTTGTCCTGGGATGCTCACAGGCATCAGGTGGGTCTGCTTGGTCCAGATGTCCAAGCAGGGCTTGGGGTGGCTTCAAAGAGGTGATTGGAGTGCATTGCACCAAAAAAAAGTACATTATTTCTCTCTAAATAAGCACTGTGGAGTCCTGCTTAGCCAGCCTGACACTTAAGCAAATTCTCTATATAAATTTGGCAGGAAGGTTGTTCCTATTCTATATCTTGGGTGCAGGCAGAGGTGGGCTTTGCTGCCTTTGCAGATTGATGCCTTCAAAGGGGCTGCAGAGGTGAAGCTGCTGCATTTCTTGCCCTTGGAAGGACTCCCAGGGTATTTTTCCCATTGCACCATGTGTGGGTGCTGTTGAAGCATCGTGCCCTGACACACATGAGGGGCTGGGGTGGGAGGTGGCAGCTCTTTAACAGGAAATGGCAAAACTCCCCCTGGTTTCAGAGTGATGTTGGGGATGATTGCATGGGTACCACCAGCTGCAGCTGCAGGGATGTGTTTCGGAGAGGAGGTGAGAGATGCTGCTGAGCTCTCCCTGTCCGGCACCAGCAATGCAATAGCCTTTGCACTGTGCTAGTTTTCAGGAGGTGCAAATCCCCTCGAGGAATGGCTTGGGCTGCAGGGAGATGACACCCAGCTCAGCCCTTCCATATGCCCCCCAGGGCCATGGGACATTAGGGTGTCTAATGCCTCCCTGAACTGTCCCAGCCACCTCCTCCTGCTTGTTAGGGGTGGGAAAGCAGCTGGAAACTTGCAGGTAATTCTCAGTGGCTGGATGGTTTCACCCTGATTTACCCAGAATAAGTCAGACCTTGAAATAAAGCACTGTTCAATTAAAAAAAAAAAAAATCAGGAGAGCTGTTCCAGCCAGGCTGTGACTGGGGCCCCGTGGTTTGCTGGGTGCAGTTGTCTGGGGCTGAGGGATGCTTTTCCTAGCTGGACATTGATGCAAACTGCCAAGGGCAGCTTTGCTCTGTGTGGGAGTGGTGCTCCCATGGGAGGTGCCACTGCCCCCTCTCTCAACCAGGCAGCGGAGGCTGTGGCTTTTGAGGGAGAGCCAGCGAGGTGCCTGGTCATTTGCCAGAGGGATCAAAGTTGCTTGGGCTGAAGCGAAGTGGGGCTGGCCGCTGATCGGACAGCAGCATTGTGGGAGCTTAATTTCATTAGGAGCACTGGCCAAAGCCCCTGGTGTCCTGTGGATGCCGACAGCAGCTCCTGGAATGTCTACTCCTGCCCACAGCCAGTTTGGGTGTGTGATTGTGGCTCTGCTGCTGCCTTGCTGTGGGTGGCACTGGGCTGTCACCCCCTGACCCATGTGGGGAGGTGTGAAAACCCAGGCTGGGTCTCGCTCAACTGCTTCAAGTTGCTGCCTCATTCAAAAATAACCAGGTGGCTGTGGTGGCCTGGCCATGGGGGTGAGCAGCTGGTGGAGTGCCTCTCCTTCCCGCTGGTATTTTTAGGGGTGGCATTTAGACTTGGCACAGGTACAAGCAGCTGGAAAATGCGTGGCATTTCCTCTTCCCGACAGGCAATCTGGGGAGGCTGGATGATGCCCGTGGTCCTGCTGTGCCGGCTGCCTGCCTGCAGGTGACTGATATGAAAAGCAGGGACGCTGAAATAATGTCACCCCCTGGTCCTGCTGCCCAAGGAGGCACTGGGTTTTGGCAAGGCTGGTGCTTGCGGGTGTGGCCGAAATGGGGTGGCAGGGTGTTGCATAGTACCTGCCATGCCTCTCCCCCCTAAAATGCTGCTTATTCCCAGTGTGGACTGTTGCATCAAATCACCAAAATATCACTGTTTTGCATGAGGTGCTTTTGCAGGGTCACCTCTAGCTGCAGACTGCTACGATGGGCATTTTTGCTGTTGGTCTGGTACAAGCTGGGGACTTGGAGCTTGAGCCCGGTTTGTACCCCCTGTTGAGCCTGCCATCTTCTGACACTGTCGCAGCTTGAGTGAGAGTAGCAGCCTGGCCACCTGCTGGCCCCTCTGCCTGATGCATTTGCCATGAGCAGAAAAATGTGACCTGCAGTCTTGCCCTTGCCCATCTCCCCTCCTCTCCTTCCCCCACCTTTCTCCCTTCACCTGGAAAAAAAAATCCAGTGTTGAAGCCCCATCTGGAGAAGTCTTTTAGGAGAGGGGAAGTCCATAAATTTCCCTCTGGCTCCCTGACCTTTTGGTTTCCCAAGGGAGGCGTGTGGAGGGAGAGGAAGTGTTTTCCCGGTGGCGGTGACACGGAGGATGGGGGTCTCCCCTTGCCGAGCCAGATGTTACATAGATCTGCAAACCTGGGCTGTTGGTGGGGAAAGGTACCCAGAGCTTTGCCTTGAAGTCAAGGAGAAGGATGCTGGCAAGCAGGCTACAAAAGTTTTGGTCTGTTCTGCTGGGGATGGTACTGGGGGAAATGGAAACCCCCCAGCTTTGCCCAGCAAGACATACCCCCGGCACGTGTGCAGGAGGAGTGGTGGAGGTGAACCTGATCTCGGTATTTCCATTTCATACGTTATAAAGTGCATTGTTATTCTTCGAAGCGATGTAAAAATCGGAAGCGCTATTCTCCGGAGCCTGGCGGGGAGGAAACCTGTGGTCTTTTATCAACCTGGGCTGTCCTGGCTGTTGCAGCAGCCCGTCCCACAGCACATGCATTTGGGTTTCAGCGCAGACGCTCCCCGTGGCGTACTTGAGCCTGAGGCTGAACAATACCTGCTTTTTTCCCCGGGAGTGGAGCGGGGCTGCCCTGCCTTTCCAAAGGGGAGATTTATGAGGTGCTCGAGTACAGGGGACACTGCCTGACACTGATTGCTTCTGCTCCTCCCCTGCTCGGGAAGGAACGGAAGGAAAAGGCATCCTTTTCAGCAAAGGCTGAATAGCAGTTGCCACAGTGACACCTGGCTTTGTCCTGGTCTGGGGTAATACAGTATGGTGCAGCACCAGGTAATGCCTCTACCTCTAAAAGATGGGTTTCAAAGCTAAACTCAGCTTTAATTTCTAGCAATGGAGTGTTAATGCTGGATCAATTAATCCAGGGTTTCCCGTCTCCTTCCCCTGAAAACCAGGCATGTCCTAAGGCAAGTTGCATCGGTGAGGTTTGACTCAAATCTGCTGCTTGGCTCACTGCTGCTGAGCTAACCCTAATATCACCCTCCACCTGTTTTAAGGAAAAGTGAGGGGTTTCTAGCCAGCTGTGAACCTGAAGCCATTGCATGGGGCTTTCCCTGAGGTGTTACATGGCTGGACAGGGCTGGGAGGTGTCCCTGAACACAGCCCAGGCAGTGGCACCTCTAGTCTGCTTGGTGAGGACACTTTATTCTTGCTCCAGCTGACTTAAGGATATAAAGTTACTGGTGTCTTCCTGCTGTCCCTTAATTTTGCTGTGGGGAAGTCTGGGTCAGGTTCATCTCTGGTTAGATGGTGACACCCTGCCTGGGGTGATGGCAATAAACCACCTACCCTAGGCCATGCTTCTCTTTCAGTTTGCTGGAGGATGCTGTGGCTCCAGGTTGTAAAAGGAGATTTCTTTGGGGATCCCCCAAGGAAAGGTGCCAACCAATCTACTCTTAAGAAAGAAGGTGGGGAGCTTTCAGAGGATCTCAAGTGGGCAGAGCCTGGTCTGTGTCCAGACTTCTTGCCGTGGAGGACCCACAGATGCACCCAAGCAAATCCCCCCCTGCAACTGCAAGCTGAGAAACAAGGTAAGAGGCACAGTCGAAACCCAATGTACACCACAAACAGCCTTTCTGCAGCCCCATAGCTGCTCATATCGCTCCAGGTACTTTCAGGAGAGCACTTCCTGCTAAAGCTGTACTCCTGGGGTGGCAGCTGAAGGTCAGGGGTGACTTATTTGCTGAAGTAGCCAGAAAGGGCTCCACGGGGTGTGTGTGGGTGTCCCCAGCTGGCTGTGCCCCCTCTGAATGGCTGTGGGCTGAAGTGGGTATCTTTATCAGAGGAATTGCCTGCGAGGGTTTAATCTACCCATCAGGTCTATACTGTGCCTCATATGCCCTGGTGCGTGTCCTCCTTCAGGACTGATTTTATCCACAACTTGGACACTTAGTGGGGATTTAAAAGGTTTGGCTCTGTCCTCCTGCATGTGCATGTCCATGCTAGCATGTATAACAGCTCAGCTCAGGGGGATGTTGCTGGCCACTGTTTCACAGGCAGCTCTGCACCTGTTTCTCCCCAGTGGTTTAAAGCATAATAAAAGGATATAAATACTGTGGTGACGCTCACATGGGCCAGCTCACAGGTGGCATGCAGCCCACTGCGGGGGCCATCAGCTGTGCCTTGGTGGGTGCTGCCGTTCGGGGAAGGCAATTTGAACCCCTTGGTCTTGCGGCATCAGGGAGAGATAGCTAAGATTTCTTTATATTTTTTTTAGGGAAAAATCCACCCCAACCCTGTTTGACAGATGTGTTTATGAAAATGCATATCAGTGCTGGAGAAAGGCTCTGCTGCAGATGAAAGGAGAGCTGTGGGGCTGCAATGATTTCTACCCCCGCTCCCTCCGGGCCTCAGTGGTGATGGGTTCCCAGTGCCTGGCGCAGGGGAGCCATCCTGCACATTTTCCTTCCATCAAAGGCTCTGATTTTGCAATTGGGAGGTGGAGAAAGCAGCCCTGGATCCCAAGTGTTGCCTGTGCTGGTTAAAAGTTATCAGGAAGGAGCATGCTCCTGCCCATGGGAAGCCTGTGCTGAAATCAAGGGTGGCCCCAGCCCTTGTCCCACAGACCCCGCCTGCTCTCAGCAGTGCAAGCCTGTAATCCTGCTTTCTGACATCACCCTCAGTCGTCAGAGTGACAGGTATGACATCACGGGAGAGGATTAGGCCATACCTAGAGCAGCAGGTGCTGGTGGCCACAGGTCCCCTCTGGCACATGTCCTGGCAGCCCCTGCATGTTCTCTTCTCTCTCCAGGGAAGGAGCATCTTTCCAGGAGATGGCAGCAGCTTTTCGGAGCTGGGACCATATTTCTAGCCTGTTTCTGAGGACCGGCAGCTGGGAGGCAGAAGGAATAATGGGGACAGAAGACCCAGCTGGGTGAAACAGAGAGGGTTCTTTGGGGAGCTGCTGTTGTGACAGCGGGCACCTTGGCTGATGGCAAGCCTGTCGCCAGCAATACTCCTGGGAGTGTAATGCAAGGCTTCCCTGACTCACAGGAGACATCACTAAAGCTTGCGGTTGTTTTTTTACAGCCTGGAGTACTTTCTGCCTGAGCTGAACCGTCTTATGAGATAATTTTTCTTCTGTATCTTTGTGCACATAAAGTATTTGGAAACTTTACAGGGCAGCAATTTTTTGTGCAATGGAAAGTGCTGCCCGAGAGCTCCTTACGGGCCCCTGAGGCACATAAGCACCTTCAAAAAGGTGTAGGTAGGACCGGAGGGATGAGTGCACTGATCTTCTTACCAAGCTGTCATGTGGCCGTTAAGGGAGGAGAAGAGTTATAGTTTTTCTTCTAGCTGGGAAAAAGCATGTTGGCAGGAGAGCTGTCAGACCCCAGGCCTGCTGGAAGGATGGTACTTAAACTTTGCCTGAAAACTATTCCGGTGGTGGGAGAGGGAGCCCAGTTACGGGGCATCCTCCTTCAGAGACCTCAGCAAACCCAGGATTTGGGGCAAATTGAGCTGGTGAGAAGAGCTGAAATGTAAAGCTTCTGTACAAACCAACTTCCCCCAAATTCCAGGGCAAATGTTAAAAAGAGAATAGCATAAATAACACAGAGATTGCATTTTACGGTGATTTCTGTTTAGCTCTTGGTGCTGCCAAGCAACCTCTTTTGCAAGCAGAAGGCAATGCTTGCTTCCTTCATTCCCATGAGCCCTTCTGGGCCAGAGGAGCAGTGTTTTAGGAAACAACGTGACACCCAAAGCTTCGCCAGTGCTTTGAATTAATTTGAAGTAGCTGAGTGAATGCCCCATCCAGCCCCTAGGCGCACAGAAAGCCTCTGAGGTTGCCCCAAAGCCTTCCAGCACAAGGCAAAGGGATTTCAGGAAAGGAAATGGAAAATGCTTTGGAAATTGGTCACAGTGGCTGGAGTTTGCTGTCACTGGGCTCCTCCTGGCAGGAGGAATTTGCTCGTCCCTGGGATGGATGTGGCTTCGGCTAAATAAGGAGCTCTTTGCACATGGCCAACAACTCAGTTGTGTTTCAGGGTGGAGAGTGGTCTGAGGTGGCTTATAGCAACACTGTGATCTTCAGGCAGTTGTGGAGGTGAGGTTTGGTCAGTCCTGAAGCCTCTACAGCCTGATTTTTAAGCTCATTCACCATATGTATAATCCAGCCGAGTCACCCCCTCCCTGAAAATTGCAGTCTGCCTCCACACACAGAAGTGCTCCTTCTGCAAAAAGGCCTGTCCCTACAAGCCGTTGCTGGGACGTGGCCTACAAAACCCCATTTGGAAGACTTTCCTCTGCTGAATGCTATGGTGTCTGCAGGCTCTCTCTCTCCCCAAACCTCCTGTGAGGTGCTCCCTTTTCTCGCACCCATCTGTTGCCATTGTGGTGGGGTTGTGCATCTCCGGCATCCCATTGCCTTCCCTTCATTTGGGCTGGAGAGCCCAGCTTTGCTTTGCTCCCTGCTTTGGCTGTCTTGCTTTTTGCTTTTGCTTTTCTTTGACAAGCAGGTGCCAATAGCCCTGTCTCTTCCCATGGCTGCCCTCTTCTGTCCCCACCAGTTGACACTGCAACAGGACCCGGGGAGGGAGGGCTCCCCCAGCCCCAGCTGACAGTTTCTTGCCTGATGGCTTTGTGAGTGGCTCCAGAGACAGCTGGAGGCTCCCTGGGCTGCAGAGACAGGCACTGCTCATAAATAAACCCTGTCCATTTGTCTCACTGCCTGGGTGTCTGTCTGCTGCCCCGTTCCCCAGAGCGGGGAAAAATGGGGATTTACAGCGGGCTGGTCTCCAGCAGGGTGCCCAGAGCATCCCTGCTGGGAGCACCATGGTCCTTCCCCAGGGCATGTCTACATGCAGGGCTGGGTTGGGGCCTCCTGTGTGTGGGAGATTGGTCTCACCAGTCAGGGACCAGTATCCTTTTGCAGCTGCTGGACCACCCTTCCTGACCTTGGTTTACAGCTTTTGTAAAGAGATGGTCCAGGAGCAGGCGTGACCCTGAGCCCACCTGCTCACCTCCCCCCCACCCCGCTCTTGGGCATTTGCTCAGGTGGAGAGTTTGAGAGCTCCTTGGATTTGTGTTTGCACCAGAGCAAGGAGAGCTTGCAGTGCTAACCGTGGTTAGCACTGTTTAACCTCTTTTGGAAAGACCCGGGGAGAGATAGGTTCCTCCACCCTCTCTGCCCTAGGTCTGTGGGGGGTGAAGGTCTTGTGGGGAGGTGGTTTAATGGGAAACTTTGTCTGGACTGTTCTGAATACCAGTCTCGTGTTTGGGGAATGTGGTTTGTTTTTTTGGAAGCTCCTGCAGATGTGAACAGAATAAGCCCGAAATGCTGACCGGGAGGGACATCCATGGGTCGGTCACTGCTGTCCTGGTGCTCTTGATGTGTTACAAGCTCAAAAGCTTTGGGATTGTGCCTTTTGGGTGTACATGTGCAGTCATTTAATTCCTCTGTGCCTCTGTTTTCTCTTTTGTAAAATAAGGATAATGACATGGAAATTCTTTTAAAGGGCTTTGAGATCTAAGGCTACATAAGCAGGGGGACTGTTACAGTTCATTGTAATGAATCTTATTTGACGCCCTGCCTTTGGTACCCACTTGTGCAGCATGAGGCATCAACTTCTGCGTGCCAGGAACAAAATGAAGGTAATGGTTTGGATCTTGGGATCATCAGCAAATCCTTATGCCTTTGATAAGAAGAGTAAAGCCCTGCCTTTTAACCAAACAGTGCAATCTGGGTGCCTTATGATGCTTTTTTTTTTAAAAAAAAAAAGAAGCAAGTGGGATGGGAGCAGCCTCCCAAGTGGCAGCAGGGGTGCAGTGGGGCTGCCAGGAGACAGTTTGCAAAGCAGGGAGAGATAAGACACCAAGTGACAGCCGCTAGTGGGCCGCTTCCAGAGGGAAGGGTATAAATAGACAACAAAGAGATTTGGTGTCAGAGCAGCGCTTGCACCTTCCTGCTGCCCAGCCCAGCAGGCGCGAGTGGGGAAATGCAGCTGAGCCGAGCCAGCAAAATCTGCTCTGGGATTTAAGCGCGTATGGATAACGTAATGACAAGATAAGGCATTTATCAGCCTGTTATGGTCCTCTGTCCATCTGCAGCAGGCTTGCTCTGTGGCGCTGACTGGCTATAGCAGGTGCACTTGGATGGTCTTAATATCTACTAACCCCCTGGCCAGAGCCTGGAGCCGCTGGCTTCTGCCTTGACTGCCCAGACTTCTCCTACACAAGGCTGTTGCTGTCCTAAAAAGGTACCCTACTTGTCCTGGCTCTATCCCTGGTAATTTACAGTGACACCTGCCATGTACTGCCCCAGGTCCAGGCTTATCCAGCCCCAGCTGCTGCTCTTGCAGGGTGCCTGGGCTCTGTGCTGGGGGCTCGCTTGTCCTGCTGGGTAGCCTCCAGCCTTGCCTGGGCTTTTCCTGCCCTGTGCCCTGGCTGGGCTGTGTTTCCCCCTGAGGTGCTGTTGTCCCCAGATGCTACATTTCTACCCCGTTTCCCCACCCCCTCTTAGGGTGAGAACAAAGCCACCAGGCTAACAATGATATAGTTATGATAGGTTGATGCAATGTTGTTGTTTTTGCCATAGCAGCACCAAAGGTACAGGGGGAAAACTGCTGTTTCTTAAAACACCAAGGGTGGTGTGTCAGTAGGCAGTAAGTCCTCTCCAAGCTTGCTGACTATTTTCAGCACCACCACCATTTTCATAGCATTACCTGTGCCTGCACTTTGCCACCTTTCAAACAGCGTTGTGCCTTTTGGGGTCTGGGCTTGTTTCGTAGTTTGCTGCTGGGGCTGGCAGGTTTCGGCTCCCATGACGTGTGTCCTGCCTTGAGCAGCTTGTATGGACTCTGTAAAGCACTACCATAAATATTGCAAGAACTTAGTGAAAATGGGGTGAAAAGAACAGATTTAGGCTGAGGAAGGAAAATGAGTGGGAAGACATATCACAAAATCTGTGTGATGGAAAATCAGCCCAGCCTGTAAGAATAAGAAAAGACCAGGTTTGTATATGCCAGTGTAAATCCACACCGGCTTTCTCCGTGGCAGGGTATGAGGAGAGGCATCTGCGGGGGCGCGCATGGGGCTGCTGGGGCTTGCAGCGAGCTCAGCTGCGAGGATGCTGCAGGCTGCAGTGCTAGGGACGGACGGACGGGCTGACAGCGGTATTCAGGGCTGGGAGCACAGAGCAGGACTGTTCTCCTGTCTGTCGTCCATGTGAAATTCCTGGGAAGGTCTTTTGTGTGGGGATCAGCTGTCGACCAGCTGCCCATTTTTAGGATGGCAGATCCCATGCTATGCAAGGGGAAGGCTGATGGTGAGAAAGGTGTGCAGGGACACTTGTGTGTGCCTCTAGGCAGACCTCACCTGCGCTCCTGCACTGCAGGTAGTGTTTTCTATCATCATTTATACTGCTCTATGCCTGGGTGTAGGTACATAATTGAGCAGAGACTCAGTATTTATGCACAGTTGTGTCTGCTGATGGGTTTGGCCGGCTTTTTACAGAAATGAAATGGGATATGATAGCAGTGCACGGGCCTCTGATGTGTCCTCCCCACTGGCCAGCTTCAGCCTGAGCTGAGGGCAGGGAGGGAGAAATCCCCAGGCATTTTAAATTTTCTCAGTTTGGGAAAATAGGTGGCCTTGCAAAAAAGTTTAAAAAAAAAAAAAAAAAAGAGATCTTTTCATGTTCTGCTTGAGGGGAAGGCTATGTGTGAGTATACTTGTATCAGACACCAGAGAGTCCAAACCAGATATTGAGGATGTAGTAAATGGGGTTTCATAAACTCCATTGCTCCACAGCTGTGTACGACGGCACGTATCTTCCTGTGCCAGTGACTCTGTTCTGCGTAGATGGACTTGTTCTTTTATGACCAGGTGTATGGAAGTGCATCCATGTGTACAAATACAGCTTTTTGGGGTTTGTTTGCTCATCTCCAGGCATGACCTGAAAGCTTTCCTTAAATGTAGCTGAAAACAAGTCATTCACTGAGCAAAATTAGTCTTTGCATAATTTTTTTTTTAGCTAACATATAACGACATTTTTTTTCTACTGGCTCAGCTCATGGATTCATCATCCACACTGGTGATGCTGAGGGAGAGGAAAAGAGCCCATAGCTGCTCTTTTTAATAAGAAAGCCTTGCAAATGCTCTGATGGAGAAAAGTCTCTGCCAGCAGCACGCATGCTTTCTTTACATGTGCTAAACTGCTTGAGATGCAGCTGAATTTCTTTAAACAAAAGGCATTTGTTTAAAAACATTTTGACGAAAGTGTTGCAAATGGATTTTTTTTCATAGGAAGCGAACACTTATGGAAGTGTCTTTACCTGAAGTGGGGTTTTCAGTTACATGAAACTTAAATGTACATGTTCCTTTCTTTTCCATTTTTCTTACAAAAATGTTTGGTTTTATGTTTTGTCATTTAAAAAAATACATCTTTTCTTTTTTGTCGTCTTTCCAGTAGATAAAAAGAGAAAATGAGTACAAGGGAAAACCCCGCAACAATTCACCTGCCTCCCAAACTTGTTGCCAAACACTTTGAAGGCCATTTTGAAGGCCCTTTCCTGTGGAAGGATGCTTTCTTCTGCATCCAGCCCTGATTAGAAATTAGTATTCTTGAAAAGGGTTTACTAAAAAGGAAGACAATTGCCGTGTCTCCTAATGCTTCTCTAAAAATATACAATCAAAGGTCCAGGCTGATCAGGGCATAAAGGTACAGCAACGTGCTATTGCACTGCAGTTTGGAGAGCTGCTTGGTGCAACTCAGAGCAAAGGCAAGGAAGACTGCAATTGCTTTCGTTTGCTAATTACATCTGTTGCCTGTCAGGGCTGAAAAAATACAAAAATAAGAAATCCTTTGCTCTCAGGCTGCAGTAATTCCTGCAGCAAGTGAGCCTTTGGTTTTTAGCTGGTGTAAAGGGTTGTTTATCAAAGGAATGACAAATGCCTGTAATGCTGGGATGCAGCGGTGTTATCTTGATTGCCAAAGCCGTGTGGGATACAGCTTCCCTGCTCTCCTGCTCTGGGTGGCAGCGCTTGCTGTCAGCACTCTGTGGTGCTACGGCTCTTCATGGAAATCCTCCAGATTTGTGGAATGATGGAGGGGATGTGCTCTCTGAAAGCTGTAATGATGAGAAGCTTATGTGCCTGTATTTGTATCTGCTCCTGGCTGGTGGGAGAGCAGCACCAATGGTGCAGTGTCCCAGAGGCTCCTGAGCACCAGTGGGGTGGCCTCAACCTCCTGTCAGTTTTATTTTCTTGCTGGTTTCTGCCCCCATCCTGGAATAAACATATGCATATGTACAAGCCTGGAAAGAGAAAGCAGAGTCTGCACCTAAAACCTCTCCTGCATTGAGCCAGGAGCTCCTGGCACACACGTTTTTAGGGCAACTTCTGCAAGAAAGGGGACTGCCTAGGCACCTCTTGCAAGTGCATGCAGGTTAGCAGTAAAGCGCAGTATGCTTCAGCAGCCGGCTGCTGAAGTCCTGACATATGGGGATGTGATGGTCCTGGATTGCAGACCCCCTCTGAATAATGCCAGCAATTGAAAACAATAACAGAGGGAAATGAGAACTTCAGGACAGCAGCCACTGCTCTTTAAAAAAACAAAACAAAACCAAACCCCAAACCCCAACCTTGGTCTGGGCAAAGAAACAGCGAGGGCTTGCCAGCAGTAGTGGCTTGCAGTAAAGTCTTGGTGTTTGCAGAGCAGTGGCCAAGGTGTTACGTTTTTGACTCTAAATGAGGTTAATGGAAGTTACGTGTACTCAAATCCCTGTGCACTACTTTGAAAATGCAGGAGCTAACACTGGTTATTTATTGATTTCATTTTGTCCCTCTGGCTCATGTGGGAGGTTGAAAGTAAGAGAGCAGCCGCCTGTGCATATGTGTATGAGAGGGAGGGGGACAAATTGTGTGTATGGATATGGAGAACATGGGGCTGGAGCTTTAGGAAGTTTGCAGTCCCCAGGTTTGGGGATTTTTCCAGGCACCAGTTCAGATGGTCCACGGGGGGCCCTGCCTCTATGTGCCCATCCGTCCTCAACCATGCGGCTGTCCTGGGCAGCTTGCTCCGCTTCGCCTGCAAGCTGCCTAGGGTTACAAAAATTGGCAGCGCAAAGAGGAGCAGAGCGCCACTGGGTAAGCTTTGCTCCACAGGGACACTGGGTCAAAAACCCACAGAAAAAGTAAACGAGTCAGCTTAAAAGGTTGGTTTATTTTATTTCTTTCCCCCCCCTCTTTCTAGTTTTTCAGAATCTCAGCCCATGAAACTTGGCGGTTCCTCAGGATGGAGGAGGGCAGCTTCTGGTTTACATGCAGCAGTTGGTACCCAAGCATGCCTGAAACATCTGTCATCAGTGGAAATGAGCATCGCTCTGGCAAGGCTCTTCTTTCTTTGCAGTAAAGAACAAGAAAATTTGCTTATTTGTGGTTAATGCTTGTTCCAGATGGCCAGAAATAATACATGACACACAGCCCTACTGTTGCCCAAACTATTGAAGTACTGTGGAACATGTTTGCAGCACAAAGACAAGCTGGGGAGATTGTTTAACTTACTGGTCTCCAGTTTGGAGTAATTCCTTCAGCCACAATATAAATGCAGCCTCCCAGCAAGACTAAACTTTCTCATAGAGGAGAGCAAAATTTGCAGAGAACAACTGTGCTCTTCTGTCCTCCTCCACTGAGATGATGGCCTCCATGCTATCATCTTGGTGGCCACTTTGAGGCCAGCGTTTGCCACTGAAGCAGATACAGACCCTCCACTTGCCACCGCAGACCATGGTTTGCCTCTTGTGTTGATGCTGTGAAGAGGTGGCTTGTATGCACTTTGGATGTCATACCTATATGCCACATGCATATGGGAATTTTTGCATGGGGTAGATGCTTTTGGCGAAGCTTGGCCAACTTTTGCACCTGTGCTGCTGCTAAAACTCATGTGAATGGGGGGGACTTCCCCTCTCAGTGCCCCAATGTTGGTTTGATTTACCACTCCCCTTGCTAATTCAAGGTGTTTTATGGTTTTTGCGGTGCAGACAAAGCCCTAACCTGCCAAAACCTTTCGCTGTGAATTTTATAGGACTGGAGTAGAGGTCTCCAGAGGAGAAAGTCTGCCTTCCTGCTCTTCAGTTTGCTGGCAGATCTGTTATGAGGTGAGAGACCTTTTCCTGCGTTATGAACTGCCTTTCCGGCAGCGGTGATGTGGTGTGAGTAGTCTCAGCCAGCGTGTGGGGAGCAGGGGGCTCTGGATGCACGCCCCTGGCCTGTGATGCCCACCTTGCCATGGAAATCGGTCAGCGGCTTTTCTGGCCCTCGTGCCCAGTGCAAGTCTTCTCTCTCCTGCCCTGGAAAAACTGACCCAGAGAAAGGTGCGATGTTTCAAAAGGGGCTGGGAGGAGAGAGAATGGGGCAAAGCTAAATATCATCAATGTCTTATGCCTGCAGAGTGACAGGCATGTATGATGACCTCCCCCCATACCCCAGCATCCATAAAATACACTTTTTTTTCTCTGGGGTGTCCTTAAATAAAGAAGCATTTTCCTAGTCAAGCCCTACCCTTCATGCCCTGGCCCTGCACCCTGCTAACCAGGGGTGATGTCCAGCCATGCTGCCCCTAACAGCTTCCAGAAACCTATTTCCTATGTCACCTTATGCATAGCCCCCTTGCAGGCAAAGGGTTACTTGCTAAGATGCAGCTCTGCCTAATTAAGAGTAACAGCATCTTCTGCTGCAGTGAGATTTGTTTTTTGAGAATTTATCGCTCAGGAGCATGACCCTGAAATAACTACCTGGGCTGGACTTGGGACCCTGTGCGTTAACCCTTTGCTTCAGCCTGGCCCCTGAGACCTGCCTCCTTTTGCTCCCAGCTGAGCCCTGCCCTTTGCCGTGATCCAAGTGACTGCTGGCAGTCAGGCGCAGCCAGGATGTCTCAGATGTGCTTTCAGGTTGGAGCAAAAACGAGGTGAAGCCTCCATGTGTCTTATGGTTTTGATCCCAAACAATATGCTGACGGTATAAATTAGGAATTGGCTCAGGCTCACTTGAAGCTCAGCCCAGGTTTGTTTGAAACTCAGCCTAATTTCTCCTGAAAGCAAAGCTGGGTTAGGAAGGGGGTGCTTGACAGGTCACAGCAGCCCAAAGAGCTGCAGTTTATCAGCCCACAAAAGCAGGACTGCCTGTATTTCTAATTTCTTGCCTATACAGAGCCATGCAGATGATGGGCAAAGATGCCCTTGGCAGGTTGGAGCGAACTGGGGGTTGGCAGCAGTGAGGATCTTGGCTGCCCGTGGATCTGAACACAGTTAGGCACTTAAACATCCTCCCTGATCAGCCCCCTGGGAAAATCTTTATCTCCCCTATTGCTGCCTTTCCACACAGGTGCTGTATGTGTCCTGGCCGGTGCCTGCACCAGCTCCTTTTGTTTTTGTGCTCCTCGAGGCAATTCTCATCCTCAGCAGCACTGCAGTGGGTGAGAGGCAGGGAGCCATGTGGACCCTCATTTCCCAGAAATGGAGAAGAAAAATGATGGGAAAAAAAATTAGAGAGGGGCTTGCTGCTCTCATAGTTAGCAGCTGGGCCCTAAAATGGGCTGTAATTTGGAGGGTCAATCTATTTCCATGACAGGAGCAAGCAGCCAAGCTGGGAGAAAGTTTGCAAGCTGAAAAATCAAGCAGAGTTGGTAAGTCTTCCACTGTTGGTGGGCTCAGCCCCCAGACTCGTATCAGGCTGGGTCTTTCAAGTGGAGGTAGAAGGAAATGCGTGGGTGGGAGGGCACCCACAGAAATAGGGGAGCTCGGCTCGTACCACTTCAGCGTGGGGAATAAGCACCCAGTACTGTGTGAAGGGTGCTAGTGGGACCAGGGACTGCTGAATGCCTAGGGCAGAGGGCTCCAGCGGTGTCTTTTGGCAGCTCTTGCCCCAGCAAAGCCCCTTCGAATTCCAGGTGAGCTGTTTCCATGGCCTGCTTTCTGCAGTAATTTTGGTTTTATTGCCTTGGGGAGAGGGTTCCTGCAAAGAAGTGAAACGCAGGCAGGGGTGATAAAAGGTGCAAATTGAACTGGCCTCATGCAGTCCCTGGGAAGCAGCAGTGGATGAAGAGATTTCCCACTCTTTTACAGCTCTCTCCTCTTTGTAGTAAATTGGGCTTGAGGTGTTACTGCAAGGAAAACAATATTTTTCTGATGGCTCCATTACAATTGTGACTGTCCCCTGCAGAGAGCCCTATGGACTGGTGTTTTCTGTTCATTACACCTCACTCTGCTAAGACCTGGTTTCCTGCTGGCAGTCTCATATCCCCCATCTTTATTTTCTTTTATTTCCCTAAAAAAATAGAAAGGTAATTATTTTTTTCTTGTACCCCTGCTTACCTCCCAGACAGCCTTACTTCCTTACCAATGGAGAGGTGCAAAGGTGGAGCGGGCAGCAAGGTACCCTTGAGCTCTCACCCCTGGTGCCTATGGGCCCCTTAGATCTTGCCTTTCCCCTTTTTCCTGGTGGAAGATTTTTGAAGGAGGAGGGAAGGAAGGCGAGGACCCTCTACCCATCCCTGACCTGGAGACCCGGGGTCTGATGCTGCATCACATCTCTGGCAGGAACCATAGCCCTGATGGGGCATCTCTCCCTGCTTGCCTTTGGATTTCCTTCAGCTTGGGGTCCCAGCAGATGCTTTGCAGCCTTTCCACAAATGTTTGGGAAGAGGAGCCAAAGTTAGGCCCTTCTGGCAGCGTTTCCACAACAAATCCCTGGCTCCCGGGGAAGATGGATGTTATTAACCCAAGCTGAGTTCATGGGGGGTCCCCAGGCTGGTGCCAGGGGCTGCTGCTGGGGGCTCGCCTCCAGCTGGTGGTGTCAACTGAGGAGAAGATAAAGGCAGTGGCTCTCCCCCATCCTTGCCAGCTCTGGTTGTCCACAATGAGCTGAAATCCTGGCTGTTCAGATGATGAGACAGAGTAGCAGGAGTTCCCCTCCCTTCAGGGCTATCCACTTTCCATTTAGCGGGATTAAGGTCTGACCATCCATTCCTGCTCACTGTTTGTCTGGCCTTCCCTGATTTGGCAGTGCTCCTTGCTACTTGTTTCTCTTCTTTGAAGGTCCGTGCTCCACTCTGATGGGGGGTTCCTGGTTTTGGGGGCAACAATGTCCTTACCGAGCCATGTCCAGGCTGCGAGGCTAACATTAGATAAAGGGGAGGTGACTCAGCCCTTTCAGTACATGTTTCCATGTCCCCAGCTGCTGTAGGAAATAAACAGTAAGTGGTTAACATCAATAGTAAGACACACATAAAGGAAAATATTGTCCTAACAACGTTAGATCTATGGTTTAAATTGGTCAATGGCAGGAAATTTGGAATTAAGGACAGACACTTGTCTCAGACTTCTCCATTTGCCTTGGGAAATAAAAATAATTCAGGCACAAAGTGAATGAAATGGCACTGGAAATGCCATATTACTGCATTTCCTGGCTTTTATGGCAGGGAATGAAGAAGGAAGAATAAATGAGGTCTTTTGTGTCCTTCGGTTCAAAGTGATGGCAACAAAATCCATCCAGGTCTCTGGAGTCAACAGGGACTGAGACCAGTTTTACTCAGTTTTATCATTGTGTTGTGTAGCCAAGCCACTGGAGAGGTTCTTCCTTTGGGGGCAATTATTTTTGTTCTTTTAGTTGAGCAGTTTATTGGACTTTTTTTGGTTCAGCTCCACTGGGACTACTTCAATGCTGGAGAACAGGTTCAGTCCAAAAAACCCTCATGTTTACTGAGGTACGGAGACTTTTGAAGGTTAGAAATATTTCCAGGTCAAAAATCAAAGCAAAGCTTTTGGAAGTCCATCACTTGCAGGCACTGTCTGGGCAGAAGGTCTGAAACTCTTGCACTATGCCAATAGGTCTGTAAGTCACGTGTGTGCCTGCAAAGTCACCTCCCGATGCTCTTGATGGTAAGGAGTGTTTGTTCAATGATCAGCTTCACAGATGTCAGTGGGACTGCTGCAGAACATGAACCGCAGGATAAGGGCCAAGAAAGTCAACTGAATGTCTGGAAGCTTTTGCAGCCTTTAACTGTCAGGAGACAATTACATATTTCTGGAAGAAGGTGCTGGTCCAGAGCTGTTAAGCAATCCTGTTGACAAAAAGGTAACTTCTGTAAACTGGAAATGCCTTATTTGTCTTCAGTTCAACAGCTAACCTGGGAGATTTCTGTGAACAGCCCAGTTTGGTGTGTGTTTAGGTTGGCTCCCAAAACCCAAGAGAGGGAATAATCAGGTTTGAAAAGGATATTGACTGGGTCCTGGGTCAGGGATGCTGGTTTTTCCCTATGTGTCTCAGCATGGAGGAGGGGTTGTTAAGACTGGAACAGAGATGGACACAAATACCAGAAAGGCCTTCAGGCTGGAAATGTGGTGGGCATGTTACATCACTTACTCTTTATCCTCTTTTTTTTGAAGAACAGTCTGTGGACATTTGGAGATTATGCTGTTAGCTGAATGAACAAGAGATTAATGTTGGGCTGGTTCATTCTTCTACCCTCCACCCATCTTGGAATTTGTTACCGCCCTGCCACTAACTGAAATAACGTGGGGACCAGCCCTGCACAGCGCTGCTTCCTCTATCCTAATTTCCCCATAGTGGCAGATTTGTCCACAGACACCACAGACATGCGCACACACATACGTACACATGCACACGGACAGAGGAAAGAAGGAGGCAGACTTTCCAAAAGCAGGTTTTCTTCTAAGACAGCTTGGTCAAACCAGGATCCCAAAACACAAGGCTAGCATCCATCACAATTCCTTTTTACCAGAATCAAGAAAGGCCGAGGGGTGTTAATTTTATGTTTGCCTGCATACATGTTTGCCTGTATGTATTTAAATGTGTGCACACACACATTTAAATGCACATATGTCTGTGGGAAGGGTCTAAGCTGGGTCTTGTCTGACATTTGGACACAATGTCAGTTGAGTTATCTGAGTTTGCTACAGTTCTGAAAACAGCCCTTCTGTGACCTGCTGTCCTTCTTGCCAGGGTCAATAAAAGGAGCTGGAGGAGCCACCTTTGAGGCTCCTCTGTTCTGCCACCACACATTGGAGGTACCAGCTTGAACAGGAGCAGATGATGGAAGAGTAGCTGTACATCTCCAGATGCCAGGAAGGACAAAAGCAAACCTCCCTCCACCAGGAAGCAGCTGATTTCCCTGCAAGTGCTACAGAGGATCCAGCCTGTCTTGAATGTCCCTCTGCATGTCCCATAGGTGTTAAACCTATGACTGAGTTTCAGTGGTATCTACTGGCAGGGAGCATTCTGCCTTTGTGTGGGGTGGCAGATAGGATGTGACATCTGAGCCTGTGGGTGTCTGGTGACATAACTCCAGGCAGTGCATAGAGACACCCATCTCCCTCTGTAATCAGTGGAGAGCGAGTGGGGTCCTACATGAGCTGAATCACTCAGCAGTCCACCAGAACCCCAGGAACATCCTCAATGTGTGGATAATGCACATTTTTTTAATGTGTAACACCAACTTCCCTCTGTGCTGACCTTACCTGCAGCTGAGCAGGGTTGTGGCCAAAAAGGTGGTGAGGTCGTAGAGAGCAAAGCCAGCGCCTGGCTCCCATGCTGGTGTGCCACATAGGTGTGTTACACCCCCCCTCCAGCCTCGAGGGCTGAGGTGTGCTTCCTGTGCAGCTCACTAGTGTGAAGACTTCAGTATCTCACTTGTGGGAGTCTGGGAATTTGGCTGCCCCTGGGCCATGGTGTCTGAAGTGCGGGTCCAAACACTTGGTGTGCATGCACTCTGTGGCTGCTTGGAAAATGCTGCTGATGGAGCCAAATTCCTTCCTCCAACTTGCATGCAAACAAGCCACTAATTTCACCGGCAGTTGAATGCACATATCTAAGGGCAAAATTTGGCCAGAAGCCTTTGGGCAGAAGTTTTAACATAACCACACAGGGGAAAAAAAAAAACCCAAACGATGGGGAGTTGCAAGTGGTATTTTGCAGAGAAAGAAGGGGGGGGGGAAACATAGCAATCAAAGCGTTGAAAAGCTTTCCACTAACAAAACTCTTCTGAGTTCTTTAAACAGCACAATGGCTATTGATGGATAAAAAATAAAACAGGACGGCATATCCTCTTGAATTTATTCTGGTCCCGATGGACGGCCCCGGCATTTTTTTCGGAAGAAACTCTTGAGTAAACACATTGTCTAATGTGGAAAGACATATAGCGTGTCATAAAAATCATTTGTAGTATGTTCTGGGAGACACACCAATGCTGTCAGGGCTGGGGAGCTGCTTAGCTTTGCTTTGATTTACAGATAAATACAGAGTGTCTGGGGCTCGCAGTTGCTGACTGCATGGGTGAGCTCCTGATTATGTGCTGTGCTCTAACTCTGTAGGATTAATTGGGACCACCTGGAAGCATGGCAGCAAGAGCAACCTTCCTGATTGCACATGGTTGTGAGAGCTAAGGACTAGTGCTTGCTTAAAGAGGTGGGGCTCAGCTTCCCCCATCATGGGACTGGGGACCTAGAGTAACCTGGAAGTAAAGAGGATATTGCAAAATTAGGATTTTCTGGATATTCCCATGCAAGGCAGAGCTCTGAGCGCTGAATGTGGCTCTATCTGCCTCGTTTTTAACTGCGATGCTCATTTTAGTGTTTTTGGGGTTTTCTGCAGGCTATCGAAGTGAAGAATAAAAGCAGGTGCCCAGTTGAGATATTCTGATGTTTTCTAGGACATGACGAAACCTGCATGAGGACATTTGCCCTTCAAGGCTATGGTGCAGCAAAATAAATGTGGGGGTGGAATGGCCTGGGAGGAGAAGGGATGGGGTTTTATGGAAATACCGTAACAGCAGGTGGTTACGTTTTGGGCAATGCAGCAGTTCACACCAGCCCTGGTGATTTTATTACTACGCTGGCTTCTGTGCAAAGGTAACACATGCAAAATGATTAGCTGGGGCTCTGATAGTCATTAATTACTGGGCTTTCACTCTGGAAATGGCAGGCACTTTTCACAATGCCGCTGTACTTCAACATAGGGGCTGGGGCATAGCAGGAGAGTGTTTCAAGTGTAAATAAACATTAGTTTTTGGTACAATGTGGGTTTGGGAGAAAGGCTGGGATTGTGGGAAGGAGCAGGCCAGCCTGGAGGATATGCCATGGAAAACAGCTTTGTGTCAGTTTTTTTTTAATATGTCCCAGCAAGGTTATGGAAAAAAAAAAGTACAAGTGGATCTGCTGGAAGGGTTGTAATATTGAAGAGAAAACCTCATGTTCTGCAGATGGAAAGAGAGGAAAATAAGCTCTCTGTGTGTGTGCGGAGAACAGGGGTGAGGTGAAATTAGCTTGTAAGAGCAAGAGCTGCTTACAGGTGATATTTCACCACACCATCTTATATCATTCATGTGGCGCAGGCCAGCTCTGCCCAGAAATGTGATGGCATGAGACCTTGACAGCGAAGAGGAGCTGTCGACTTTTTGGCCAGGGCTTGGTTTCTGAACTCAGCTCCAAGCACTCCCCAACATGCAGCAGGTTTGGATCCTGATCTCCACCTTGCTGTGGTCTCTGATTTTTCCAGCTCTGACCTTCAGCCTGCGGCTCCTTTCTCCTGGTTTTGGCTGGGGAGGTTAATCCCTGGCCCTGCAGCTTGCATGTGAGTGCACAGCAGTGGGGATGTACGTGGTGCCTCTGTGCTTCCCCACACAGGAGTGTTGTGCTGAGGCCAGCGCGATGTTTGCTAATCTTACTGTTCCTGGTTTGGCTTCTGTACTGGTATCTGTTGTGCTAATTCTGGGAGGAATTCTCCTTGTTTGATTTCAGGCAAGGAAACACACAAGCAAAGGTAAGGACCTTTTTCTCAATGTCCAGAAGTGAATAGAGATTCCTGGGAGAGATGCGAGCTCATTGCAAGAAAGCGTGAATAAAGCCAAGACAGCATCACCTTCCACCCCTTGCTGCCAGCGATGCCATCGGCTCTACAGACCTAATGCAGGAGGATGTCAATTGGGAGGAGGCATTTCAGGGGACACTTCAGGTTTCCAGGGCTTGGAAAGTGGTGTGTGAAAGTCCCCCTGCACTCCCAAGACAGCAAACCATCTTTACCATCGTGCCCTTTTGGCCAATCATGGTGAAGGCAATTTTCATGCAGCTTGGCTGTACCTTAGGCAATGACTGACTTCTTTCTTTCACGCCAAGCCAGCTGTCCACCAGCTTCATTTGCTGTCCCCAAATTGTTGCTCTGGACAGAAGAGTGGAGAGCTGGTGCCTAGCCATCCTCTCTGTGCTGCCCTGGCTTTAACAGCCCTTGATGCAAGGGGCTATAAAGGACAGGGGAGCAGGAGGTGGCTGGTTTACAAAATGCAAGGGATAACTGAAATGCTTCTGCATGAAACTGCCATGGCCACAGCCATGGACTTGGGTGGGCTGAAGGTCTGGGTTTTGGTCTCTTCCCTCCCCCCCGCCCCTCCCCCAGCATTTCCATTTCTTGCAGTCGGGCATCCTGGAGGGATTTGTCGCTGGGTTGCTATTCCAGGCAGGTTTCTGCAAAGTCGTTCCACCTTTTATGAAGCTCCTCTGACCCTAGCCACGGGCATCCTCCTTGGCATGGTAGGTTGCAGCTCAGAGCAGGAGCAGCCATGTGCAGGGCATGCTGGATGTGCAGGCTTTGTCAGCGAGACCTGAGGTAACAGGACGGGTGCTCACTGCCTGCCTTCACCACAGCTGTTCTTAGCGTCATTGACATGAAAAACTGAGCAACGACACCTTTCCTCCCTCTTCCCCCCCCCCTTTTTTTTTTCCCTTCTAAAAAGGCTCAAAGAGTGTGTCCCTTCCATGGGTCTCTCATCTCCACCAGCTTACCTCCCTCCCTGCCCTCAATTGAAGACAGCTGCCAGGAAATATTTCTGCTGTTTGGCTGAAGTGAAAACATATGGAGGTGGGGGGAAAGAAAGCACAGCGTTTACAACTTAATTACTGTCATCTCTGGAAACTTGGGTCGAGGTGGGGAGAGCAGTGTGTCGAGCATACGGGTGCGTGTGCATACAGGCTTGTGAGACCCTCAGAGATGGTGGCTTTGGCTGGAGGCAAAGGGCAGCAGCCCTCAGGTGGTCCCTGTGAGGAAATGGGGGCTCCTCCTCGAGCATGGGCACTGGTTTATCCCAGGTCTCCAGACCACCAAGGCTGGGCAGGTCCCCTCTGCCCGGGGAGGGGTGCCTGTGCCCAGGGGCAGCAGTGGGGCTGAGGGGTCTCTGTGAGGAGAGGCGGGAGCTGCCCTGGGCATGGCCAGTTCCAGCCGGTTCTGGCAGGGCACACAGCCCAGCCCCTCAGCCCTGCTGGCGTGACACCTTGGGGAAATGGAGGTAAGAAAGGGGAAAAATGCTGGAAAAAGGAGAGGAATGACGGGGAAAAAAAGTGAGGAACAGCATGGGGTGGAGTAAGGAGGAGGGGTGTGTGTGTGCTCCAGGCATTGGGGCAGGGACTCCCCCGTTGCCTGTGGAGATGCCATGGTGGGGCAGGTACACACTGGTGCACACTTGGGAAAGGGTTTTAATTTTGCCTTTATTTCTCACCATCCAAATCTATTTTAATTGGTAATGAGTTAAATTAATTTTCCCCAAGTGGAGTCTATTTTGCCTGTGACAGTGACCAGTGAGGGATCTCCCGTCCTTGTCTCTACCCATGAGCTTCTTCCTCCCATTTTCTCCCCTGTCCTGCTGATGAGGGTGTGTGTGTGTGAGAGAGCGGCTGGGTGGGTGACAGGCAGCAGGACATGGTTGACCTGCCACAATCTGCTCTTGGGTGAACATCATTTATATGAGGAAGAGGAGGAAAGCAAGCACAGAAACGTGGGTTTTGTCTACATGGCTGTGGGTTTAAGTGACAGACCATGAGGCGTGGGCTCAAGCCCTGCGGACACTAGTTCAGGTTGCTGGGTCCCCATAAGGCTTTTAGTTTAGTTGCTTTGTTGACAGAGAGTTAAGGGAAGTGTTTGGGTGGGTTTTCAGTTTCAGGACACTAGATGCTTTGATGATGAATACAGGGCTGTGCAGGTCTGGCACCGAAGCTCCTGGGTTTCTATGATCACGTAAGAAATCCCGCAATGTGTTAATTTGCTGGGGCAAGAATGTGTTTTGTCTAAGTAAGGAGGAAGAAAAGTTGCTTTGACACTTGCAACTGATAACATATTTTGTGAGACAACCTATTTTGACTATGGGACTTTTGATAGATATGTGCAAAATTAACTGAAGATAACATAACTTCATTGCTATTGTGATGTGAATTCAGACACAGCTATGCCAAGAAAGGTATCCCTCCCTTCAGTTTATTGTAGAATCACATGTACTTTATGTATGACTATGGAGATTAACTGGTTTAGGGCTAAAAGGGAGTATTGAAGCCTATTTCTTTGGATCACTCTTCATGGTTTTGTCCTAGCGAGGCTGGGAGCATGAGGCAGCTTGTTGGGCTGCTTTGCTGTTAGCACAGCCCTAGCTTTTTACCAGGAACAATATTTAACTGCTTACCATCTGCTCTTCCAAAAACAGCTCCGCACAAGAACCCTCGTGTGGCTCTTTGGAAGGGCAGCCCCAAGAAATCAGCCATATGAAGGTATTTATGAAAGAAATTCCCTGAGGGAAGGAGGCCTTGATCCACAATGGATGCTTCTTGGCACGGTAGGGCAGGAGTGGAAAAAGGCTGCTGCTACAAACCTGGCCCTGTCTTTATGGAGGCAGAGCAAGAAGAGAGACCCAGTGATCCTGGTGTGCAGCAGGTGACACCACAGCATTACCAGGTAGTAGATGCTGCCGAGATCACACTGTTCATACAAATCACAGACAATTAATATCAATAGCAGGGGGGTGTGAGCTCCAAGCTAGGGGGGGATTTTTCAGTGGCTGTTGCCAGCAATGGTCTGTGAGGACCCTCGCTGCTGCTGAGTGATGCTGAGCCATGTCTGACTTAGACATAGCAGGCCAACATTTTTTGTCGAAAGACATAACTGTCTTATTTCATTTTTCATTATTTCTTTCTGCATTTGGGCATTTTTTAAATCAAAAATATCACTGTTTTCCTTCCTTTTTCCAAAGGTGCCAGGTTCCAAACAAGCCTTCAAAGTGAAACAAGCCTCATTTTTCTTTTCCCTCAGGAAACTTGTTTTCCATCTTTTCAGAAACCAGTTCTCTCTAGTCCCTGCTGCTGGGCCTCCCGATCCTGCATGAGGGGAGCATCAAACGGGGGCAGGGGCAGGGGCTGGGGGGCGCTATTTACAACCTGAGAGTGTTTGGGAGCAGTTTTGGGTTCACTGTGCTGCAGTTTTCCCACTTTCCAAAACGCCAGTTTCTAGGGAGAAGGGAAAATTGCATGAGTTTGACTTGGATCCTGCTGCGTAGCTCCCTGGTCCTTGAGACTTTTTTTATGCAGTGGAGCAATAAGCATCAGCCCTGGAGCTCTCTTGCACACCTGCAGTTATTGCTCATAGTTTAACATGTCAGTCCTTCTGCATATGTTATTTTTTCATGTCTGCTTTTGCACACGTCATTTGATTTACTCTGCAGAGGAGTCCAAGGACTTGGCCACAGCAGTCAAAGGCAGAGCCTGTTAGGACGGCAATGTCCCTTGCGAAGTCGGCCGGGAAACCGTTGCATGCCTGCGAATATTCCAAACAAACAGAGGGCAATTTCAGAGAGATGTGGGCAGGGGAGTGAAACCAAAGCAAACTACTCTTTTAAAATAATATACAGGCCTGGTCTTCGCTACTGTGGACTCTGTGCAATTGTTTGGGCCTGAGCTGAAGTGGCTGTAAAGTGCAACCACTCAGATTTGATGATGGTTTACACTTCTTCGCTAAATGTGTGTCCCTACAAGAGGTACTGGGAAATGGAGACTCAGGAGATGTGTGGGTACTGCTAGGCTATGTAGTGGAGACCTGGCAGCAGATCTGCCTGTCTCTGCTGTGTGTTGCTCAACACCTCGGCTCTCCCTCACAAGAAACGTGCCTGGCTGAGCCTCTCCAGCCAGGTCAGCCACTGTGGTCTTGTTCTTGTGTAATGCAGTGCTCATTGCAAGGCCCATCAGGGCCGAGTCTACCCAAACGCTCTCAGCTGCAGCGTTGGCTTTTAGTGGTGGGCTGCTCATTAAGCCTTTCAGGAGTGATCTTGCCCATCTACAGCATGATTGACAATCTTCTGACATTCCTTGCAAGCTCTGGCTGTCCACAGACAATGGCCCCAAGGAAGCTTGTTCTTAACATTTCCCCAAAAAGCTTATTTCAGTCCCATGCATGTTGCCAGGCAGACTGACACCCTGAAAACATGGAGAAACTCGGGAATGACACGGAGAGGTTGCAATGGGATGGTCGTTGTTCTATCAGTGCCAGACAAAGCATTGCAAATGAGGGAGGCTCACTCAGTTCTGCCCCTAAGGGCTTCTCAGGTCTCCCTCAGCACCGCTCATTGCCTTTCCCTGAATGATACATGGCACGTGTCTCTTGGAGGTGAGAGATGAACATGAGCAGGCTTTTAAATGATGCCCTGGTGACAGGAGTCTTTCCAGAACAGGAGAAGGATGTGTTCATGGGCAGCATGAGATTCAGGTCTTGCAAGATAGGGATTTGATAACTCCAGCTTGAAACATTTTGTGGCTGGCAGTTTATTAATCTCTTTTCCTCGAATGATAACCCTGGTCAGCAGTTTATCTTAAAGCAACTTAAAGAATAGCCTCATTTCACGGAGGAGGAAAGGAATGAAGACACGAAGAATGAAAGGCCATGCCCAAGGCCACCAAGCAGAAGAGTGGCAGAGGTGGGAAAAGGGCCAAGTTGTTGGTTTATCCATCAGGTCATACAGCCTTAGAACTATATGTGGCTTGTGAGAGAAAGGCTAAAAGGACAAAAAAAATCACAGGGACTGTGAGGAAGCCACAGACCCTCTATCTGAGGCTTCCCTTGATGCAGGCTTACATCTGCCTTTGGTGCAGATGATGGGCATCTTCCAATGCTGTTTCCCCGTGGATGAATACAAGCAAGTGGCCAGCCCCAGGCATTGCACTTCCCTGTGAGATACAGTTTGTGTGTGTCAGCCTGGGCTGCTGTTCCCACCAGATCCCCAAATTGGACACGTGGAACAGGGCAGCTCAGAGACCCGCTCCAAGCCACATTTGGGGGCTGCCTCAAGGCAGTTGCCACCTTGCCTCACTAGCCCCTGACAAAGCAAATGACAGCTCAGGCTTGTCGCTGTCAATGGCAGCATTTTAACACTCTGGCTGTGAGCAATGTTAGTGTGCCATGCATGATGAGCCACCGGCCAGGCCCTGGCTGTAACCTAAACCAAGGTTGAATGTGTCCTTGATTCTGCCCTGGCAGAAGGGGAGA
This sequence comes from Aptenodytes patagonicus, assembly GCF_965638725.1. Taxonomy (NCBI): domain Eukaryota; kingdom Metazoa; phylum Chordata; class Aves; order Sphenisciformes; family Spheniscidae; genus Aptenodytes; species Aptenodytes patagonicus. Next base: position 38,090,583 of record NC_134953.1, read on the forward strand.
GGATCTCGCGCCATCCCAATCTTTGCATGTGTGAAAAGAAGCATGACATTTGCTTTCTTAAAATTATTTTTGATTTGGGGTAGTGTTAAACAGGTTGAGCAAGCATAGCAGAGAGTCACCCTTGGAAAAGGCAACCTGAAAGGACTTTCCCAGGGAGACAGATCCCAAATCTGGCAGTTATAAAGCTGCTACAGCTGTCGGATAGGCTTCTAGGAAAAACAACAGGACAGTGAGGCAGGGCTGACAGCTGAACTGGTACAGGTGATGGAAAGTGATGCTGCCTCACCAGGGACTGCGGTGACCATCAGCTTCTCTTAGGCTGTAAAAAAACAAATTACATGCCAGAGCATGCTTTGGACAAAGCTGATTTGGGAGCCAAATGCACCGGGATATCTGCTGGTGAGGGCAACTGGATTTTCCATCTGGAAGGCATGACTGTCTGGCCCAGAAGCCAATTTAAAGTACAAATTAGATCTGGCTGTTTGTCAGAGTCTCCTCCCCAAAACGCAGTAAGGACAGGGTGGTTATATAATATAAACGATTCTCAGTAATTTAGTGGTCCTGAAACAACAAACAAGCCAAGGGGGGGAAAAAATGGTTTGCAGAAGAATTCAAAGCCGAAGGATTCGGGCTGAGGAATTCAGTCCATATGATCCGGCAGAGATGTGTCCTGCTATTCCTGTACGTCTTGAAAGGAAACTGCCACCAGATCCTCTGCTATTTTCTGTTCACAGGGCCCTACTGGTAGGCGTGATATTTCAGCCTCTGTGCTAACCCCTGTGCTCCAAATATGCAAGGACAGTTGTGCAAGCAGCCAAGCACCGTTCCCTGCTGCCGAGGAGGGGCACCGGTGGGAGGCAGCTCTCCCCTCACTCACACGCAGCAGAGCCCTCAAGAAAGGCAAACCAAACCTCCACAGATGACATGGGTTATGGTGGCTTTGCCCTGATCATCACAAAGTCCACAGTGCTGTATGTTACCTATGCAGGATGCTGCCTGATTTGGGCAAGATGGGTGTTTGCGAGGTGGGTGGTGGGCAGCAGCACCTGTGAAGGGGGGCTCTCACTCTCTTTCCCTGCTGACCCCTCTTGAAACAGAAAAGTGTGTGTTTATTCTCTGCATTGGTAGCAGCATTTGGGGAAAAAAAAAAAATTGAGCCTGAAGGATGTGAACCATCATTACAGGCTAATGTCCTTAAAGGGAAATTGCAAGGGTGTGTTTACTACTTCTTAATGCTGATCTAGTAAGTATATATACTTTACTCCCCACTATTTGTAATCAGCAACAGGCCTCTGAAATTTGAAGCAGGTACCAGTGCTCAAGTGTAACTTCAGTTATTTTTATTCTCATGCATATGAAGTGGATAGTGCTGATTTATTGAGGAGAAAGAGGGAGAATGTTACAGTGCATCAAGAGGTGGTTTCAGATGCCTGTGGTAAAAATGGGGGGCTTGGCTTCTCCACATGGATACTGAGTTTTGTTGCCAGAGGACCCGGCTCTCCCCTTTTCTCATTGGGACCTGCCACAATGGATTCCCTTTTTCTGAACCAGCATAAATCTGGAGTGACTACACTGACATCAAGCTGGTGTGAGACACAAGTGGCAAAGCCTAGGGAAGCTAAAAAAGGGTTTTTTCCATTGACTTTAATGAGTCCCAAGCGAGAGGAATTGGGCACTTTCTCTCAAAGCCAAGAAAACAGATTGTTTTGTTTCGGACATGCCCCTTGGGTGGCCCAGTGTGATGGGGATGCAGTGCCCCAAAGGAATACTGCAGCCCTGGGTGTGCCCCACGCATCCAACATGTGAACCGGCCTTTGGGGTGGAAAAGCATCTTTCCGTAGTCTCCTTGCAATGCTGCTAAAAGGAGACAAACCTCTGGTGACAGCTAAAAACCCAACAAGCTGGAAGAGACTCCACAGATGGCTGAGGATTTACTGATAGACCTGCCTTTAATAAGGCAAGTTAACCACTCTGCCAGGAAGATTACATCAGGTGCTGCGAAAGCAACAGTGTTGGGAGGGAAAACCCCGATGCAGGGAGCCACACTGCTCTCTGACAGCATCAATCTGCTCCCAGGGATGGGGCTCAAGTCCTCCTTCTTCACTTTTGCTTTGCTCTCCCTCCTGCTGGAGTGCAGGGATGAGCTGCGGGGAGCACGGTGTAGGAGGCAGAGGGCACGAGCGAGGGCTTTGCCCCGCGCAGGGGAAGCAGTGGCGTCGCAGAAGGACATTAGTGGTGCTTCTCGTCTCCCGGCTTTCCTCTGTGAGCAATTTCCAGGGAAATCGAACCTGACTCTGCTCCATTAGCTGCTAATCTCCAGGCTGCTGGGCCTGTCTTTTGCATTACGATGGAGCAGAGCCACTTTGTGCGCTGCTGTCAGGGTCTGAACGAGCTTTGATAAAAGACCAAGTGTTGGAGCGAGAGGAAGTATTTACCAAAAGTTGTTTTCAATTTCCTGAGCTTGCTGTATCCATTCCCCTTCACTCCTGGACTCTGAAACAATCCGTCTTCTGGGGGAGCCTCGCTTCATTATTTTTCCTTCCCCAGTGCAGTTGACACTTAGTCTGGGTTTCCCAGTCCTCCCAGCTCTGATTCATTAGCTTCAAAGGCTGTGCAAAGCTGCTGTGGGCTCCCTGGCTGCTTGCACAGGGACACATACCTGCCCCAGCACTGGAGGATTTGGTTTCCCAGACAGAGCTGTGACATAGCTCTGCCTGACTCTGGGTATGCATGCGGCATCTAGTCTCCCCTGGGCAGGTGTGCTTGGCCCCAGGATTCTGTGGTTTCTAGCTCATCCTATAGGGTGTTCACCCCACATATGTCGACTGGTTGTCCCCAGGTTGCTGGCAGCCTGGACACGAGCTTGATCTGCATCTGCCAAAGGTGAAGTAAAAGAGTTTTCTTAGCAATGCATGTGTGTAGAAATCGGTAGCGGGGGATGTGCTGTGGCACATGCTGTGGCACCCTGTGCCTGGCAGAGGTGCGGGGGAGGCAGGAGGAGTGTGGGCTTTGAGGTGAATGCAATAGCTCAGCTGGGCAGCAAGGCTGAAGGGATTCAGCAGTAGCTTCTCACTAAACTATTTAATGGTAAATCTGAATGCAGATCAGTGCTCCGACTTACTAGTCCCACGCGTGCCAATGCACCGTGGCGAGCACCTCGGTGCATGAGTAACTAACTGAGCATGCAACGCCTGAGCTCGGCTTTAATAAAGGGAGGTTTTCTGCTCAGCAAGGTGCTGAGGGGAGTTGCAGTGGGGAACTGAGGAGGTCCTTCTTGGAGCCCCAGCCTTGTCCTGGAGAACATTGTGTTCCAGGGATAGGTGCCTCTCACCCTTGGAGCTGGCTCTGCCAGTTTCATGCCTGAAAATCTCACCCTTATTTTTCCACCTGTATGAGCAGATTTTGAGCATTCATTCAGTCTGAGTGCCTCTTTGCTATGGCTAATGCTTTGCACTGCTCTAGCTGTGCTGAGAGCTTGTAGTGATGGTCTGCGCCAGGGATTTCACGCATTCACCAAAACTGTAAGTGTTTCCAAAGCAGTTTTCCTGGGGTAGGTGTATCTCAGACCTGAGCAAAACCCATCTCCCGCAGGGTGCTATGTCTATTTTTAGGCTAGCAAGATACGGGGGAATAGTGCTGCAGGGGTGGAGGCTTTTTTTTGTCTTATTTGTAGCAATGTTGTTGTTCTTAATTAGCTTCTCTTTCCCACCCAGGCTCTGCAAGAACCAAGATAACAGCGAAAATCAGGCCAGCAGAGATGACTGTCTTTACAGACTCCAATGGCACCGAGCACGACCCACTAAAAATCAGCTCCATACCAGGAGGAAAAACCAAGCTACTGCTGAAAAGCTTAACTGTGCATCCACCACTTGCTGCCTGGCGCTATCCTCCTGCAAAGCCTTCCCTCTGCGGGGGGTGAGGGAGAAGGGGTGGTCAGCCTTTAGGAAGGGTTGGCCCCAAACGGTGCAAAACCCGGGTTAGCTTCATCCTCCCTTGGAGGCTCTGACTCAACCTCTGCAGGAGCTTCTGGTGGCCAGGCTCCTGCTCCTTCCCCTGGCGCAGTCCGGCTCTGCTCAGTTGTTCTCACACAGCTCCGGGGACAGGTTCCCAGCACTGCGGCTGCATGAAGCTGGTTTGCCTTTGATGGGAGGGAGGCAACAATGAGTTCAGGCACTTCAGGGTTATGAAAATATAAATCCCCAACCAGATACTACTAGCTTTGCTTCTTCCTTTCTGCCCTTGCTGTTGTCAAGGCTAGGAGTTTATATTGTGCAGCGAGCCCTTTTGTTTTGTAGGAGACCAAGTGATTGAAAACAGCCATGATATTACTATGCGCGGACAGTACATTTTTTCCATGTATTTTCATAACCCTTTTCCCAAAGGATCAAATATGTCTTTATTCTATAACTCCACAATGGGTTAGAGCAGCTCCTCGGGTGGGAATTTTTCTGCTCCATAGGCTACTTAATACTTCCTATAAACAACTGCCAAATTAGGTAGGTAATACTCAATATTCCTGACCTGACCAGAAAAGTATTTGTAGCTGCATATCAGAGGAGAGACAGGGCTGGAGATGTCAGAGGTGAACCTGGGGTTAAAGACAACAAAATACTGGTTGTGTTTTTTGGTTTTTTTTTATAAAAAGCAAATGTATGTGTATGGGCGTAACTGCATTTCCCTCAAAAGAAACGCAGGGAAGCTTTGATCTCAGACCTCTGTTGTACCTTAGGCATCTCTGGTACCTAACCAAAAGTGTATCTAGTTCAGAATAGAGTTTCACTGATAATGTCATGGGATATATTTTTAAGTACACATATGCCTGCTTGCTTTTTGTCCGTAGTAACACTATGTAATTTTCTAAATATTGTCTAAACTTGAGCCATGGCATCAAGACTCCAAGTCAGAGCAGGACCCCTTGGTCCTTCATAGTCTTTGGGATGGGAGGTTTCCATGCTGCTTGCCCTTTGAAGAAGGGCTGCTTGGGGCAGATGGGACACTGTGGTGGTGTCCCATGGGGACCCTAGACCTTGCCCACTCTGTGGGTCTGTGTGGCTGATGCTGCCAAGCTGCTGAGGAGGTGACATTACCCCACCATGAGCCTGGAAGTCTGTGGGACACAGAGCAACTGAGGACCAGGAAGGTCCATGACCAGGAGAGGAAAAAAGCCCCCAAATCTCTCCCCTGCAAATATCCCATTTTTGTGAAAGTGCTATGACCATTCCTCACAAGGGCCCTGAAAGCAGACGTGAGTTTTTCTGTTCCCCCATCACTGTTTCTCTCAAACAGGCCCCCCTGAGATGTCCTGGTCTCACTGCCTTGCCTAGGAGGGACATGGCTGCACTGGTCTCAGCCCCTTGCAATGCTCCATCTGAGCAGCATTTTGCAAAGGGATGGTCTGCAGACCCATGCACTTCCACTTGCAGAGTTCTTTCCCCCCCCCCCTTGTTATTTTCTCTCCTCCCTCCTCTCCTTTGCGCTCAGAAAACATCTGTTTCCAGATGTTGTTCTTGAGTCTAATAAACGCAGCGAAAGGCCTTGAGTTAATATATTTACAATAGCTGGAGATGTTGGCTGCTAGTTAATGGCTCGTTTGAGCACACCAAGACCCCCGCGTTTCCTGAGAGGAAAAAAAAAAACAACAGAAAGAAAAAGAGAAGTTGGGTGGGGTTTTTCTCCCTAGTAAATGGCCTGAAAAGGGGAAGTTCTCCTCAGGCAGTTTTGGAGATTACTGGTGGGATCGAGCTCATGGCCATCTCAATGCAGTTGGCTTCAACTTCCAGTTAGTGACAGGAAGGGCACTTTTTTTTTTTTTTTTTATGAAAGGCTCCACTTGAAGTGAAGGGAAGTGAGGAAGGCTGCTGCTGTTGCCCACCCCTTTCCAGGCCAAATGAAGACCTGCTGTAGATACCTTGCTGGCTTGAACCATGTACATAGAAGCGAGAACCTCATCCATGCCCAGCTTTTCCATTTCTGCCCTGCGGTGTGGAGTGGTTCATGCCCACGGTACCTACCTGGGGTCAAAGAGGGTTTATGGTCCCTTGCAATAAGACCACATTGTGCCCTGCAAAGAATCCCCACACATCATGCCTCTTTGTGAGCACTGTCTGTCAGTTGCAGAGCAGCACTGGGCAACCTCTCCGTAAGGCACTTTGCCCATGTACAAATGCCCCTGAGAAGGACAAAGTGCCAGTACCAGCTACAGGCTGACAAACCTGGAGGCTTGCATACCTGTACGTAACCATGTCCAGTGCGTTAATTGACCCAGTGCCACGTGCTAGATGTGAAATGCTTTCTTTCATTGTACAGAGTGGTTCAGCTGCTTTATTGCTTTATATTTGCTCCAGATTTCATTGCATGTTTGAGCTGAGGTCCATAACCGCCCCGGAGGACCAGTTAGAAGCAGTGGAAGTGTGTGGTTACTGTCCTTGTAAGGAATTGCACCAACCTCCCTGAGGAGAGAGGGATATAGCCTCAAGCTTGGCGTATCGAGGGCAGTCTAGCCTGCTCTAAGAGTCACCAGTCAGTGAAAACACTCCCTTTGATTGCGACTGAGCATCTGCTTCTACTCGACAAGCCTTGAGAGTCACGAACTTGCAGAAGGACTGGTTTCAGGCCGGCACCCACCTCCTCTGAGGCTGCCAAGAGAGCTGAAGGTTCGGCCGTGCTCAACTCAAGGAGCGATGAGATGACTCCACGTGCCGGGGCCCGTCTCTGGAGGCAGCTTGTTTGGCGAGCAGTGTTGCAGACTTGACATGCGCAGTTGGCTCAGGTTTGTAGCTAAATTAGTCCATTTGTATTGGCATGGGATGACAGGGCTCCTTAATGCCTCACGGATAGAAAAATTACCCTCCTGCACATCTGCAGCTAAGGCTTCCGCGTGAAGCCCAGCTGACTGCAGCTCCCCAGCCTGCAGCAGCTATGACATACCCCCTAAATGAACTGATCAGCTGGAGAGGGGCTGGTGGGGAGGCAGGAAAAGGCACTTATAGAGTCATTGAGGCGATGCTCATGTCTGGACAGCAGGATCTCTATCACAAATCAGAGCGAAAGAGCAGAGAGCTCCCCCCAGCCAGTGTGGGGAAATGAAACGTAGACACCCAGCAGATTTCCATTTTCAGCTTAGAGGGTGCATTTTTGTGATTTTAGTGCTTGGGCTGGTATAAAGAGGGGGGAGAGAGAGTGAGAGCGCCTTCGGTGAAGCTATGTATAACACAGGCAGGTAGCTGCAGCCATCAGTAGTTCAACACCAGTCTTTAAGTAGTGTACTTCAGAGCTCTCTAGGATGCCCAGCATCCCAGTTGCCAACCATTATTTCCCCATGTAGATCACTTCCCAAACACTGTATTATCAGTCTCTAAGCACCTCCCCTTCATTTCTCACTGTCCACTTATTTGCTGTGATGGCAGATGGCATCTTAGGTAACTCCATGGACCACGGTTTCTCTCTGGCAGAGCCACAGCCTCAAAGACTCCTTTTCCCTTTGCAAAGAAATAGGTTGCTAACCCAGGCATAGCTGGGAAGAGACCGAGCAGGGGGTAGAAGACTGGGGCGGCTGTGCCTCCCAAATGAGTAGACACCCTGCATGAGCCGGCTCTGTGGGTTACATGTCTCTGCCCCGCTCATATGAGAAACTGTTGAAAGGCTGCAGCCATCAGAGGGGTGTTTTCCATGCGTGCCGGAGCAGCAACGCAAATTTGAGCAGCGAGATGACAAGAAACCTGCTAAAAGAAATAAAGAAAGGATTTCCTGCCTTGCAGACGCTAGAACCCCGTTTCAGGAAGCGAGTGGCTGTGAAAGGCATGAGGCCATTCAAAGAATCGGGGCTGTGTGCTACCGGGCCCTCCAAGGGTTTTTCTGGTGGAGAAGAAACAGCTCGTGCTCACTTTAACCTGCTCCCAGAAGGTCTATTTCTTCCAGCCCTCTGAAACGGAGACCGGGAGAGATGAATATGACTTTTCTCTGCCAGCAATTTCCAGCACAGACTGCACGCAAAATCTTCATTTAAAACGTGTAAATGACAGCGAAAGAGCCACAAGGGAGCCAGATTTTAAGAGACCAATTTGCTGCCCAGGTTTTAATGACTGCACCACAGCGGGCCCCGTGCTGCTTCGCTGCTGTATGTGCTCAAGAAGGGGATCAAAGGACAGACAGACGGACAGGCAGGGGCTCAGCAGAGCCTGCATGTCACCCTGGAGGATAAAATATTGTATGTCATGCTCGGAAAAATTGGGAGAGGTGGGCCTCCCTTGCTCCTGAAGAACAGAAAGAGGCTTTGTTTCCCAGACGCGTGGCTCGGAGCTGCCCTACAGCACGTATTGGGGAGACTGCTCCCCAGCAAGGGGGTTTTCTCTCCGGCGCCTCGTGCCCGGCAGGACATGGAGGAGGTGACAGGAAGCTCTACTTCACTAGAAGACCTCAGCAGATTAACTCTTTTGAATGCCCTTGGTGGCCCCCGGGCTCGGCAGGTTGTACGCCCAAATCAAGCCCAAAAGGTTCCCCCCTCGCACTGCAGCTTGCCTGCCTGGGGTGTTGCTCCCTGCTGCCCTTTGCTTGTTTTTTGCAGAGCCCTCAGCTGCCAGCTCTTGTTGCCAGACGTTTCCCTCTGGTTCTCACCCTGCCTGGCTGCTCTCCTCAAAATATCGGGGTCAAAATACCTCACCGCTGGTGCCTCAGGGCTGCCCTGGGGTCTGCACGGGGGACGCAACAGCCCGTTTGCACCATCCGGTAAAGTGCCCTTTGGCTGCGGGGAGGAAAGAAAGACGTAGGCTGGTGTGAGCCCAGCCTCTGCTTTACAATCTTTTTCCTGCCGCTATAAATAACCTCGGCGAGAGTCACTTCAAAGGGAAGGGCTGGCGGCGGAGAGGTGGTTTGGGGACCGAGCGGGACAGGGGCGTCCCACTGCCCGATCCCACCCCGGCGCTTTGCATAAATAAATAAATCATGCAGCAAGGGAGAGGTGGAGAAAGAGGGCGAGCAGAGGAGGTTACTTTGGGAAGCCGCACAGCTCGCTCATCCCAGCCCCGTAGTTCGGAGGGAGTGTGTCATGTTACAGGGGAGCCACGATCAGCCAGAGCACAACGTCGCTGGAGCAGCTGAGAATTACCTCTCTCTAATGGGGACTTTCATGTGTGAGCTCCTGGCCAGTCTGCGAAGGAACTGAAACTGGCAGCTTAGAAGGAAACAAAAATCTACCAGCGAACCAAAAGACTGAAACACAGGAGGGAAAAAAAAATCCTCTTCAGATTTTCCATCCCCCCCCCTTTGCTGCAGTTGGATCCTTTTTTTCTGCACCCCTTTTATGTGTGTGTGGTTTGTTTTTATTTTTTAAAGACACCCCCCCCCCCATCCACTTCTGTCATTATTGCTGTTATTTGTCATTTGCTGGCACTGGGATCCCCTTGGACGCTCTTTTTCTGTGCCTTCTGGATTGTGCTTCTTGGAGTAGGAGTGAGGCTTTATTTATTCTATTTATTTATTTATTGTTTCTCAGGACAGGGAGGGAATGTTGGAGGAGAAGAGCTGGAAAGGTGTCGGTGAAGCAGCTTTTGACAGGGGGTGTGTGGCTCCCCCCAGGACCGGCGACGGGGAGCGATGCTGCCGTCTCCCTCTCCTGCTGGGCTCGGGGCTGCCCGGCGTCTCCCTGCTTTCTCTGGTGCTGAGCCTCCTGCTGTACTTTCGGACCTCCGATCTGCAGTCCCGGGTGTCCCACTTGGAAGCAGACAGACCCACACAGCTCCCTGCCTGGCTCTCAGCAGACCAAATGGAGACAGCTATTTTGGGAAGAGTTGACCAACTGCTTGACGAGGTCGGTGTCCTTTCATTTTGCATGTGCAGTTTGCAGTACTATAGATTTTAACCACGTGCATGCTCGCATAGTTGCATTATCCATTTTTTTTCCTCCCTTAAAAATGTATTTCTGCACAAGTGATGCTGCTAGGTTGAATTTCCCGTGCCTTCAGGTCCCTCCCACCTCTCAAACCTGCCTGGCGTTTGCTTCCCTCTGCCCCAGCCCATGCTGTGGCTGAGCCCCGGCACTTTGCATAGGGGGAAACCTCATCCTTGGTCCTGGCAGGGAGGGAAGATCTGCCAGCCCTCTCTATTTGGTGACTGGTGGCATTGCCTGCCAAAAGAGTTAGAGCTAGAGGTTAAACCTGGGAATTCAGTGTAGGTTTGAGCCCCGGGAGAGGGACAGGCAAGGCATGCCACAGCCGGCATGGCTATGGGAGGAGGTAGCTGCAAACACACCAATGTCGTGATAGGCTGGCTTTGCCGCTGTGCCAGCCCTGAACCCTTCCACGGCTCCTGGCTCAGGAAAATGAGACGCACTGGCACTGCCAGGGTAGTTTCTGGTACTGCCAGAGCATCAGTGCAGAGCATATGGCTGTGCTATGCCTGCTTGAGCCCCATCCAAACTCCACTGGAGCCAGCGGGCTCTTCCTCTGAGGATGGGGGAGAGCTGCTGCTGAAGAAGCCTGAGCTTCAGCAGGTCAATAAAGAGGGCCCAAAAGTGCAGATTTTTGTTGCTGACACCTTTTACTTTGCTGTGCTGATGCTGCTGGGGGCTGCCCAGGCTCCTCTGCCCAGGACAGGATGAGTATCCTGCAGGATTCCTCGCGTCGTTGGGGCTTTGAAGCGGTTTTGACATGCGTCAGGGAGCAGATGGTGGCTCCCGTCTCTGAACTCTCCAGGCAGGTCCACACTGACCTGTTCCCACAGCTCTGGAGGAGGCTCAGGGCTAAGATTCAGGGCTGGGGCCGTTTCCACCCACCTCTCCTTTTCTCTGTTTACTCCAGCCTTGGCGTGAGACGGGCTGCAGAGATCCCCAGGGCTAGCCCAAAAACTGTTTGTGTCTGAAAAAAATCTCCTGTGCTGCTATTGCCAAACGAGGCGAGGAATGGAATGATCAGGGTGGTGGCTATTGGGACCTGCCTCGGGGCAGCGCTGCCTGGCAACCGGGGAGACCTGGGGACCCCTCCACGCTTTCTAGGAGCAGTGAAGGTCTGCCATGAGGAGTTTAAACCTACAGCTGACAGGCTTGGCTACCGTTTATGGGTCTTGTGGGAGCACTCCCTGGATCGACTGGGGTTTGCAGCCAAAAGCTGTGAACCTTGAGTTAGAAAACACCGTAGGAGCTGGGGGATGTGGTTTTGAGTGGCCTCTTTGGATGAGGAGTAAGGGGGAGACAGGGTCCATGGGGCAATACCCAACAAAGAAAAGCTTTTTGGGGAGGCAGAATTGTTGCAAGTGGCTGGACCCGTGCCCAGTGGTTGCACCCTTGCGCAGGGACTCCTTACCTGCCACCGGGCAGGGGATAACGTGCAGTGTTCCCCTTGTTGCTGCTGGCATAAGTCTCCTGGGAAGTCGCAGTTTATCAAGTGATTTGAGACGTGCCACAGGACGCCTCCTGGGAGCGGTGCCCGGGGCCGGATGGCCCCCTGTGTTCTGCTGGCTCTGCTGGCTGCGGCACCTTTCTGCCTTTTTATAGCCTGGCTTAGCAAGGAAATGGGGCTCTCATGATGCCCATGTGCCCAGCAGCACGCCTGTTTTCTGAGCAGCCCCTCCTGAGCCCCTGGGGGTGGCCCCAGCCCCCCCCCCCAGGCGGTATGGGGAGCAGCCATGGGGCAGGAACCACTTCTTGAGGGGCCAGCACTTGCTCCCAGCTACCACTGGGGTTACCAGCTCCCCGCTGGGCTACAGCTTCAAAAATAGCTTGAAGAAAGGTGCTGGAGCCTGTGGAGGAGCAGGGATGCCTGGCCCAGGTCTCCTGTCCCTTTACACATGGGAAGGTCTGCTGCCTACGGGGGGAGGAGGGCTGGGCCCTCTGGGGAGAGACCCTCCCTGACTCTGCTGCCCACTTCAGCTAAGCTCCTAAAACAGCTACTTCAGACCTCCGCACCTCAGCCAGAGGCACTGGCATGGGCCAAGCAGCTTGAGGTGCAGGGTGGGTGTCTGCTGGCGGACAGATGGTGGGGTGGCATATGGGGCTTTTGCTTAGGAAAGAAAAACAAATCGCCCTGGTCCTCCTTTTCATTAGGTCTGAAGCGGGGCTAAGTTGGATGGGTCTCCTGGACTGGCTGATGAGGAACAAGAAGGACGGAGAAAAACAGGAAAGATAAAGGGGAGCAGGGAAAGAATGGGAGAAGAAAAACGAGGAAAGCAAGAGACAGTGCCGAGCAGGACTGGGGGGAGAGGAGCTGCGGCTGGGCTTGCCGTGATGGACGTGAAAGTGGGATATTCATTCTTCCCTGCTCAGATCCTTGCTGCCTCTCACTGCCACATCCTCGCAGAGTTTCCTGGTGTTTTGACCTTAATGGGTTTCACAGCTGCCAGCTCAGTGTTATCCATCACAAAATAAAACAGCAAAGCTTTAAAGAAACCCCGGCTTTGGAAAGAGCTGGTCTGAGCCAGGCAGGGAGGTGGGAGGTGAGGGGAGCCATGGGCACAGGAGCACATTTCTAGCTCTGGTGGTTGTGAAGATCAGCTGGAGGGATGTGAAGAAGCAAAGTCCCCATACTGCTCTGTGCTCCAAGCTGGAGCGCGTGGTGCCCTCCAGACTGTGCCACGTTTGTGCCCAGGTGTGCCCCTGAGCTCCCCAGGGGTCTGCGAGCAGCCGTGGGGACACCGTATGAATTGCACTGAAAAGTGCAAAATGCCAAAGTCCTGTTAGGTGCCCTTCTTCTGGACAAGGAAAAATAAAGCAAACTGTCAGGGAGAGGAGCTGGGTTGGTTTGTTTAAACTGTTAATTTTAAGCCAGCTGGTGGAGATGTTTTCCCGGTCTTGGAGCCTAGTTTTGGAACACCCGCGGCTGGCTGTGGCAGTGTTTCCATCTCAGTTCAGGATGAGCAAGGAGAGGGCAGCAGATGCATTCCCAGAAGCAACCCAACCAGTGCTGCTTCACTCGCTGCTGTGTGAACTTCTGCCTGGTGTCAGCGAATACGAGAGGGGAATTTTCTACCAGACACGAATCGACTAAGTTTTCCCACAAAAACATCTGTGCAGAATGGGCCAGAAGCAGGTAGTTCAGGGAGAACTTTAGCTCCACATAGGAATTCCTCTGCATTTATGGGGCATAAGAAATTAATACGAAGAGCACAAATAAACTCACTACTGGCATTTCCAGGAATGGCAAAGCTTTCCAAAGAAGAAAACAAGGTCCTTTCCCTTGCTGGGTAACATTTGGTACTATTTTGCTTGCCAAAAGCTCGGCAGGGTGGAGAGCAGATGAATTCAGTGCTGCTGCTAGGAAAAAAAAACAGAATTTGTGTGCTTGTAGAGATAGAAGAGTGTGTGTGTGTAACACAACAGCAGTTAACCTGTAAAGCCTGGGGCAAGATCAGCTGCCCCTTGCACCGTGATGAGTGTGCTCAGCCTCTCAGGGAGTTGTGTTGAAGGTATTTGTTGTGTCTTTGGTGATGCTGAAAAGGATTCAGGGGCTGTGCCACGGATGGGGAGGGAGCATTGATCCTCACTGCTTTCCCAATAGGCTTATTTCCCTGGAACTCTCTCCTTACTTATGTGAGCAAAGGAGGGACACCTGAAAACTCCCTTTCACTCCCAGCTTAAAGCTTTTTTTTTTTCCTCCTTTTGCTTCAGTGTCTTGAACCACACTGCTCAATTCTGCTTCCCAGGGTCAGCAAGATTGCTTTAAGCATCCCCTGCCTTGATCTTTAGTTTAGTGTTTTCCACCCCAAAATCATGAGATCTATTTTTTTCTTCCAATTCCTCTGGTAGCTAAGTCCTGTTTCCTTCCAGGTACCTGCAATCCTTGAACCTAGATGGTGTTATTTCCAAGCTTTTTGCTCCATCTAGGAGGGCTCGCTGCTTGCTTTTGCTCTGTGCCACATGGTCCTGTGATTCCAGGAGCTGGGCCTTTAAGAAAAAACAGCTAAATTAGAGATAAAACAATGAGAGTTAACAAAACCACCAGCCCTTGAAATCCTCCTGATGGTTGTAATAGATTATCTATTTGAGACATGTTTCTTTTAGCTGTTGGAGATAGTGGTGGGAAATGATTTCACCTCCCCGGGTGACTGCAAACAACTACGTCTGCTAAAGAGCTATTAATCTGCCCCCTTTGAAGAAGTGCCCTCTCCTTCACCTAATCTCAAGCGCCTGTCCAAAATAGACAGGCACTTGCAAGGTTTAGGAGGCCACAGCCATGGTCCTTTAATGGCAGAAGAGGTCTTGCTTTCACTGCTCTGTCCACTCAAGCCAGCCCTGTCCTGTCACGCTAGTGGGGAGTTAACAAAACCCACGGGAAAAGCCTGTGCTAACTTTATTGCCCATTTCCAGCATGTGTTTCAGCCCGACCCTCCTGCCCTTGCCCTCTTGCCGACAGGGTTTTCCCCTTTCCTCCGCACTCAGCGATGTGTGATGGCTCCCTAAATACACAGAGGTGCACATTCTCCACGTGGGAGCCGGTCAGCTGTGACCCCAGTGCTGGCAAAGGCTTTTCCGGCCATTTTCATAGGTGTAGGGGGAAGGTGCAGCCGTTATGTCACTGGAAAACATGACAGGCAAGAGAAAGCAGGCTATGCTGACAAGCTGATCCTCTCTGTAAGAAGTGTTTTCAGCATTTCTGCCAGGGCAAGAGGTAGCCAGCTGCTGCTCTGATGTTTCATGCTCTAGGTGTCCCCCACGTGAAAAAGCAAACCCCAGATCCCAGAAAGGAGATCGCAAACACTAGATTCCCAGAGACCACGTTCTTTTATTTTTGCTTACAGAAGTCAACCTTGCCCTAAAATGGAATGGTTTTCTGTTGCTTGGGAATGGAAGTTTTCTCTTGGAAAGGCCAGTTTTAGAGGAAAGCCCTTTCTTTTTGCTCTCCTGAGCAAAGCTGGCTTCTGTTGGACCAGGCGGTATTTTGCACAGTGGTAATGAGGGAAGCAGAAAAGGCTGGGAATTCATTTTGTTTCGCCATCTCAACCCAAAGTTGAACTGAGGTCTCCAGAAGCCAAGGATTTTTTCTGTTGCAGTCAATGTTTGTTTAATAGACTGTGCAGGAAACTGAACTCCAGGCACTCCTAAATTCCTGGCAGGTTTTGCCTCCCACTGAAGGGGAGCAATCCCACGGCACCACTGCCCTTCGCACTCCCCAGGGATGTGTAGAGCTCCTGGGCTCCAGGGAAGCACCGCTATGGCCAGGGATGGGGAAAATGCCCAATGCTAGTGAATGCCCGATGGCTGCATGGTACTGGTGCTCAGGGCTGTGCTCCCAGCCCTGCCCAGCAGCACCCCCACCTCCCTCCCGAGGGGCTCCCATCCTTGAAAAGGCTATTTCAGTTGTCCCAGGTGTTTCCACTACCCCGACTCTGCAGATAAAGTCATGGGGAAATGCTATCGCTCCTGTTCCTCTCCCGGTTGCACTCAAGTCCTGCTGGGTCATCACTTCCCCTGCTAAGTCCAGTTTGCTGCTCCTCAACTTGCGCGCCAGCAGAGCAACCCAGTCAAGGCTTCTTGCAGCAAACCTGAACTCTGCCTTCCCCCCCGGACATTCCCCCTTGGCCCCTGGGGTGCCTCTGCACTTGGTGGGGCAGGGATCTGTTGCATGTTTCGTTGCAGATTTCTGTCTTATAAAGGGCCCCGCTACAGTGTGTCGGACCCTCCCTGGTTAGGTAATCACTTTCTGCTCCTGCCTGTGTGAACTATCACCCCTTCCCTGTGCTAAGCCCAATTCCCAAACATGGGAACCCCACCCAAATGTGGCAGTCTCGTGTTCAGACATTTTGGTTGGCACATGTGTAGATGGAAACGGGAACGCGTATGTCTACATACCAGTGCGAGTATCCAAATAAAGGCTCCGCTGTCCTATTTGTGCCCATGTTTGACCATTAGCACGAAGTGTTCGAAGCCAGGCAGTGCTGTGGAGCAGAGCCATGCCATCTGGGGGTGGCAGCTAGATGGGAACGTGCCCAAACGCAAAGATTCATATATCTGTGCTTTTAAACTGAGAAGGTAAACACAGATAAAATGGTGTATGGGAACTGGCAATTCTCCTTGCGTGAAACCCTCTCCTTGCTCTGATATCAAATCAACTCACTATCACAACATTTCAGTCTACCATGCAAAAAAAAAAAGCTCTGAAAATATTCAATTTCTAGTCAGTCACAACAACCCTTACTGATTTTGTCTTGCAATAAGGAAGCCAGTCCTTTCAAAGTGAAAAATGGAAGTGTTCCAGCCAGTTCTGCATTCCCTCATCCCAGGCAGAAATATGTTGCTTTATTTTTTTTTCCTCTCTAAAAGAAATTTTCCCCAAACTGATGCCTTCTTGCATGAAGGTGTTCACTTACTTGTGAAAACCAAGTCATTTCTATATGATCCTGGGCATGGGCTTCTGTTGAGCCCAAGATAATGCTATTTCTTTTGAAATGTTGGCCCTGGTTGCGAAGTAGGTCGGACGATAAGAAGATGCAACCGGGATGAACAGTTGGGCTTGAGGGTTAGAAGGGAAGAGGGAGTGACTCCTCAGCACAGGCATCCTGGCAGCTCAGTCTTCTCAAGTCATCTCAAATCATTAACCAAGTGCGGTTCACAGGCATTAATGAATAACTTATTTGGATTGATTTGCATTTTCTTCACTAAATCACAGTTATTTTAATAAAGTCTATGAAGTGTGGCATGGATGCTGTCCCTAAAGTGCATTTTGCTGAGGACATGGGTCAATTTTAATGACACTTCCAGTGAGGGAAGATGTGGTGGCCTCAGGTGGACTCTGTCGCCCCTTTAAGAGATACACAGATGGGGCCAGAGAGCAGGAGACTGACATGCCGGCACCATTAGAAATCCAAACTCATTGGAAATGAACATTTTGACATGATTCCATCTTGTGGAAGCTCTTGATAGGTTTTGTCTTGTTCTGTACTTGGGGAAAAATTAAGCTTCACAGCCTCTGAAGGTTTCAGGAAATGCCGTTGCTGTTTTCAGGCCACCTTTCAGCCGCAATTTTTCAGTGGGACCCTTCTGTCTGTCCAGCTGTCTCCGTGAGCATAAGGAGTCTGCTGCAGGGGGGAAGAGTACCTGCTTCAGATCTCCATTTTTCATCTGCTGAGTGGATCTTCTGAGAAACACGCCTTTCTCATGAGGACACAGTCACCTCTTTATTCGCCACTGCTAGCTCTTGATTTTGTAATGCCTGTCAGGAGGACCACATTTGGAGGCCATTACGAAACTCCCTCAGCCTGCTTCCAATCAAACCCCACATTTCTAGTTAAAAGACTATGAACTTTAATGCCTTTCTTCATTCCCAAACTCTTCTGCTCTCTCTCCCATCTCTACTTGGGCAGCATCCCCCAGTCCCACTTTTCCAAGAATTTGAGGCTTTGGTTTCAACAGTACTAATGAATCCTTTTGCTCTTTTTCCTCCCTTGACAGAAATTAAAGTTCCACTTGCCGAGACATCGAGAAGTTCGAGACACACACCAGCGATGCAACTGCCCGGCAGGTAGGGATCTGGGACAGCTAGCACTTTGGAAGGGCCTTTTTCGTCTACATCTTGTTGAAAGCTTTTTTAGTGCCGTGTGGTATATGAATGCAAAGTTATGCATACTTGCGTAACAGTGTACTTGAGGTATAGGAAATCAATATGGAGATGTGTGTTACACACATATGTACCCACATCCAGTTGGGTACATATGTAAATACAAATTCCGCATATGACGACAGGAAAAGTGATAGACATCCAGGTAGACATCTAGATAGTCAGTAAAGAGAGAAAGATACATCTAGAGGGCAAATGTTCCCATTAATTTTAGACATCAATTTTGAAGTGGGCAGAATGGCTCTTGGGAGGTGCATCTTTCTTGGCTGATTTGAGAAGGTTTGAGACACGTAGGCTAAACCCAACACCAAAGCTGGACAGCTAAATTTTAGTGAGCCAAAATGCCTCTGGGGTGAGAAGATTTGAATTCCTTGGTGTTGTACAACTATCTGAGGCATCTTGCAGAATAACAGCCTTCTGTTAGAAGCAGCCATTTATCAGGGGGCTGAATGAAGTGGTCACTCAAGGTCCCGCTCATATAACATACAGAAATATTATGGGATTGCTTAATTGCATTATGTTTTTAATCATGCGAATATCAAAAGGCTCTTTGAGACACATCTTCTGAAGTGGTTTCAATACAATAAGTGACAAATTGCTATGGAAAAAACATTTGTGAATGGCATTTCATTCCATTGCTATGAATCATGCAGCCTTCCTCATTGTCTTTTGATGCATTTGACTGTGTAGAAAAAATAGAGAAGTGCCAGCTACCACTCACTTCCAAAGTCGATGAAGTTTTGGGAGAGTTTGGATGTGTATGTCCAAACTGAGTAGCTGAAGCTCATCTTGAAAAGAAAGAGGCAGGGAAAGTTGTGTCTGAGCATCTAAAAGCGGCATTTTCATTTTCTGTGGTTTCTCCCTTGGTTCTCTTTGGTGCCCAATGTGAGGTCTTTCACAGTGTCTGGTAATACACATATCAAAGTGTATTTAAGTATGGCCAACAGTGGGATAGTGGTGGATGACATGATGAAGGGGGTCTGTCTTTGCTGTAGGTAACATTGTCTTGTAATCAGTGTATTTAGACCTGTGTACAGACATAGGAGGTACAGTTTCTTGTCAGACTAAAATGGATTTGTAAGGTAGCAGCTTGTAAAAGCAAGAGGTAAAGCTATACAGGTTTGTGATGGAAAAGAACTAAAATCCAGGATCCAGACTTGTATAACATTGGAAAATGCCTGATTTGACTAGTCCAGATCAGGACTGTTAGACTTTCTTTTAAGTCCCAGAAAGAAACAACAGGAACTATTTTGGTTTAAATTTAAAAGAAAATGTCTTCTAAGTATCTCTTCTCCAATGATCAGATCAAAACTGAGTTCAACTGTTTTTAAATTTCAACCTTTTCCCTTCAATGGGAACACAAATCATAGCACTACTCCATTTTCAAGTTCCTGCCTAGACTTGACATATAAATGCCATAAAACCACAGGAATGAATATCCTCCTGGTGTTTTTGAGCCAGCTTGGAGAAGGAAACTTAGAACTTGAATGCAGAGCAGAGAAAAAAAGGATTCACTGATTTTTGAGGCCATCTGAATGTGACCCCCTACACCATGTGTGTGATAGATGAATCGCCCAAATATTTCAGCATCAAGTTCATAATACTTGGTTACAGATACCCACATCCCTTGTGAAGCCACGGCAGCTGTCAGTGCTGGATTTCTCATAATGCTTAGGTGCCCGCTCATTCCGTTAAGCTCATAGTATTTCTGAAGGACAGCTTTGATTCAGGAGAACAATAATAATAAATGTCTCATAAAGGTGCAGGCTTCCTTTTTACCTGTCAAACTTGCTTGTCTTCATCAAATATCCTACGGACACAGAAACTATTTGTAAAAATTTCCCCCACCCTGCCAGCTAATCCGTCGAGGGAAATGAAGCTGATGTTGTGGCAGGTGAATTCTTGATTGGCTTTGGGCAGTGCAGAAATGAAGGCACCTTCAGCCAGCCATTGTATCATCTCAGACCCTTTGCTCTGGGGTGTTTCCCTTTGGTCTCCAGGCTGATGCAATGCAGGCCACCTGAAAGCACTGTCGTGCTGTTTCGACATGGTCTCTCTTCCAGGCCGAGACCTTGGGAATCTTTTTCCCCAATGCATTTTTTCCCTTGTGTTTAAAATGCCCTAAGGACCAGACAATGTGACCCTTGCGGGAGACCAAGGTATTGAGAAGCACCAAGATGTTGCAAGACTTGGCACATGCCCATTGCTTTCCACTGGCCCACTCCACCGCCTATAAACACATCATGTTCCTCACCAAAAATAAATGTTTATCAGAAGTGACATTTGAGTTCATCCCTAACTGTGAGCCAGGTCCCTGCATGGCAAAGAAGGGGAAAAGGAAGACAAGTTCATTTGCTGACCTGTTCAGTACGGATGTGGAGGTCCCAGGCAGGGTCACCCATTGCCATAGAAGAGCTTCAGGACGCAGAGGGTTGTGAACGTAAATGGTTTGGAAAAGCTGGGAATAGGGGAGCAAGAAGACTGTGAAGTGTGTGACTGTGCTGCGGCTATCTGAGCGCGTGTGATAAGGGCCGTAGAAATGACATGGTCAGGAAAACAGCGCAGCTGTATTTATGGCAAACGATAAGGAAATATAAGTTTCCTTCGGTTGGGAAGCTGCTACTTCAGATCACTTGGGCTGGGGCTGGGTGTGACTACCTGTGAGCGAGATGTTGCTCCTTGGCATTGTGTTTTTTGAGCTCAGAGGTTGCAATGGCCTTCTCCAGCAGTGTCTCAGTGGGGAGGACACAACCCCCAAGGTTAGCACAACCTTCCTGGGTAATTAATGACTCAGTTCCCTTCGTCTGATAGATAACCTGTGTGATTCCTCCTGTCCCCACTGCCAGACTGATCTGGGACAATGTCCTACAGGTTGGGAAAGGGCCCTGAAGCCTCAATGGCAGCAATGACTGTACCCAGCTATTCACCACTCCCAGACCCTGTGCCATGCCAGGGCCAAGTGTGGACAGGGAGCTCAGCACAGGTTTTGATCCGAGGTCGTTGCGTGCTACGATGAGATTTGGGGAGTTTTTCTGGGGCTGAGCAGATGCTGGTGGGACCATGGGTCTGATTTCTAGGAGCGAGCCTCCCCTCGTGACTTTTGCTTAGATGAGGGAAATGTTTCTTTTCCATATGGGATCTGGATGTGGTGGAGAGCTACCCAAGGCTGGAGGTTCCTCTCACGCCCAACTGACCTCCCTTGATTTCTGCCACGTAATAACAAAATGCTGCGAGGGAAAAACGTTGTGTTTCAGGTTGACAGGGTGAAAACCTAGGCTTTCCTGTCTAATCCAGACCCAGTTGCAGATCCAGACCCTGTCTGCCTGAACAGTCTCAAACAGCCAGGGATTACCACCAAAACCCACTCCCACAGCCTTCCTGGCGGAGGTGGGCGCTTGTGTATTTTATATACTGTGACTCTCTTTATTAGACCTTTCCCATCTTCCTCTCTTCAGCTCCTATTTTCACAGTCCCCACATGGCTGTTTTTCACTCTGCTGGCTCTCTGCTCCAGTCTTCAACATCCCCGAAAAAAAAAGAAGAAAAAAGGCTGGCTCCTTTCCCTCTGCCCCCGCAATGCTTGTTTTGGTCCGGTTTCTCCTTGGGCAGGTTGGGAGCCTGCAGTGCTGGAGGCAGTCAGCCATGCAAGCAGGGAAGTGGCTCGGAGGGATGCCGAATAGCTTTTCCATCCCTCCCCGTGGCAGCACTCAGGGACAGAGGAGGGAGCTGGGCTGCAGGAGGACGCAGCTCTGGCCCCGTGGGCTCCTGGGGACTGGGACTGGCGGTCAGAGGGAGGTTGCACAACCCTGCCACAAACCAGTGTGCCTTCTGCTGTTACAGGGGCTTGGAGGCTCGTGTGGGGCAGCTGCAAGGATTTTGGCATTGGCCAGGAACTGGGGTCCTCTTGGGAATGTCTTTGAGGCTTTGCAAGGGAATGTCTCCTGGGGCATTTCTTCTCATACAAAACCTCACCCACGTCCCCTATCTGCCCCAGCCCGGGGCACAGGGAATGCCATTTGGCCACTCTTCAGCTCCGATTGACCTTACAGAAACACCAGCAGGAGCTGCCGCAACTCAAAAATGTTGCTGCTGTTTCCCTTCTTGCAGGGTGGCCTGCCAGAGCAAAGGTGCAGCAGTGGCCCCAGTTGTACCCCGGGGCTGTGGGCCACATGGTGTGCACACTCGGTCCAGGCATCCTGCTCGCCCCCTTGGGTACACCCCTCCCGTGCCGGTTGGACCCCTTGGCACAGCGGCAGCTGCTGGAGGAGGCCAGCAAGAAACGGTGTGGGGCTGCAGCGGGGCTTTGGCTCCCACCCAGGATGTGTCACCCAGAGCCGGCAGGAGCAGCTGGCGGGACGCGGCAGGATTTCCCATGTCCCGACCCATGCCTGGCCCCGCAGGCAGCCGGCAGAGGGAGGAAACATCGGGAAGGGCAGGACCCGGGCTGGCGGACGAGGGGGTGGCGGGGATGGCTGCACCAGGGGCAGACCCCTGGGCAGCACGGGCTGAGCCCTGGCCCCGCAGCACCCGGGCAGGATATTGCATCCAAGTGCATGCATCCGTTTCTCCCTTGGGATTCTTATCTCCTCCCCAAATGCCTCTGGGGAGGTGAGCCAAAAAGGGGGTCAGTGCCTGAGTCCTGCCTGCTCCCCTCTCCCCACACCCTGGACGGGCTGCTCCGCCTCTTGCCAGGTTGTTTTCATGGCTTTTATGTTTTCTTGCTGTCATTTTTAATGCGATCCTTTTTCAGCTTGCTGGGGCTGCTTGGACAGATCTGAGGGCTCCTGTGAAATTAAAAGCCTGAACACACTGCTGAGCCCCAAGAGGTGGAGAAGGTGTTTAGGATCCCTGGCGGGGGGTGAGGGTGTGGAAAGGTCACCCCAGCTATTTAAATGCTGGCAGCCACAAGCCATGTCAGTGGCCCTGGCTCAGAGCCACGAGAAACGTGAGGTGGGAGTATGCAATGAAACACCCGTCCCCATGGCCTGTCAGGAGGTGCATTGAACTAGTTGAAATGCTACTGTTTTGTGTTTGACCCCTTTTCAGGATGATAAGTCAGCATGGTTTTCTATGCTGACTATGCAAAAGGTGTTTTCTGCTTTAGAAGTGTCTAAACGCAGCTTTTTGACAACCTCTAACCAAAAAATCAGAGAAAAGGACATTTGTCTCAAGCAGCCATTCCTTGCCAAAAGGTTTGAGCTTTCTGAATTGCCTTTTTCCCTTGAATGCACTGGCAAAGCCCTCGCGGCCGGGCTGGCTGGTGAGCCGAGCTCCAGAGGGAACAGCGCCTGGGCTGCTGCGGATGGGCATCCGGCACCACCACAGCCAGAGCAGCACGTTGCCGTGTCAGAAAATGCGATTTGCTGGCACGGCATCCCCACGGCACGGCACATCTGGAAGAAAAATTGCAGCATAATCATTGCTTAAATACTTTTCCTTCCCCCTCCCCCCCCCCCCTTAATAAGAAATCTCCCTGGGAATTCTATTATTCCCTGAGATTTAAATATGTTCCCCCATCCACATTTTTTGGGCCCTCCAGAGTGTACACACACTTCAGCCTTGAAGGTTGCTCATGCGCCCTGGCCTGCTGGCTGTATTTTGGGTTGGGGTTTGTTTGGTTTAGACATACTGTTGTTTCATTTGTTTTGAAGATGCAAACCACACAATGAATTCCATGGATTCTGTGAGCAGTTATGAATAGATGGGGATGAGCAATTCAGGAAAAAAACAAACAAACAGTTTGTTTGGTCGCTTAACTCTCTTTCTCCGAACACGTAGGCAGCTGTGCTCTTACACAAGTGCCCAGAGCGGCTCGAGGAGTCACCCCCACCTTGGCTTTTGTCACCTGGAGGTTGCGACATCCGTGGCTGAGGGATGGTAAGAGGGAGCAAGGATGCTCCTTATCCCTCTAAGCATCAACTCATCCGGCTTAGTCTGCATTTGGGATTTAAACTGACTTTCTTAAGAAGTATTTAATTGATTTTAATGAACCTGCTGTTGTTGCCAGAGTGCAGACTAGGAGGGATCATGTAAATCATTAATACAGCTGCGAGTGCTGCCCGGGCTGCAAAATGGATGGAGGGGCTAGCACATCCTTATGGTGCTACCATGCCGATAGAGTTAGGAAGGCAAAAACCACTGCCTTTCCCTCTTTATCCAAAATATGGTTAGAAACAGTCAATACATTAAAAAGGGAAGGTGCTGAGGCACGATGATGGGCACAAGTGCTCTCCAAGAGGGTGGCCTATTTATTTGCACCCCTCTGCTTGTTTGTATCATTTCCGCTTGCCATGTTCAGGCCTGTCTCCTGGATGCCCCAGGGCTCCTCTCTTTGTCCTTTTATGTGCTTTCTTATTTTAAACTTTTTATTTCAAGCTTTTTTATTTTAAACTGACTGAAAGATGGAAGGAAATTCCCCAAACACACAGAATTGCTGTGGGTTTTTTTCTCTGGAGGCTGAGCTCTCCCCAAAGGTGCAAACAGGTGAACATTTGTGTCCAGGTGTGCATGAGTCCTGGTGGCACAAGCATTAATAATGGTGCTTGTATATTACATCCCAAATGTTATATCCCAGCCCTGGATAAGCCTTGGCTGTTCGGTACGGCCATCCTCATCCAAAACCAGGGATAAACTAACCTCTTCCCCAGACAAGAGCATGTGCAGAGAAGGATGCTGAGGATTAAATGCGTGGGAAAGACAGAGAGTTTAGAGGGAGGAATGGATGGACAGCACTGCACAGGAGCAGATATGCACCATGGCGGGCTCCAGCCCAGAGCACAGATTGATGCAGGAGAAAAGTATTGTGGCTGTGCTGATTTATATCAGGTAATGGTCCCACTGTGACCTTTACCATCCCTGCCAGGCCGCACCCGAATAACAGGTCCAGTGGCAAATGGCACCCTGCATGCAGACCAGGGCCTGACAGGTTGCCTACGGGGTGCCTGGGATGCATGTTGAGGGCTGCAGCAGGGAGCTTCTGCATATTTGATGGGTTTGTGTACAGATGTTTGGTAGAAGTGTTTACACCATTGCGTGCCTGTGCTTACAATGTATATGGTACATATGGGCATAAATCAGCGCCTTGACAAAGCAAGGCAAAAACATCCCAGCTGGCTGGGGAAACCCGAAGAGCACATTGCGCTGCTACTGTACGGCGACGGCTTTGATTCAGTGTGAGTGCGCTACCGGGGTGGAGGATTTTTCCCAGGCCTGGGCTGTGTGCACATGGCCGGGCTGGTTTGCGTCAGCTGCTGACGCACGTCCGGGCCCCGCGACGTGGGTCTCGCGTGTGCTGCCCATCCTGGCAGCTTTGCGGCGGCCGGAGGAATGAGGGCGAGTCGCACCGGCCGCCAGGCTTGACGGCGGGGCACGGCGCCCGGCGGCATCCAAGCGCCTTGCGCAAAGCGTGGGCGCCCGCCAGCCGGCGAAGAGCACCGAAAATACCCGGGACAGGCCAAGGGAGATGTTGCAGGTGCCAAGTGGCTCACTCCAAAGCTGTTTGCAAGGGGACTTTGCTCCAGTGCTAATGTTAGCTGCCGCTGTGTGCTCGAGGGCAACAGGGAGGTAAAAAGCAGGCTGCTGGCCCGGCCAGTGGCAGGGATGGCTCTGTTTGGCGTCCCTGTGGTGGGGCAGAGAGTGGGGTTTTGCAGCGGGGCTGCAGAGGCCCAGGAGGAGCCCTCCTCTCTGGAGCGTCAGGTTTCGGTGTGGTGATACCTGATTCCCTCTTGGCTCTTCCGGGCATCCGCCCACGCCTTCGCCCGGGCTGGTGGGGACCAAGGGCCAGGCTGATCTGCTGGTGCCCAAAGGGTGTCCCAGGGCGCAGATCAACAGGAAGAGCAGAGGGCCGGCTTTCCTTCCCCAGGATCGCCTTTCAGCCCCCCGTGCCAGGCTGGGGCCACAGGTACGGCTGATGGTAGAGGGAGAGGCAGCGTTTTAAAGGGAGAGGTTGCATCATGTGGGGCTGGGCGGGCTTTGGGAGGCAGAAACCTCATCTGTTAAACACATACCGCCCGTCCCGTCCCCCCCCCGCCCCGCCAGGAACATTCAATCCTCTCTTTGATGGACGTCCAAGAAAATACTTATTCCACATCCTAAACTTGTTAGCACCAGTTAATCATCTTAACCTTCTTCCCCTCCGAACACACACTCCAATGAGTTTCCCATCGCTGGCAGCCGTTAAAGACACAGCGACGCTTTTCGCACCAGCCTTTGCAGGCAAGCGTACAGCCATTAATTATTAAACATCCTGGCTGTCCCCCCAGTGGGAGAGCAGAAACCCACCTCTTGTGTTGAAGCTGCTTCAAAGTGACTGTCCAGTGAGTCGCTTTGAAGGTGGATGCACTTGACGCAGCTCTCCCCTTCCAGGAGCTGGACCAGGTCTCTGCCCCTCTGTGCACTGCCTCTTTCACATTCATAAGCGTTGTGAAACATAAGCCCTGGAAAATATTGGAGCATCGCTCCAATGCATCCCAGATTAATGTTGCAAAATGCCAGTGGCATGACAATTGGAGGGTTGGAGAGACATGCTCACGTGTGGGGTCTGTGCCATGCAGCCGGTGAGGGGAGGGGGCTATGGCATGACGCCTGCTAACTGGGCATCTCCCCTTCATTTCATCTGGCTATTTCTCCCCTTTCCTATCTGGAAACACCCTTGTTGCCCATTGTCTTGCTGTGTCTTGCTTGTCTTTGCAAAGGTTGTGTTTCAGATAGGGGAAAGGCGACTCCTCAATGCATCCATCCCCTCTGCAGTGCCTGTGGCTCTGGTGAGGCAGTGATGTGCCCTTTGATGCTATCTACGTCTTGCACATACGGTTTGGGAGGCAGCCCGCTCGCACAGCCTCCCCGGACCAATTCTCCAAACCAGGGCCAGGGCAATCCCTGCTCTGCTCGCCCATCCCGTTCCAACCTGGCTGCTGAGGCTCAGTGTCTGTTTCTTCTTCATGCGATGTCTTGGGCGAGCAGCATCGCAGCCGGACTGTGCGAGCAGGAGGTAATTAAATCAGTGTATTCCCCAGGGGGGCGGCTGATTAACAGCACATTTTCCCCACGCCGGGGGGGCTGAGACACACATGGGCAGTATCAATCCATTGCTTGCCTCACTGCTCTCCCTTAGGATGTCTGTTTTTTTCTTTTTGCTTTTCTTTTTTTTCCTTTCTTTCAAAGAGAAGATGAAGATTATATCAGCTGAACTGGAATCTGAACTGACAGAGCTTTGTGTGAGGGACTTGTTTATTATGATTTGGTATTGCTCCGGGCAGCGTGTGCACTATGCTGGGGACCACCCAGCGATCCCATCCACACCAGGCTCCCCTTGCCGTGCAGCTCAACCAGCAGCAGGTAGAGGACAGCGGGACCATGGGCTGTGCTTTGCCTTTGGGAAGGGGTCTTCCTGAGGCCGAACCTGGTACCAGGATGTAGTGCTGGGTGGATGTGGCTGGATCCCAGTGGCTGATTTTTGCTTATCCTCCTCCTCTATTGTCAGCCACTGCCATCCGAGGGAGGAGACATTGCTGGAGGCAACGGCAGCTGCTGGGAGTTGTGTGTTGGCCTCGTCCCTAACGGAGCTGCAGCACACAATGGGCTGGGATTTTTTTTTTCCTTTTTTATTTAGTTTTTAAATATTAGCTCCTTATTAGAGGGATTTTGGCAGCAAAGAGGGAGTGGTTATGTCTTCCAAAACAGCAGCCATTGCCTACAGATTAACTCTCCCTTAAACCCGACTATATACAAGTGCAACACAAATGAAAGAGGGATTGAAACCCAAAAAGCACCCCACAGAGCTTGTGGGTCTGTGGTACAGCCCTGACCACAGCAAGGGAGCCACGTCTCAGCCCTCTGCTCACCAGGGAGTGATGTACCCGGCCCCGACCTGTCCAAAACCCGGGGAGAAGCTGTGGTATTGTGAGGCTGTTAGCATCCCCTGTGCAATGTGGTTTAACGTGGGCTTAAAAACTGAAGGAAAGGAGAGGGGGAAAGAAGTGTGGTTTTTTGAAAGGTGTAGCCTCGTGTTTCTTAGTTTACCCCCAATTCATGTGTGTGGTGATCTCTTGCTTATGGATGACCTGTATGCTTACAGCAAATTTTTTTTTTTCTGGGGAAACAGGAGGTGATGGGGGTTATCGGGTGTGGTTGTGAATATTTCTCTCCCTGAATTTCAAAGCCATCCTGGATAGATCCCTATGCTCTGCTATTGCATTAACCTGACTCTTAATGGGCAGGGGTCCTGGACTTTCTTGGGACAGTGATGGGAAGTGGCTCTCGGCTCCTTTAGGAAGGGAAGCTACAAACCTGTGACTCTTGGATTGAGGGCTGGTGCAGGGCATGCACTGTTCCCAGCCCCGCGTGGTTTGGCATGCATTCAGCCATTGCCTCCTTCTCCACATGGGTTTTTCCATGTGCCTTTCCCATGCAGCAAACTGCTGCAGACCTCAGCCGTCATTCCTCTTCTTTGCTCTTTTTTTCCTAGAACAGTGAGGGCTTGCTGTTTTGGTAGGACTTGGGGGTCTTTAGCAGTGACTGAGCAGCCCCAACAATTTTTTGCCAGGCGTGCGTCCCTGCAGTGCATGTTCGCCACCTACCCCATGTACTTTGGAGAAGTTTCTCTCTAAATATAATGCCCTTTTCCCCTTGTCAGGCCTTTCCTTTTGGCTGGGAGGAAGAGCTTCAGAGTAACTATTTTCTAAACTTGGTTTGTTTTCCTCCAAGTTATTTTTCCTCTGCTCCGGAGGTAGGGGAAAATATCCCTTTTCCATCTTCATTGCGCTCTCTTTTCTTCTTGAGATTATCATGGGATCTCTCACTACCTTAAAAAATAATGACCTGTGTGCCTAAATAAGAAAAATCTTTCCATCTCAAACAAGACGGAGGTCCTGACAGAGTTTAGTAAACTTATTCATTGAGTCAAATTTGCCACAGTGAGAAGAGGAGAGAATACAGGTGCTTTCCAGACCATGCTCAACAGGGAGGCAGCAGTTGGTTGGGGTTATTTTTTTGCCTTCCAGTCCGATGGCTCTCTCTATAGTGTGTGCTGTGCAGAGCATCTGGTCTGGGCACCAGAGGCGACAGGGAAGGGATCTGCATGCTCAGTTCATTCTAGGCAAGGAAAGCCATGAATCCTTTTATCCCTGTTAGCCAATGCGGGTTGTCTCCATATGTGCATGCTGCCCCAGCCTGGCTCCTACTGGGCAGAGTCCTGCACGGGGGTAGCCAAGCTAAGCAAACCTCTCAGAGTTTGAGACATGCTAAGAAAGCATCAGCTAGGTTTGGATGAATGAATGAGTACTCTCCTCTTCTTGTGCAATAAAACATGCTGAGCAAACCTACTTGGGCTCAGAAACCCCATCACATTTTTCCTTTTGAAAGGACTAGCATCAGCCTCACTCTCCTCTACATGCTCTGTTTGGAAACAAGGCAGTGCATCAGGAAAGAGCCTGAAGGAAGAATTTATGGTGTCTCTAATTAGTCAGTTTGTTCCGTCCTTGAAGAAGAGGTTAACGAGTGACAGGGATGCATTGCCGGCCTCTGGAGGAAGAGCGCTGTGGCTAGGCTTATGTCCAACTGCTGATAGGGTAATTAGTGGTAACTGGGAGCTATCAATCATCTCGGGTGGAAAAATGTCTCGGTTAAAGGAAAGACCCTCCCAAACATTTTCATAACTCAAAAGGGTGTGAGACAGGGTCTGGAAGACAGTACTGGCAGCCCGTGAGGTATTTGAGGAAGGAGTCTATTAAAAGATAAATTGAACACAATGGTCTCTTGTTCCTCCCCGGGTAGGTGACAGAATTCGCTGTTATAAAAGTTGCAAAGTATTTTGGAAGGAGGAAGGAAGAAGAAAAGAGTTAGCAGATGGAAAAGAGGGAAGAATAACAAGAAATGGGGCAGGGGGAAGTAACAGTGCACTAGATATTAACATCAGCAGCTAAGTGCAAAAATGATATAGGAAGAAAATGAATCTATGCAATTTGACAAGTGAGTAAAATGTATCATTTGCATTTTAAGTGCATGATCAGAGAATTTATTTAAATAATTATTAGCTATAGTAAGTCCCAACTTTCTACTTTTCCCAGACAAACACATTATGAGAGAGGTTGTAATTTTCAGCAGGAAGTAAAAGTACTGTGGATTTTGGTTTTTGCTTTACCCAGCCATGATTTACTTTGGCCAGTTTTTCCCTGTGGTTCCTTCCTAATTCTGCAGCTCTCTTGAGGAATAGGACATGTGCAGGGCCTAACTGAGTGCTGAAGAACCGGTCAGCTCCTCGATGGAGGAATGTCAGACTTCTCCTGAATAATCAGCTGCAGTTTTCAAACCGGTTTGGATCTCCAGAGCTTTCAGACACCACCTTCCATATTCCTGGCATGGAGTAGGATGTGTTAGAGAATGTAGGGTGGGAGCTGCAGAGAGACTATCAAACACGTACTCTGCCAAGAGTAGGTTTTTATTGGAGTGGTAGTTTATTGCATTGGCATGTGTGTCTTCAGACTAAGAGTTGTGAAGTGCTTGTGGAAATGTCCAGGTGTTTGAGGTGGACTTCAAAAACACAGAAGGAGCTGGAGAGTTAGTGGGGTAGTGCCCCTGGAGAGCAAGAGCTGGGGAAGAAGTTGAGGAGACTCGGCAATCTGGTAGGGAAAGTCTGTTAAAGGCATGAGCTGAAACCGTCCCAGTGCAAAGGAGTTACAGGATGGGATCAACTAAAGAAAATCATAAACTACTCAGTGAGCTGAAATTCAAGACAGAAGAAAAGTAAAGCTGGAAGGATTTAAAATGAATGAGTATGCAAGATGAAAATCTGAAAGCCTAGGGTGAGGTGAGATTATCAAAAACACGAGGAAAATGCTGAAGAAGTTCACTGTGAGTGAGAAGGAGACCTTCTTCCTCACTGGAGCATGAGAGCTGGTCACACCAGACAGCGAGGACACCAGCTTCTTAGAGTAATGCTGCAAGAAATCTCTGGCCTTTGAGGGCTCATGGAGGACAAGTGACATTTCAGAAGATAAGGGCAAGGCAGAGGTGGTGACAGGGAGGAACTCGGTTTTCCTCTGTGATTAAGACCCTGTGGATAAGGTAAATAGACACCATGTCTTCTGCCTTCACCAAGTTGTCTGCTGTTGATTCATGCAGCTAGCTGGAGAGCAGGTTGCTATTTGACAACTACACTTCAAGACACAAACGGGCCGCTGCGGGGGAGCAATGAGAATGACCAGAGGTCCAGAAAATGCAGCCTCTGTGGAGAGACTGGAAGAATTAGGTTTTGTTTAGTCTAAAGTCAAGAGAAGACTGTGGGGAACAGGACAGCAGACTTCAAACACATAAAAGGTAACCGCAAAAAGGAGAGAAATAAAAAAAGCTGTTCTTTGAGTTTGCTGTGCATCAGAGGTCATTGATTGACTTAAACAACAAGTCTGGAAATTTTGGGTAGTCTCTAAGAAAGATAATAAATATGGCCTTATGAGTCAGGGCATGGGTATTGCCTGGACCGGATCACTAGGGAAGAATGCAGTGTCTCCATCCCGGAGGACAGCAACAGGTTAGAGAAATATTTGCCCAAATGAGCTAGGTAGAGACTTTTTTTTTCCTTTGGTTGCTTTGAAGATGTTCCCTGCTCGATTTCGTGTCCCTCTCATTCCCCAGGAATCCTTTAATCTCTGTTTGGTTTGCTCAAGGGAGGCAGAAGGGGAAGAGAAAGGGTATAGTCAAGAGCAGTGGTTTTCGGCTGGTGGTTTGTGTGAGCCAGGGGGCATGCTGGCTCTTTGGCAGAAGGTGGTGGAGCGGAGTGAGCCTGCCACCATCCGGTTTCAATTTACCATCCAGGGGTCTGCACCGCTACTGGAAAACCCCGAGGGGGCTTTCAGATCCAAAGCGTAAAAACACACCGGGCCATCTGACTCCGGGGGCCCTTCCCAGCCCTGTTTTCTCTGCTTTCTGTGGTGCTAAGTGCTTCAGCGTGGCAGGGACAAATACGATTGTTTGCTGCTTGGAAAGAGTTTGCTGACCCATGGATGCCTGCCCAAAATGAGCATTGTTCTGCCCTGTGTTGGCCATCCCACTTTCTCTCCCCAAGCAGTGCTGGAGGTGCTGTGTTTGTCCCGGGTGCAGCCAGCACCGTGTGGGCCATCTGCTCTTGGCCCTTTCCTGCCCTTTGTTTTCACAAGGGGCTCTCCCAAATGTTTGTCAGAATATTTCTGTTTGTCTATTGTTGAACCCTCATCTTTGAGCACTTTAATCTGCCTAACGGGCTCGCTGTGGTTATGC
Organism: Aptenodytes patagonicus; assembly: GCF_965638725.1. Taxonomy (NCBI): domain Eukaryota; kingdom Metazoa; phylum Chordata; class Aves; order Sphenisciformes; family Spheniscidae; genus Aptenodytes; species Aptenodytes patagonicus. The sequence continues at coordinate 38,122,372 of NC_134953.1, forward strand.
CAACAGCCCAGATTTTCCGCATCAGATTCTTCTGGCTCTGGAGGTCAACTGGCTCCTGTTGTCCTTATAGATGTTTCCTGAAACAAGCGGATGCTTGGAGATGCAGTTAGAGCCTGTGGCTTAGCTCCACTATCAGACCGTCTCTTTTATTTTTGAGACTGCTGCTTAATTGTGTTAATTTTTCTGTGAGGCTCCACCTCATTGTTCGCTTTGGGCATGGCTTCCCATGGACTTCTCCTCTTGGTGCTGTGCTTGAGGTCTTCTCCTTGGCAGGGGCTGGTGGTAGTGGTGGTGCGCTGGGATGCTCAGAGTGCCTGAGCAGTGACTTTTATCCTTAACAGCTGCTGATATTAACTGCCGAGTCTCGGTGATGTCATGGGTTTGATTTCAGAGGCAAGCTTGAGTGACTGGCATAACCTGGTGCCTCAGCTTAGCATTGGTCACATTTTTTGGCAGTGAAATCCTGATAGCCTTTTTGCTGTCCAACATTTCTGCAATCCTTTGAAGAAACTCTTGCCACTCTACAACGGTGTAGCTGAGAGGGGGATGTTTTGGGGACGGAGGGGCCTGGCCTTTGCAAAGGACTCGTGCTCTCTGGAGGGAGTTATACACTCAGGTTGTCTGCTATTGCTGACAATACCTGAAGGAAAATTTCTGAAGGGTGTGCTTTGGGTAATCGCTGTTGTTTAAAATTTTTCTTATTATTTTGAAGATTTCTGTTGTCTTTAGTTTCCCCTACAGCTAATAATATTGAATTATGGCAAGGCACATGGCATTTTTGCCTTTTCATTTGCAGCTCTCTGAGTTAATGCTCCCTCCACCTCCCCTCGTATTATTTGTCCCCTGATGGAGCTAGGGAAGATGTCTCTAAAAGACTATGGGTACCCTGGATCTGTTGTGTGAAAACTGCAGCACAGCCAGTCTTTAAAAAAGGCCAAACCCACCATCTGGACTCCATGCACCCAACTGGGGTCTGCCTGCTCTGAAACAGGGTCATGCTGTGCGGAACGCCCGTGGGGCTGCAAACAAGGGGATCCCTGCCACCCTGGGTAAGGTCGTGCTTGGGCTGCTGACATTTTAATCAGCATTTCATAACTAATTGCCTGGCCACAGCTATCTTGTTATCAATTAACATAGTCCTGAATGTCAGGAAGTAACTGTATCTCTCTAACTCGCTAAGGCTGCCTTCTGGGTCTGTGAAATGGCTGGATTTCCTCACAGGGATGGATTACATGTTTACATCTCCCCTTCTGCCGGAGTGTGTAGTGAGGATGACCCAAGGAAGCAACAATAACGTCTTTATGTTCCCTCTCTGTCCTCCTCATCTTGTGTATGCTATAGAGCAGAAAACAAATCCCTCGTATGTGAGCTTTTGGAGCAGGCTGGAAGACACCCACATTGCAGACACTGGACTGCCTGAATCCAAGAAGTTAGAGAAAAAAAAATTAAGCAACAGCATTTGAGAGCCTTTTAAGAACGGACACTTTTCCAGATGTCAGGAAATGCCCTTAAACGGATGGGATTGTTTCAATGATCCTATCAGTCCAGAGAGCATTGCTGTCTCCAAAGGTGGAGGATATCTCTGCCATCAGCAGAAGGTCTCACACCACACTGACCCACTCTAATACTGTCCAGCTTTTAAGATCTGATATTCTGGGACATGGGACTTTCCAGATTAGCATAAATATGACCCACTTACAAAGCTAAGCATCCCCTCTTCTGAGCCCGAAGAAGCTACAGCGTGGAGGGTGGCTTTTTCTCTCTTTGTGTGGGTGAGGGAAAAGGGGTCATTGCAGTTCTGTTTTAGATAGTCACTGGTTGAACGGGCCATGGGGAAGGACAAGTGAGCAGAGGGCTCTGTGGCATGGCCCTGCTGTTCTTCACAAGTGTGCCCCCTCTATATGTGCAATAAGGTGGACTCATCCTGTCTGCAGACCATGGCTGCTCATTTGCTCACTTGGGCTACAGGAAAGGCAGAGCTTCTTTAAGGAAAGTTTCTATCTGCATAAAAGCCATAGCAGCTGAGAAGGGACAGTGCAGATGGTGCTAATTTCCAGAGGCCATATGTTTGGAGGGACCCTGGGTACCCCCACAAGAATTCTTTGTTTTCTCAATGTTCATTTTCAAAGGTGCTCTGGAGGTCTCCTCTTTGCAGGAGGCCGCTGCTTCCTCCTACTCGGCCACTCCCGACATGTTTGCTCTGTCCCCTCCTCCTCCCCTGCTGCTCAACAAGCCCCGCAGCTGGATAAACAGCGATCTCAGTCGCTTACAGTCCTCCAGCGCCTTTCAGCAAGACGCCGGCACGGAGGGATGCTTCCTGAGCTGCCCGTTGTGGGCAGATGGTCATGCTGCAGCCCGTACACCAGCACCAGCATTGCTCTGGTCCTGGCAAGGTCACGTTCAAAACACACAGCATCTGGAGGTGCTAATTACAAATATGGGCTCGCTGTTCTGCGCAAGGCTGAGGAATTTGGTGATCTGGAAGCTCTGGGTCTGTCTGCTGGCTGGGCTTAGCTATGAAATGGGCTTGGAAATGTTCACGGTAGCTTTGATCCCTGCTCTGTTGACTCGTTGTCCCTTCTCTGCTGGCTGTTTATGGAAAGGGGATCTAGCTAATCTCCTAAGCAGCACTGCCTCTGTCTCACCTGCTGTAAACATGGGAGAGGAGGAACCCCCATAGGTGTGATTTGCATTTGTGGCCGGAGCTCTTTGGAGTTCACCACCATCGAGACCTGGCCCACCTGGTGGCAATCAGGCCTCTTTCTAGACAACTGCCCCAAACTGGCTGGGACTGCAGCAGCCAGCAAGCATGGGGGACAACATGCAGTGGTGTTGCGGTGACTCTGTTGCAGTTCACGTTGCTTTCATGAAGGGTTCTGTGCAGCCTGGTCGACTTGTAGGCTTGCTCTCTTGGCTTGCAGGGTTGCCAGCATCTCTGACCAGGGCAGGGCAGCTCTGCCAGACCCCAGCCACGGGCAAGCCTGGTGCACTGCGCGCAGCACGGCTGGTGCTGCCCAGGAGAGGCTGTCTCAGCTCGGTCACCAGTGGTTAGAGTGGTTGAGAGCGCAGGCGTGAGGATCCCCTCCCTCCTTTGCCCGCTTTTTCCTCTAATGTGCATTAAATTACTTCTTGTTATATTAAAGACTGAGCCTCTTTAGAAGCTCTGCTCAGCCTTCTCATTAATCACCGTGACAGAACATGACAAATCCACTTTGCTGAAGCATTATTTCACTTTGTAAAATCCCCGGTGCTTTGCAACAGCTTACCCAGCAGTGCCTCCTCCCTCCCCACTGTCCTTGGGACATCTTCCCTGCTCCTCCTCCAGCCTATGCAAGACGATGTTGCTTTCAGAAGTTACTATATCCAAGGGCTTTGCTTCCTCCTGGGTCACGTGGATGGTCCCAGCATTTGAAGCCCAGTCCCTGGATGGTCTCTACCGATTGACTTATTGCAGCCAAGGCTGTGTCCCCGCAGCTCACTGATGTGTGTTTACACAAGACTGTGCAGCACCCCCTTCACATAACCATTAATTTTATAGAGGGCATATAACAAAGATAGGCTTCCAATATGCCTCCTGCCTTTGATCTGTGTGGGGTGCGTGGCCTGATGGGCCCAGAGCTGCCGGCATCGCTGATTTACTCTGCTCTGCGGATGTAGCTTCTGGAGCAAACAAAAGCTTATGTTTTCTCTCAGCAGTATTGCAATACCATTACAGGCTGTGCTGCTGTCTGGTCGCGTTTGGTCTGGAAGGGCAGGGATGGCTCAGGGTTTGCTTGCCTTTAAATTTTTCTTTCAACGTTAGCTAAATGGTTTGGTTCATGCAATCAACGAGTGCCCCAAACCCACGCAGACGGGTAGGCGGGTTATTAAGGGTCTGTAGTGTTGCTAATGGAAATAAAGTCCGTGTATTGGCAAGCTATAAGCATTGACCTTGTGACAGGGTGCTTACTCTGAAACAAAATCTCTCCAAAACAGATCTCTCACAGAACTTTATTTTCATCCACGCCAGACTCAGAAAACTTTTTTTTTTTTTCCTCTCAGTCTGGCATAAACTAGGATTCCTGGATTTGAGTCTGACCTTGCCCTCAAAAATGAACTCTCTGATCAGAAACCCTTTTGTTGTTTAGACTTGGCATGCCAGGTAGGATAGCAACCTCAGCACCAACAACAGTGACAGGCAGTTGCCAGACCAACCAAATCTGGGTCCCCCCTGAGCTCCTGTCCTAAATTTGGGTCGAGTTGTTTTGAGTTGTTGCGCCTTCTGGCTGTGAATGTTGACCTTAGCACTGTCGGTCACCATGAAGGTGCTAAAGTTTATTATTTTTTTTATTTTAACCAAAAGGTAGCCTGTAGAGATAACCTCCTTTTGATCAACCATGATGAAAGCTGAGCAAAAGTCTAAGAGTGGCATTTAACAGTGCAATTTTAGGTCACCAAAGCTTGATAGCCAAACCATTTGCCATAGTCCCCGGTATGAAGGAGTCACGCTAAGTGAGAGATTTCCAGGGTGGAAAATGTTTGTTCATCCAAAGTCTCCAGTTTCTTTTATGGACTTTCAGCCAGCGGCATTTTCAGGATGACGACGTATTCTGCAGGTGCTCACTGTGACATCTGCCTCCCGTGCAAAGAAGAGGTTGCTGCCTGTTATCTGTCAGCTCACCTGTTATACTGCTTAGTCTTACTTCTTGGCACTTTATGTAAAGAGACAAAAAAAAAGAAAACAGCTTGTCTATAAAGTATGGAAAATGTAGAAACCCCTGACAGTTGTACGGTGTGTCTCGCTTCTCCCACAGAGAGGAAACCACAAAATAGCGAGTCCAGGGGTTTCTTTACACACACACAATATCTGTCAGGATTTTGAGGAATTTTCTGGGAACTGATGAAAGAAATGTGCTGTTTAAACCCTAATATATACTGTACAACGGATTTGTACAAGGAAGATGCAGTGCTGCACACCGGCAGCTTCCAAAAAGCTTTCCAAAATAAAAGAAACCCAAAGGATTTGAGGGTTTGCAAGATCACCAATGCTGGTGGCAAATGTGTAGGCATTTTAGCAGCAAAAGTGCTCTTGCCTCCCCACATTCAACTTTCTCAACCCCGAGGAGTGGGCAGGATGTGAGGGAGAGTCACATAACTAATGAGTCCCCCATGCTCAGCGGTGTCAGACTCAGGGAGGGGACCCCTGTGTGCCAAAGGACCAAAAATGAGTGTAACAGTGTTGAGAGCCTGACTTACATGGCCTTCCCAACACAGGGCTTTCTGAAGCTGCCCTACACTTGTGGTGACTGTAAGCAGTGCTGCTAATTGTGGGGATACCTTAACTAATTAGCAGGGAGGTGGTAGAATTGCATCAGCAAATGGGAGTGGCATTAGGATGTAATGTGTACAATGCGTTTATCTAGCCCTTCTTGTTGGATTTATTGCATTAAAAATTAATTATTTTTTATTTTTCTTCTCTCTTTCAGGCCCACCTGTAAGTACCAAACCTCTATGGTTTTAGAAGCTGTTGACACAGAGTTTGCGGGGCATGAACTAGCAAAGTCTTCTGTCTGTAGTGTCTGGTGCGGTAGCCGCCTTTGCAGTCCTGGCACCCTGTCATCTCTCAAACAGCAAGTACTTGGGGTGCCCAGAACCCATATTGGGGTGGGATTGCTCTCGGCTGCATCGCAGCTTCCGAGGGTGAGACAGAGGGACCGCAGGGACAGGGACATGGCAAACGCAAGCAGCGCAGATATCTGTGTGTTACCAGTTGGCCCCACATACCCTGGGGGAATCGGCTGTATGCGCTTCACATGCATTGGATGCCACACGCTGAACGAGACGTGTTTGCGAAAAGGGAAAGATAGATCGCAAACACATGGCGGGAGCTGAGCTGTAGGGACTTGTTCCCTGCTACTTACCCGGGCTTGCTGAACTGTTGGGCCTTCAAGTATAGCTGCACAACTATCAATTTCAGAGGAAAAATTGTGTTGACAGCTTCTTTTTCAAATGTTAGCTAATGCAAAACCTCAGCACAGACGATTTAGGCTTCAGGAAAATAGCTAGGTTATTGCAGAAGTTTTCTTACAGCTATTAAGAGACCCACAGTGAACCAAACGCAGCAATGCAAGGAATGAGGCCATGTATCGACACCTCTCAGGATTATAAAGAAACACTATATTGTCTCTAGCATGGTCCTTCCAGAGGAAATGGTTTGTATTCATGTACAATAGAGTAACTATACTGGGTTTCTGTGAAGGAACATGAGAAGTTAAACATACGGTAGTCATCTTTTGTCTGTTCGCGCAAAAATGTCTTAAACGGTTTGCAGATGACGTTCTGAGGAGAAGTAGTTGCTGCACAACCTATTTTCCCCTTTCATCAAGTCGAAATGCTCTAGACTGAACTCCCACAGATATACGAGCACAGCCCAATTTAATGACAACAATCTTCCAAAAAGTTGCACCTTCCAGGCCAAAAGGTCTGAAAGCATTTTACAGCTGGAAGCCCTGATCCACGCAAACCTTCAGCGATAGCTTATCCCAGGGGCTTTCGGGACTGGCTGCTGAAGTGGATGTATTTCGGTGTCAGCTTTGGGTTACCGGGAGGAAAGCACTGCTCTGGAGGGCACTGCAAGTGGAGTCCATCCAGGGCTGTCCCTGCCACTCCGCCCTGGGCAGGCATATGTTGGCACTAAAGGGATGGGGCGGGCACAAAATTAGTAGTGGTGTTCGCATTTCTATTATTGCTGTGAGAAATTAGAGAGAAATCAATAGGTCAACTCAGACGTCTCCCGGAGAGCAGTCTGCACCTTTGCAGGGTGAGGAAGATGCACACTCCAGGCTTTCTCTGCTGCAATAAGGGTTAGAAACTTAATATTGTAATGAAAGATTGAAGCCTGGCAGAAACAGATGGGACCACCAGAGAAGTGCTGACAATATATGCTACCGTATCCTGGCTTATTGCGACCCCTGAACCTGTCTCCACACACAGACTTTCAGGACAGGCAGCGAGGAATGCTACAGCCAATGGAAATAACAAGAGGAAGTCGGGCAGACCAAGTGTCGTTAGCCAAAGTGGAATTTGTCTTGGGCTAACAGCACCCTCGTCTCATTCAGGACCCCTGGGGTTTCTGATCCGCTGGCGAGCAAGACCGGCTCAGTCACTGTGAGCAAAAGTTCACCGCTGAAGAGTCAGAGTCCTCCCTGTTGCCATAGGAAATATTTTCCCCCCTCACATTTCTCGTGATTAAAACTGCATAGAAACTCAAGTTTATGAGCAACAGACCTGGGCTCCTAACTGGCTGGTTGTCATACACATCATTCTGGATAGCGACCCCAAAGTGCTGACGACCCCACATCTCTCTCCCGGGTTTGTTTCCCAGCTTGCAAAATGCAACATGCCAGGCGGCAGGACTTAGCCCCCAGTGCTGGTGTCGGCTTGAGTGTGGGGATGGGCAGAAATACTCATTACAAACGCACTGAACCCTGCTTGTAGTCTAGGACGAGCAGGAGAAAAGCCAGAGAAATGGATGAGCAACACCCCAGCAGCAAAAGGGGCCTTCATGCTCTCCTCTTGCCCAACAGATGCTCCCACCGTTATTCTTGAAGTCAATCGAGGCTTTGGTGAAGGCAAGGGCAACCCGCAGTCATGTAAGAAATTTGGTGAGATTGGGACTCAAAGGGGCAAAGGAAGGAAGGAAATGATGAAATCGTGCAATAGTCCTGAGGTTCCCGGACTCTTTTGCTGTCTGGACCACATCCGAAGGAAAAGATCCTCTCACGAACGTTTTCTTTCCCATTTCTGAACATGCAACATTTCTGTGGCAACAGCAGCAATTCCATACATGAAAAAATAATATTTAGCAGATGGAAACTAAGGAAGAAAGTCAGAGCCCTGTAATTAGGTCGTTCTCCATGGACTTGCAGATACCTTCAGAGCCTGTGCGGAGAGCTGTGGGTAGAGCCATGCCGAAAGGAGAGAAAACTTCACAAACAGGAGATTAGGAAACTGAAGCAATCAGAGCTGATGGTCAAGGAGCTGTGGAGAGATTTTTAACCATTCTCTTTCCTAAACCCTCACATGTGATTTTGTCTCTTTATCAAGCCCTCCCTTCAGAGTTTGAAGCTAACTTTAATCTTTTCTGTGTATTTTGTTTCAGGGCCCTACAGGAAGACCAGGGCTCCAGGTAAATACTTCATTCTTTCTTTTTCATTCCCTCGTGCTCTCTGTCTGGCAGTACTTTCATCAGTAGGCCTCCAGGGTTTGTAAGTTGGGAGAAGGTAGTGATCTTGCATAGCAAACCTGATGTGGAAGAATAGCATATTGCAAACAGGACATGGCTCATAACAGAGTAGGGACCACAGGAGCTTTGTAGGACCAAACGTAAAGGTAACATAATCCCTATGGACCCTCCTGCATGTGGGAAACACGCTACTTTTGAAGATGCCTTTATCAGCTTGAGGTTGAAGAGGCGCAGCGCGCAGTATTCTTGCTGACGGGGCTTGCTAATTGCAGCAGGATTTAAAAGGCCTAAGTCACTCTGGGACAAATGCAAAAGTCTATAATAACAGTATCTGCATCTGAGACGGATAGTCATGAGTGAGGAAGGAGCGTAGGTTTCGGGGTTACAGCTGCGTGCTTTCCTGGCGATGGCTCCCTGCTCCCTGGGCTGCTGCTCACCTGGAGACTGCAACAGCCATAACAGGCAGTTTCCTAATGAACGAAATGCAAACCGTGCTGCTGGCTCTCCCCCCAGCTCAGGATAGAGGCTGCTTGTTGCCTTTCATGTTCCTCTAGCTCCGATGTGGGAGCTGCGGACAGCTTCGCATGACTTTGTAACCAACCTACATGGTGTCATCCACCCGTGAGTGCTCTTTCCTGGCTCCCTGTCACAGACAACCTTTCCTTATAAACATCTGGCATTTATTTGCTGTCCTACCGGGAGCTCCCCCTTCGCTATTATTGCTTGGAGGGCTGTAACGCTGCGCAGTCACATACCAGACACGGTGCCGTCATGTACCGCTCCGACACCAGGTACTCACTGGAGACCAGACACAGCTCAGCCCCGACCTTGGGCTCTTCCTGCTCGGGCACCAGCCACAGCAGAGCCAGGAGAAATAAAATAAACTTTTACCTCAAACCATGAGGGAGATCAGCCTGAGCTCAGCTCTGGAGGAAAGCAGCATTTAAGGGACTAAAAGCACAGGAAAACTCAGCATTATGTTCTCCAGCAGCCACAAAGTAATCCCAGGGCAAGATGCTGACACAGGGAGTTTTGCTCACTGCTGGCACACAGAGATAGGCAAATATTAGTATATTAGACTGAGGCAATATTAGACTGAGAACCCATCTAAAACCCTAGAAGAAAGCAGTTTCCCATAATATATCATCTACAAAATTTAAAATCAAGCAGCTGTTTAGCATTTCATCCATTTGCAAAGCATATATTGCTTTTCAATTTATCAAAACATGATCTGCATGGAAGGAGTGCCCCCAATACCAAATGGACCTCCAGCTCTGCAGAGGGAAGCGGCTAAACTTTCACCAGGTAACGGTTTGATCCCAGGCAATAATGTCCGAGTTTGGGATGCATGGCCAAAGGAGCCTCTGTGTACACCCGGCAAAACAAAGAGAGTTAAGTGCATTTCCCTTCCAGAGATTTCAGACTACATTCACACATGTTGGGACTGAACATGGGGGAAGGCACAAAGAGATGGCACCGATGGGGCTGGTGTTTCCAGCTGCAGAAACCAGAAAACCAGGTTTGTGTCTACAGACGCAGGCAGCCACAGGCAGGGACACTCTGTTTTACATACAGAAACCCCAAACATTGCTGGAAACAGAACAGAGAGATTATTATCATGTCATTTTTGCAAAATATAGAGCAAAAGCTACATGACCGCTGAAGCCATAATCATCAAGATCCTTTCAGCAATCAGCTGCTATCTTCCAAATCTGCACAGCCTTCAGTTTTGGTGACCAGGAATGCAGAGGGGGTTGGTGGTTTTTTTTGTTTTTTGTTTTGGTTTTTTTTTTATAAATTGCATCGTTAAATTTAACTGTAAGAGGCACAAAACTGCCTTGTAGGTAAGTGGTTGAAGAAAATTGCCACTGGTCTTGCGTTCATGTGTTTATGAGGCTCTGTTCAGTGTCGCCTGACCCAAAGTCGTTCCCCAAACCGCTGTTAGGATCGTTCACACCCTGACAATGCACTGGGAAGTATCTCAAAGGGGTAGAGGACACTGAACACAGCTGCTCATATGTCTTCTTCCAGACGTGCTTTTTCCTGTGTCAGCTTGTTTTCCCACATTTTTCTCTTGCTTCTGGACAGGACCGTATTTTCCAGTCTAAGAGAATCCTGTTTTAAAGTGATAACTCTATAAATAAATAGCTAACACCCAGATGACTTTGGTAGAGAAAGAGAAAAATGTGACAGTTGGCTATTGCAGGAAGCCGGTTCCCAGGACCCGGATTTTATGAAGTGTTGGAAATTGGGATTATACTTTGTTAGGCTGAATACTCTTGCCCTTCTTTTGCTGCCTAAATCGCCGTATGTCATTTCTGTTGTGAGATGTGCTGGTTTGTCATATGCACAAGCAAACTGGTGGCTTATGCATGTTCTTAAAGACAGGTTCGGGCACATGCAATCACACTTTCCTTTCTCTCTAACTTCTTCTCTTCCTCTCAAAATCCCTGGACACTTGCACCGCAGTGTGAAGCTGTGTCTGTGGCACAGCTCATTTGTGCTATTTTATAACCTTGCTTTTGGCCAGTTTCCAATTGCCTCTGATTTTGCCTTAATTGCCAGGGAGACAAAGGTGCAATGGGGATCCCTGGGCGGCCGGTAAGTCGAAACCTCTTGCATGTGCCTTGTCCTCCCCATCCTCTTCCAAGCCTCAAGATTTTGGGGGGGCTTTCAGGATGACCCTTGGCGGGTGTCAGCCTGAGAAAAGCCACCCTCCCTGAGCCCCACACCTGAGGGGATCTCCTGGTCACAGCAGGGTGGCCAGCCCTGTAAACCGTATACATGCCGGCGGGGTGTTTCCATCCCCTCTGCCGTATTGCTCAGCCCCGCCTCTGGTTCAGCATCCCCCCCCCCGCCCCGGGTTGGGTGCCTCCTGCTGCCACCTTGTGCGCCGACTGGGCTTGCTAACCGTGGGCTCGCTAACTCGTACCCCTGCCTGCCACCGGCAGCTGCCCTTTCCAAATAACGCTGCCCTGAACAAGGCGGGGGCATCCCCTGCCTGGCTGAGCGCTGTATTTTGGAGCTGCTCTTCACTCGGGCATCTCAGGGTGAGGATGGGGAAGAGGGCTGGGGCAGGAGCTGAGGCCACCCTGCTCATCCCAGCCCCATAGCCAGGGTTTTGGGGCGGGGGAGCGTGCGCTTGCCGCTGATGCCTGTGTTTGTGTCTCTCTCTCTCTCCCCCCTGCACCCTCTTGCATGTGGCTGCGACGGGTGCCATTGACCCAGGGACTAAAAGGGCAACCCGGAGAGAAGGTGAGTCAGCTCCTTGCAGCCCACAGCATCCCCAACTGTCCTCCTCTAGGGCCAGCCAAAGCTCCCTGGTCACAGTCATGGCCACTGCAGCCAGCTTTGGGCTTTCACCCCCCCGGGCTGCCCTCTCCCTTCCCCGGCAGTGTGAGTTTATCTCCCAAATTCCTTTCAGGCCACTCAGCCTCCAAAGATGCTG